>NC_137470.1:85159766-85726766 GCF_964235325.1 Thermobia domestica
ACGAGTGGTGGTTTGGTGACAGCGAGGTCTTGCCAAAAGATGATGTCTGTGTAATCCTTGGCGCTGAAGTTCAACGGCGGAACTTCGAAGGTTCGAATCGAGCCGCCAGGACCAGGAGGAGCCTCTCTTGCCTTCAGTATTCGTTTCTTGGCCGAAGTACGAATATGAGGTCTCTCGTCATGCAGCATCGCCAGTAGGAGGTTTTCGGGATATGCGGCTAAGGCGTTTCTCTGCATGGTGTCGTAAACGACCTTCTTCAGTTCCGGATCGAGGTACTGCGACAACTGCATGGAATGCCATAGATTCTTTGGTGCATCCGTGATCTTCCAATGGCGCTTGATATTGAACCACATTGGAGCGTACACGCAGACCACGAACGTGGACAGGATGACTAGGTTTTCAGATGGGATTTCACTCGCCACATACAGCCGCAAGATTCGATTTGCAGTAGTCAACCATTGTGAATGGGACAACATGCCAGGACTTCTTCCTCCCAGCCCTTGCGGGAATTGCCCGGTTGCGACAGCCCGACAGATGTAGAGTAGATACTGCTGGTCGGTGCTGAGGTCTGGGACGACGTCGAGAAAACTGCCTTGGATAGGCTGGAACTCCAGGACAGGAAGGTTCTCGCAAATATGAAGGTTCTTTGCGAGTGGTCCCGTATACCCTCGTGGGCTACTCGTAGGACCCTCTAGATACTCGATTAGATGACGTAGGGTAAGCTCATTGAAGTGGAGTTAACAGACTATCCACTGCAATGGCTTGCCCAGCTGAACTTCCAGGCAATGAATAACCCCATTTTCCTTTCATGTGTTGACAGCAGTACCGTCGCTGCCGATCGCCTGCAGTCCCGACAACTCCATGTTCACGACGGTTGCGTATTCCAGGATTGCATTCGTAATTGCTATAGCAGATCCGAATTTTGGTGTAACGTGTCCGAAGTATGTAGACCCTGGTTCACTGATTAGGGACACGTGTTCCTCCACAATCTCCCTGCGATGTAATTTTCCACCAGCCATCATTTCAACAGACATCGTTTTGTCCTTTCTCCCGTCGAAGTAGAGTGCCTGCAGTGGTTGGAGCTGGAGGGGCGGATCTTGTAAACCCTCCCTCATCTTCTCTCGCTCTCCCCTACTTTGCTTCTGTCGTTGACCGTACTCTCAGCTGACGGATCTGCTGTGTCGTGCAGAATAGCAGAAGCAATCGCTGTGGCAGGCCTGTCAGCAATCCCATATCTTTCTAACACCTGGGCAAACGTGGGGAGTTTGAGACTGGTACTGGGCGACTGCTTTGTGGATTTCCGGGTATCGAAGGTTACTGATTGGTCAGTTGTCTCAACACTAGCAGACTGCGCGCAATCGATGCCATCGTTGGAATCCGAATAGTCAGCTTACGTGTCAAATTGGGACCTTGGACCGGAGTCTTCCTGAACCTGACGATGCCGCATGCGCAACCTGAAGATATCAACCGATCAAGGAAATATTTTACACCCGTTGTCACCAGGCCACTGCGCAAGTTTTTGGACCCCAGGCGTTTTGCTTGGTGACAAAAAAAATAAAAAAATTAATTAAAATATCCCATTTTTTTCAAATTTTCTTCCTTTTCGCCAAACTTTAGTGCACATGCGCAACCTGAAGATATTAAACGATCAAGGAAATATTTTACACCCGTTGTCACCAGGCCACTACGCAACTTTTTGGACCCCAGGCGTTTTGCTTGGTGACAAAAAAAGAAAAGAAATTAAAATATTTCATTTTTTCAAATTTTCCTCATTTTCGCCAAACTTCAGTGCGCATGCGCAACCTGAAGATATCAACCGATCAAGGAAATATTTTACACCTGTTATCACCAGGCCACTGCGCAACGTTTTGGACCCCAGGCGTTTTGCTTGGTGACAAAGAAAATAAAAAAAAAAATTAAAATATCCTATTTTTTCAAATTTTCCTCATTTTCGCCAAACTTTAGTGCACATGCGCAACCTGAAGATATCAACCGATCAAGGAAATATTTTACACCCGTTTTCACCAGGTCACTACGCAACTTTTTCGACCCCATGCGTTTTGCTTGGTGAAAAAAAGTTTTTTTCACTCCACCCTACTATACACTAATGTTCTAGGTGTGTCAATTCTGTCTCACTCGGAAGATTTAATCAAGTCTTTACCTATGTGTCGATTTCCTATTCTCAAGCAACCTTCCTATAGCTTTTCATCATGTGAAAGCTTCGCCACAACGATTGTGTAATGGTGACATACACACCTCTTCTTTTGATATAAGAAGTGTAGTACCTCTGTATTTCTTCGATATTTCAACATCAAAAACTAATACTATATATTCTACACTTCTGCATACAGTAAATGACTGCAAGAAAAGTAAACAAAGGACATGCGTTATGACATTAGATCAGCCAATATACTGGAAAGGAGTTGAAATAATAACTCAGCTGAAGAAATTTCTGAACGGTCTTAAATTGTACCCTTTTAGGAGTTTTGCAGTTAAGTAATTTCTAGGAATGAATGGATACATTATGTCAGGAAATGGTAAAGAAGATCTTTGGTGTATCGTGTACACTATGACAACTTTAGTGAAAATGCTGAATGGCCATGCCTACTCAAGATCTTTGAGTACTCACATCTAGACTTTGCTCGGGGACCTCTTAATGTGGTTATGTAGAAAATTACAAATGTCGGAGGAGATGAAAATCTAGGATCTGCGAGTTTATTAACAACGTCTGGATTACGAAATTAATATGCGTCATTTACATGAATATGAAACTGCATGAAAAAAAAAAACATATAAGGAAATCTCAAATTTAAGACGTTTACATTTTCCGAACCTTTAACTTTGGCTGCAGTATATAGAGATGGTCATAATGGTATTGCAATTCATTCAAACGGACTAGATTGAACAGGGGAATAAAACCTTCATTTGAAGGCAATTAAATTAATGCTTTCGTTTTCTCACGCAGCTGGTCATCTTTTCTATGAAAAATTTGTACATCACTATACTCAACAGATGGTAGGCCTGGAGGCAAATTCGGTATCAGAGTATACAAGAAATTAACAACTCAAAGAACATTCACAATTCGCATGAAAAGAGGCCTTTTTGAGCGAAGTTCCGAGAAATGATTATCGACGAGTGCTTAATTAAGCGCACGAATTTTTTCGGGGATTAACTCAACGTCAGACACAACGTTAGCAGGATTAATCCTTCGTTCTAAAATACTGTTATTGTAACAGAAGGTCTACAGGACTTTTGTGCAATCAGCTAATCAACTTTATAAATTCATCGGCCGGACTTGTGTCACAGGCCAAGAGATCTTGTGTTGTGTACCAAGGTCTCAAAAAGAAAGCAGCAGTGATTTTAGAGCTCCTTTCCACACATTATGCAATATATTTAGAAAACCGTGGATTTAATTCTCCATTTAATAGGACGAGAGTATCACAGACATATAGCTTTGGGAACGAACAGCGGTTTGTTTTAGGTGGGCCCTTGGGATTGAAAAATGTTGTGATATCAAATGCAAAAAACATAAGTATTAATTTATCAATGATAGTCAAGCAATTGCTATACTTCCTGTTTATATGCAACTACAATATTATTAGAGAGTGATTCCTGCTGAAGTAATCTACGTAGGACTAACAACGTTATCAACTTTTTCTTAATTTTTAGCCTGATAAACACGGTTTATTCCAAAGAGTTGTGTTCCTACGAATGTATTACTCTCCTCTGTAATACTCGAGGCTATCAAATGTGCCTTTAAATAGCGTCCATGCTGTTCACTAGGACTTACATACATAGTTGTTTAGGATTCACTAGGCTCGGTCTATCATTAATAATATTTTCCCGATTGTATCCTATAAAACTTGGTATGGAACCCATTATATTCTAACAGGCAAGGCAGCCTTCCTTTGGGCCTGAGACCTGTCATCTGATCGGTGAGACAAATAAAGAATCGATTTCACTTCTTTTGACATCTTCTCTTACACGGTTAGGTGGAAAATATTTACGGTATAGTCAGTCCTGTGTTCGCTACCAACTTAGTAACACTGGTCATCATTACAAAGCAACCAAACGGTGGGCTAATCAAATAATCTTTTCATATAAGCTCACTGTATGTAAAGTACCACACCTTTTATAGCGCAGAAAAAGTCATTTATTTCAAATATCCCTTGATGAAAGTTCTCCATATCCAAGTTTTCGATTAAAAAAGTAATCTTATATCACGGTACTTTTGTCTGAAGAGAATATCGTCTCACATTTCTTCATTCTGACATCTACCTTTTGTATAATGCTATACACTAATATTCTTGGTGTGTCTATGCTGTCTTACTCGGAAGTTTTAATCTAGTCTTCACTCAGGTCTCGCGTCTCGATTTCCTATTCTCAAACAACCTTTGGATAGCTATTCATCCTGTGAAAGCTTCGCCACTACGATTGTTTAATGGTGAGATACAGACCTCTTCTTTTGATATAAGCTGTGTAATCTCTCTGTATTTCTTCAATATTTTAACATCAACTACTAATACTAAATATTGTACTCTTCTGCATATTGTAATTACTGCGAGAAAAGTGAACAAGCACATGCGTTATGACATTAGATCTGCCATTATACAGGAAAGGCGTTCAAATTGTAAATCAGCTGAAGAAATCTCTGAACGGTCCAAAGTTAGCTGTTAAGTAATTCCTAGGCACGAATGGATACATTATGTCAGGGAATGGTAGAGATGTACTTTGTGTATCCTGTACACTATGTAAACTTTAGTGAAAATGCTGGATGGCCATGCTTACTCAAGATCATTGTGAACTCACTTCTAGACATTATACGAGGACCTCTACATATAGTTATGAAAACATTCACAACTGTCGGATGAGAGGAAAAAAAATATGATACGCGATCTTATTCAACTACGTCTGGATGACGAAATCAATATGCGTCTTTTACAAGAAAATGAAACTGTAAAAAAAAAAAAAAAATAGGAAATCTCAAATTTAAGACGGTTATACTTTCCGATCCTTTAACTTTGGCTGCAGTATATAGAGAAGGTCATAATCGTATTGCAATTCATCCAAAGGGACTACAACCTTCATTTGATGGCAATTAAATTAATGTTTTCGTTTTCTCACGCAGCTGGTCATCTTTTAAATGAAAAATTTGCACATCACTACACTCAACAGATGGATGGCCTGGAGGCAAATACGGTATCAGAGCATACAAGAAATTAACAACTCAAGGAACATTCACAATTCGCAGGAAAAGTGGCCTTCTTGAGGGAAGTTCCGAGATATGATTATCGAAGAATGCTTAATTAAGTGCACAAAATGGTCGGGGATTAACTAACGTCAGACGGAACGTTAGCAGGATTAATCTTTCATTCTCAAATCCTGTTACGGTAACATGATCTACAGGACTTTTGTGTTCATCTGTTTATCAGTTCATCAGCTTGATAAATTTATCGGCCGGACTTGTCTCACAGGCCAAGAGAAGCGGCCCTGGGTCTACAATTTAATCACGTTACTAATTACCTAAAAAAAACTCCTATTAGAGTTTAAAGCCAATAACCTCCATGTCAATCCTTTACAAGCTTACGACCACATGTGTAATATAACTGTTACGGAATATTGTTAAGCTTCATGACCTTCTGCCTCAAAAGCAGCTTGGTACAGTCGCAAAAAATCAAGGTGTGAGAAATATCCATTGATTGTCCTTATAGCCTATAAAGCCAAGGGAAATAAGTTGAAAGCAAGTGGGATCCGCGTGTAAAAATTTCATTCTTGGATGAAAGTGTACATGAGGTCTTTGCATGTACCGCATATCGAAACTTCGTTCTTTATTAAGAGAGTTAAACTTTGCTTCTTTTTAGGAGATTCGAAACTTTAGTTATAAATATAGAATCTCGATGAAATGAGTCAACCTTGCAAAAGACGCCTCGATATTTTTTATAAACTCCAGTTAAACTTTCTGGCTAATAGAAAAATTATCGCAGTCTCTTTTACTTTCCTAGGGCACTGGGACGAACAAGTTATCGGACACTATTCACAAGAGGGCAATTTCAGGGCTTCTGGTGCAAGATGTGCGAAGTGAGCCTAGGAAGTTTTATATCTTTCAGGTGACTTAACATCAAATCTCCCAATGTAACCTAAGTAAAAAAAAAATTGTCAACTGATTACTTTCTTGCTGTCTCTGTTATACACCTTTTCAACTTTACCTTTATAATGTCTTTGTATCGCGAATCAGTGGTTTACACCGTTAGCTTTAGAAATTCATCGACCGGACTTGTTTCACAGGCCAAGAGAAGCGGGTCTGGTTCTACAAGGTAATCACGTACCTAATTACCTTAGGATCTGCTATTAGTTTTTCCGGCCAATAACCTGTGTTTGTATCCTTTACGAGCTTACGACCATAAGTCTAGTATAACTGTTACAGAAAAATGTTAAGCTTCGTGGGCTTCTGTCTGAAAAGTAGGTTGGTACAGTCCAAAGGAACAAGGTGCTGAGCTGTAAACATTGATTATACTTATGTCGTATAAAACGTAGGGCAATAAGTCGAAACCAATTGCGATGGACGTGTAGTACAGGTTTCATTCTTACGACATGGTCTGGATAAAAATGTACATGGAGACTTTGCATGTACGGAATAACTAAACTTCGTTCTTCATTAAGAGTGTTAAACTTGACTCCTTTTTAGGAGAGTCGAAAAGTAAACGGCAGTTACACAATCTTAAGTGTCCCTGCAGATGGCAGAATCCTCGGAGTCAATCACCTGCTGTTGAACATCTTAGCATATAAAATAATCAAACAATAAATAATTGTTATAAACGGAAAATTGAATAATACTTTGGTACGCGAATGTGATACCTAAATGAATTGGTTTAGCTCGCTGTGTGTCCTGCAACCGTTGTTTTCTTTTCGGGTAGCAAAGCAGCTCTTGTTAAAAGATTCCAAAATATGTAAACAGAATAATAAACCACCTTCACGTTTTATACCTTTTCCTTATACCTTCATTTAAAGTTTCATCAAGATCGTCTTTATGTCCATTTTATTAAGTCTATAAGGCGAGGACGATATCACGAAATAATAAGAATAACTGATTGGATCAATTATTAAGCCCTTGTGAATGATATATTGGCTTTTTTTAGATGTTTTTCGTCAACATCTATATCAGATTGTCTTCTCATCTGCCATTTCTACATGAACTCCATTGGCAGAACTCACAAAACCTTGAATACTTCAAATCGGCTCTTTTACACTAAAATGTGGCTCTGATTTGTTTGGTTGATTGAAGACTCTGACTAACTTTCACAATTCTTCCTCTTTCTGAAGGAAATTGATGGCTGCCAACTATTCACTCATGAGTATAGCTTAGGTCGTGTCATAGCCTGTTGCATTATGAAAAAAGTGAAAGCAATCTTTTAAGCCAAACTTACCTTAAATTAATTAATTTCGTAGCATTTCCTTTCAATTCTTCTTGTATGTGGCTATAAAAGAATGAGCAACTGCTCATGAAGTCATCTATCAAGATTCTTAAAAAAACCTTAGTTTCCTCTATTACTGTTGTCCATTTACAGTAACCTTTACTCATTTGAAAACTGTTTGCATCATTTGAAGCCGTCTAGTGTTGATCTCAGAGTTTCTCAAGAACTGTGATTGAATTGTCGTGGCTTCAATCGCAGAATTAAATTCGATCGTGGCAGATATTTCCCGAAAGCTCTTTTTTCTCTTTCGACATTTTCCATGTCTAATTGTAATTTATATCCATAAAATATAAGGCGAAAATAGAGCAAGATTAATCTAAGGAATGAAGGATTAATCTTTCTAATTTTGTTTCTGACGTTGAGTAATCCTCGAGAAAATTCGTGGCCTTCATTAAGCACTGTTCGATAATCATATCACTTGGAACTTCGCTCAAGAAGGCATCTTTTTCTGCGAATTATAAATGTTCTTTGAGTTGTTAATTTCTTGTAATCCTCTGATACCGTATTTGCCTCTAAAGCTTCCACCTGTTGAGTATAGTGATGTGCAAATTTTTCATAGAAATGATGACCAGCTGCGTGAGAAAACGAAAGCATTATTTTAATTGCCTTCATATAAAGGTCCTAGTCCCCTGTTCAATGTAGTCCCTTTCAATGAATTGCAATACGATTATGACCTTCCCTATTATTGCAGCTAAAGTTAAAGGTTCAGAAAATGTCACCGTCTTAATTTTGAGATTTCCTATTATGGTTTTTGTCATGCAGTTTCATTTTCTTCTAAATGTTGCATAGTGTTTCCTCATCCAGACGTTGTTAAAAAGATCGTATATCCTACCTTTTGTCATCTCCTCCTACGGTTGTAAATGCCTTCATAACCACATGTAGAGGTCCACGAGCAAAGTCTAGAAGTGAGTTCTCAATGATCTTGAGTAGGCATGGCCACTTTCACTAATGTTATCATAGTCTACAGGATATCCAAAAGTTCTTCTATACCATTTCATTACACAATGTATCCCATGGTGTCTAGAATTTACTTAACACGATAACCTTCTAAAGGTGGTACAACTTTGAACCGTTCAGAAATTTCTTCAGCCGAGTTTCGATCGAACACTTTTTCTTGCAGTTATTTGCATTATGCAGAAGTGTAGAATATATAGTATTAGTACTAAGACGTTGAAATATTGAAATATGCAGAGGGACAAGGCTGCTTATATCAAAAAGAGAAGAGTGTATCTTATCATTACACAATCGTTGTGGCGAACCTTTTTTAATTTAAATAGCAATCCAAAGGTTGTTCGAGAAAAGGAAATAGAGACGCGAGTGAAGACTTGATTAAATCTTCCGAGTAAGACAACATTCACACACAAACAATATGAGTGTATAGCATTAGAGGAAAAGAGGTTTTAAGAATGACTAAATGCGATACGATATTCTTATCAAGACAATGCTACCGTTATATCATTCAAGAACTTGGATATGAAGAATTTTCATCAAGAGACTTCTGAAATAAATGACTTTTTGTGCTTAATGAAATGTGTGGCACTTAGTTACTAATCAAAATATAAAGTTAGCTTATATTAAAAGCTTATTTGGTAGCCCTAGTTTGGTTGCTTTCTGATGACCAGTGTTACTAAGTTGGTAGCGAACACAGGACTGACTATACGGTAAATATTTTGCACCTAACCGTGTAAAAGAAGATCTCAAAAGGTTTTAAATTCGATTCTTTATTTGGCTCATCGATCAGATCACCGGTCGCAGGCCCAAAGTAAGGCGGCTTTGAAGGTTAGAATATAATGGGTTCCAGAGCAAGTTTTATAGGATACAATCGGGAAAATATTTTTAATGATTGACCCTAACCTTGTGAATCCAACACAGCTCTGTATGTAAGGCCTAGTGAGCAGCAAGGACATTATTTAAATGCACATTTGATAGCCTTGAGTGTTAACACACTGGACACTTTCTTTAAATAATATATCCGTAAGAACTCAATTCTTTGGATTCAACAGTTTCTATCAGGCTAACGATCTTAAACTAGGTGAGAGCATAATGGGTGCTAAGTAGTTTTCTTCAGCAGGAAGCACTCTCAAATAGTATTGTAGTTGCAAATAAACTGGAAATATAGCAATTGCTTCATTATCATTTATAAATTAGTAGTAATTATTTTAAGATTTTGTATCCCAACATTTTTCAATTCCAAGGGCCTACCTAAAACAAGCCGCTCTTCGTTCCCAAAGCTATACGTCTGTGATACTCTCTCTTATTATTAGGGAGATATAAATCCACGGTTTTTTAAATGGTACGCAATTGTATAATGTGAGTTAACGAGCTCTAAAAGCACTGCTGCATCGTTTTTAAAACCTGGGTACTCAACACAAGTTCCTACGCCTTCGGATTAATTGTTGAATTCTTTTACTAGCTGTAAGTCAATAGGAATTAAGTAATAGATGCCGATAACCACTGCTGACTTCTAAATTTCAGTGCATTGTAAGAACTTAAGCCGTCGACATTAATCTACTTCCGAATTGAATGGTGCACACTTGCCGTGTTAGTAGGCGAAAAAGTGGCCATATTCAAGCTTTGTAACTACTTTTTGTTATACCTGATAGCCTTATACCAGCAAAGACATCTTTTTCTCTCCATACAGGCAAATAAGAAATGTCTGATCTTGACCATTGTTTCAGGATTCAGATTTGACTGACTAAATTGCACAATTCTTTTCTTTTTGAGGGTTCTTGAAAGTTGCAAACTATTCTCTCCTGTGTATAGCTGAGGTCGTGAAAAAAGTGAAAGCTAACTTTTAATGACGCTAAAGTGTCTTTAAATTTAATGATTTCGTAGCATTTATTTTCGGTCCTGCTTGTATGTGGTCTTCATGAAGTGTTTTACCAAGGTTTTACCCATCAACAGCTACTGATTTCCCGTTTCTAGTTCCATCTAATACAGTTGTCCATATAAAGCTACCTTTGCTCCTTCGAAAACTGTTTGCATCATTTGAAACCGTCTAGTATTGATCTGCAAGTTTCTCAAGAACTGTGATAGAATTGTAGTGGCTTTAATGGCAGAATTAAGTTCGATCGTTGCAGATATTTCCCGAAAGCTCTTTTTTTTCTAATGGCACTTTCCATGTCTAATTATAATTCATATTCTAAAATATTAGGTGACAATAGTTTTAAAATAATTTATATACTTATTTAACGCAGATTTGAGTTGCCATTTGTAGTCCACAACATTGCTTGTAGAAGGACTCTTAATTCTACGTGTGGGTTTTAAAACACCATACAATAGAGACTCTGCAATATTCATTGCAGTCGAATTGACATTCTTGCACATTGAGATATTATCACACAAGGAAGGAGTCTTTAGCTCAACGTGTCGCTCTGATGATTAACTGGTGCCCGCAAAGTTCCTTTATAACTTCTTTTATCGTAACAGTATTTCGGCCTCTTTTTCCGCGAATTATGATTGTTCCTAGAGTTGTTAATTTCTTGTAATCTTCTGATACCGTATTTGCCTCCAGGGCTTCCATCTGTTGAGTATAGTGATCTGCCAATATTTATAGAGAAGATGACCAGCTGCGAGAGAAAACGGAAACATTAATTTAATGCCTTCAAATGAAGTTTCTAGTCCCCTGTTCAATATAGTCCATTTGGATGAATTGCAATTCGATTATAACCTTCCCTATATCCTGCAGCCAAAGTTAACGGTTCGGAAAATGTCACCGTCTTAATTTTGAGATTTCCTATTATGGTTTTTGTCATGCAGTTTCATTATCTTCTAGATGTTGCATAGTGTTTCCTCATCCAGACGTTGTTAAAAACATCGTATATCCTACCTTTTGTAATCTCCTCCTACGGTTGTAAATGCCTTCATAACCACATGTAGAGGTCCCCGAGCAATGTCTAGAAGTGAGTTATCAATGATCTTAAGTAAGCATGGCAATTCAAAATTTTCACTAAAATTTACATAGTGTACAGGATACACCATAGTTCTATACCATTTCCTGACATAATGTATCGTTACAGATATTTCCTGAAAGCTAATTTTTGTCTTTCGGCACTTTCCGTGTCTAAATTTAATTTAAATCCATAAAATGCAAGTTGAAAATAGCGCTTAACATAATTTATAAACGTACGCAGATTTGACTTGCCATTTTTAGTCCACGCCATTGCGTGCAGAAAGACTCTTCCTTCTACGTGTGGGTTTTAAAACACAACACAACAGCGACTGCAATATTCACCGCGTTCGAACTTATATTCTTGCGCATTGAGATATTTTCACACAAGAATTAACTCAACATGTCGCTCAAATGATAAACTGTTTCCTTCAAAAGTCCTCTAGAACTTCTTTTATCGTATCAGTATTAGGGAATGAAGGATTAATCTTGCTAACGTTGTGTCTGACGTTGAGTTACTCCCCACGAACATTTCGTGGTCTTCTTTAAACACTGTTGGATAATCATATGAGTTTGACCTTCGTTTAAGAAGTTTTTTTTTTTTTTTTTTTTTTTTTTGCGAATTGTGAATGTTCCTTGAGTTGTTAATTTATTTTAATCCTTTGATAGCGTCCTGTCCCCCTGGTATAAGCCATATCAGATATAACAAGGAAATAGTTACAAACATTCAATATAGCCTGTTTTCGAATATCTAACACAGCAGCTGTGGAGCATTCAATTCGGAAGTACCTCGAACTTCAGAAGTGAAATGGTCTAAGCATGAACCCAATCGAACGAGGTTGGTGTGTGAAAGAGGATATGCGAATTCCAGTACCTACACATCTACCAATAGCTCCAGCCATTTAAGCTTACTTACCTATAGATAAAAAGTGACAGAAAGATAGGATTGTGAACGATCCACATGTTAGTGTAAAAGAGCCGATATGAAGTATTTAGGGTTTTGTGTATTCTGCCAAGAGAGTTCATGTAGAAATGGCAGAATTGAAGACAATCTGATATAGATGATTAGGTTCAACAACAGTAGAAAATCATCATGTCATTGACAACGGCTTAATTCTTGATCCAATCAGTTATGATTATTTATTTGTGTTAACGTCACCGCCTTATAGATCCAACAAAATGGACATGAAGTTGATCTTGATGTAACTTTAAATGAAGGTTAAAAATAAGGTATAAAAAGTGGTGGTTTATTGTTCTGTTTACATTCTTTGGAATTCTTTAACTAGAGCACCTTATATGCCGGCTTTTATCTTTACTCACTTTCCACATCTCGGAGCAGAAACCCTGAATTTTCTCCTTTTGTAATAGTGTTCCACTACTTGCTCGTCTCGGTGCCCAAAGAAATTAATAGATACTGCTATTAGTTTTCGATTAAATTGAAAGTTAAACTTGTGTCAATAAAAAATATCGAGGCGTCTATAGAACCTTGACTCTCTTCATCAAGATTCTATATTGATGAGGTGATGCGGTAAGAAGTGATGCGATGATTAAAGAAAAAATTTGAGGATGGACGGGGATGTTTGATTTTTAATTCCTGGTAGGATTCTTCATGAGAAGCTGCTGATTCTCTTAAGGCCACATGTAAGTAAAATCGTAAGGAAATGCTTCGAAAACATTAAATTTAGGGAATCTTGAGCTTAATTAAAAGAGTGATTTCACTTTTTTGATGATGCAACAGGCTGTGACACGACCGCAGCTCTACTCAGGAGAGAAGAGTTTCCTGCCTTGAAGATCCTTCAAAAAGAAGAAGAATTGTGTAACTTAGTCACATTCTTCAAACAACTAAATCTCAATCTTGAAACAATGCTCAAGATTAGACATTACTTATCCGCCTGTATGGAGAAGGAAACATGTCCTTCTTGTTATAAGCCTATCAGGTGTAACAAAAAGTAGTTACAAAGTTTCAATATGGCCACTTTTTCCCCTACTACAAGGGTTGGTGTGCAGCATTCAATTCGGAAGTACCTCGAAGTCCAGGAGCGAAATGGTCTAAGCATGAATCCGATTGAATGAGGTTTGTGTTTGAAACAGGATACTACAGTAACACTACACATTCGCGTACTACAGTACCATTCAATTGTACGTTTATAACAATTGTTTATTGTTTTATTGTTTATGTGTTAAGATGTTCTACAGCAGATGATTGACTCCAAGGATTCTGACATCTGCAAGGACACTAAAATTTGTGTAACTACCGTTACTTTTTGAATCTCGTAAAAAGATGCAAAGTTTAACTCTCTTAATAAAGAATGATGTTTGGATATGCGGTACATGCAAGGACTCCATGTACATTTTTATCCAAGAGGGTCCGTAAGAATGAAAGCTCTACTACACGTCGATCCCAGTTGGTTTAAACTTATTGCCCTAGGTTTTATATGACATAAGGACATTCAATGCTTACTGCTCAGCTCCTTGTTACTTTGCGACTATTCCGAGCTGCTTTTCAGACTGAAGGCCACGAAGCTTAATATTTTTCCGTAACAGTTATATTACACTTATGGTCGGAAGCTTGTAACGGATTCACATGCATATTATTGGCCTGAAACTCTTTAGGAGATTTTTAGGTAATTAAGTACGTAATTACCTTGTAGATCCAGGCGCGCTTCTCTTGGCCTGTTAGTCAAGTCCGGCCGATGAATTTATAAAGCTAGCGGTTTAACACGTTGACTGCCGCGAAGCCCGCATATGGACTTAACAAAATATTTCATAGGGGCCAGGAAAACCACATGCGGGCTTCATATTTCTTCTTCTTTAAGTCGTTTTTTCCACGCTTGGGCTTTAGTCTTGGCTTGGTTACAGGAGTTTATATGGCCATCCTGCCCAGTAGTAAAATACCTCTGAATAGCCTGCGGCGGAGATGAGGTGTACTTTTTCTAAACTTACTGAGAGGCCATGAGGTCTGCATGTGGGCCTCGCCTCCCCTGAGTAACAGGTACATTTCTGATTCAAAAACAGTACACCTGAAGAATAAGTGATGTTAAAAGATTGAATTTCACGATAGCACATTTGATGGCCCTGGGGGATCGGAATCGAATTTCGTCCTTGGCAGTCAACGTCTAGGCAAAGAAGTTATACAGGCCTGGTAGAAAAGGTGTAGAACACAGACATCAACAAAGGTATTTTCTCAAAGGTATTTTCTTAAGAGCAGAAGGCTATTCCACAAAATGTACCCGATTAATCTCCAGCAGTTGAGGTTTACGAAGTGTACTTATCTCTAACACTGAACCAGACTTTCATTTGGCCTGGTATGTATACGAGCATATCCATGGCCGTTGACCTGAGCCGTCGTAGATCACCAAGTAAATTCCTTTACAAAAATAGAAGCACCAAATCGTCTCTAGATTTCTGCATAGATGTTCGCTGCATATACTGCCTAAGGTACAATCCTTCCACAGTCCTGCTAGGAGCCCTTAACATTTACTAGAAGAATGATGAAACACACAGATATGTGCTTAGATCTATAGTACAGACTGTTATCAGAGAACATTGTAATACCAAGTTAAAGAAACATTCAGATATCTAACTAAGAGGAGATGTCGAGATACGTGTTGTTCTCTTACCAAAATGAATGGAAGCAGTTAGCATGCACTACAAGCAATCCGACATAGCCATATTTGATAACAAGCGTAGTGAGATTAGCATTCTTCAATTACAACTTACACGCTGTAATACTCAAAAAATCTGTTCAAAAATTAGTGATTTAGAGTGCAAGAGAGGTTCCAATAATTCGAGGGTTCTATTTCGAAGTGTCCGGTAAGGCTAAACGTCTTATGCCGGCCTATGTCCTACTTACAATGCTGTGAAAATTAGAAGTCAGAAGTGGACATTGGCATCTATTCCTTAATTCTATTTGTCTTACAGCTAATAAAGGAATTTAACAACGAATCTGAGACCGTAGGATCTTGTGTACCTAGCTCTCAAAAACGAAGCAGTAGTGCTTTAAGAGCTCCTTAACTCAGATTATGCAATGGTGTACCATTTAAAAAAACCGTGGATTTACTTCTCCCTTTAATAAAACAAGGGTATCACAAAACGAACAGCGGTTTGTTTTAGGTGGGCCCTTGGGATTCAAAAATGTGATACCAAATGTAAAAATATAAGTATTAATTTATCAACGATAATCAAGCAATTGCGATACTTCCCGTTTATATGTAACTACATTAGTTTTTGAGAGTGCTTCCTGCTGAAGAAATCTACTTAGGACTGACTCATAACGCTCTCACCTTGTTCTTATTTGTTAGCCTGATAGAAATGGTTTAATCCAAAGCATTGTTTTCTTACGGATATATTATTTAAAGAAAGTCTCCTGTGTGTTAACACTCGAGACTATCAAATATGGATTTAATTAGAGTCCTTGCTGTTCACTACGGCTTACATACAGAGAGGTGAATTATTCACTAGGTTCCGGTCTACCGTTAATAATATTTTCCCTATTGCATAATGAAAAAACTTGCTAGGGAACCCATTATATTCTAACCGTACTTTGCTGCCGTACTTTGGGTCTGAGACTGGTGATCTGATCGATGAGACAAATAAAGAATCGATTATAAGTTCTTTTGAGATCTTCTCTTACACGGTTAGGTGGAAAATAATTACGGTATAGTCAGTCCTGTGTTCACTATCAACTTAGTAACACGGGTCATCACAATGCAACCAAACTGTTAGCTAATCAAATAGTCTTTTCATATAAGCTCACTCTATTCTTTGACTAGTAACTAAATGCCACACATTTCTTAGAGCAGAAAAAGTCATTTATTTCAGAAGTCTTTTGATGAAAATTCTCTATATCCAAATTCTTAAATGTAAAAGTAATCTGATAACACGGTAGCATTGTCTTAAGAATATCCTATCACATTTCTTCATTCTGACATCCTCTTTCCTTCTAATGCTATACACTCATTTTCTTGGTGTGTCAATGCAGTCATACTGTTAATATTTAATCAACACTTCACCAGTGTCTCGCGTCTCAATTTCCTCTTCTCAAACAACCTTTGGATTGCTATTATCTTCTGAAAGCTTCGCCGCAACGACAGAGTAATTCTGACATACACACCTCTCCTTCTGATATTAGCAATGTAATCCCTTTGTATTTCTTCATTATTTCTATATCAAGTACTAATACCATATATTCTACTCTTCTGCATACAGTAAATAAATGCAGCTGAAGAAATTTGTTAACGGTCGAAAGTTTAACCGCCTTTACGAGGTTTCCAGTTAAGTAATTTCTAGGCACGATTTGACACATTATGTCAGGAAATGGTATAGAAGAACTTTTGGATATCCTGTACACTACGACAACATTACTGAAAGTGCTGAATGGCCATGCCTACTCAAGATCATCAGAACTCACTTCTAGACTTTGCTACGGGACTTCTACATGGGGTTATGAAGACATTTACAACCGTCGGACAAGATGACAAAGTATAGGATCTGCGATTTTAATCAACCATGTCTGGATGACGAAATCAATATGACACATTTACAAGAAAATGAAACTGCATGTCAAAAACCATAATAGGAAATTTCAAAATTAAGTCTTGTGGTGTACCTAGATGTTAAAAACGAAACAGTATTGGTTTTATAGCTACTTAACACATAATACATGGCGTACCATTTAAGAAACCATGGATTTACTTCTCCCTTTACTGAGACGAGGGTATCACAGTCATATAGCTTTGGGAAAGAACAGCGGTTTGTTTTACGTGGACCCTTGGGATTGAAAAATGTTGTGATACCAAATTTAAAAAACATAGGTATTAATTTATCAATGATAATCAATCAATTGCTATACTTCCCGTTTATAAGCAACTACAATACTATTTGAGAGTGGTTCCTGCTGAAGAAATCTACTTAACACCAATAACGCTCTCACCTTTTCTTGATCGTTAACCTGATGAAAACTGTATAATCCAAAGAGTTGTATTCTTACGGATATATTATTTAAAGAAAGTCTCCTGTGTGTTAACACTGGAGACTATCAAATATGCATTTAATTAGCGTCCTTGCTGCTCACTAGGGCTTACATACAGAGATGTGTAGGATTCACTAGTTTCCGGTCTATCATTAATAATATTTTCCGGATTGCATAATGAAAAACTTGCTATGATACCCATTATATTCTAACCTGCAATACGGTAATAAAGATAAAAGAAGTAATACAGCAGTGATTACTACAGATCAAACAAATAATGGTATTCGTTTTAAAGTTATTCCGGGAGTCCGTGTGTTAATTACAGTTGTAATATAATTTACTGCCCCAAGAATTGAGGATACCCCAGCTAGGTGGAGGGAGAAAATAGAAAGATCGACAGAGGCTCCGGCGTGAGCAATGGCTCTGCAGAAAGGAGGATATACAGTTCATCCGGTTCCCGCACCACTTTCTACAATTCTTCCTGTTAATAGTAGAGTTAGGGAGGGTGGTAGCAATCAGAATCTTATGTATTTAGACGGGGGAATGCTATGTCAGGTGCTCCTAATATTAAAGGTACTAATCAATTACCAAAGCCCCCGATTATAATTGGCATTACTATGAAGAAATTCATAATAAAAACTTTAGCAGTAACAATTACGTTATAAATTTGGTCGTCACCAATTAAGCTACCTGGTCGACGAAGTTCTGCTCGAATGAGAAGACTTAGTGATGTTCCTACTATTCTTGCCCAAGCCCCAAAGATCAAGTATATTGTACAAATGTCTTTATGGTTTGTAGAAAATAATCATCGTTGCTAATTAAATTAAATAGGGTGGCCGAAGCACTAGGCGATAGATTGTAAATCTATTTATGGTTAATAAACTTCCTATTATTTTTTATAGTCAATATTTATGATATCGGACTGCAATTCCGGAGTAGTAGTTAATATACTAAGACCTAAAAGATTGCCTTTTATTTATAGCTTTGAAGGCCATTAGTTTTTTTTAACTTAAAGTATGTTGGCAGTTAAAGGTAAAATAATTATGCCTCTTAATGAAATAATAATGAATATTGATCTAATCGACGTTTCTTGATTTTTTTTCATTAAGGATGTTCATGTTTGGTTTCGATGATTAATAATGAAGGCAGCGTAAGCAATTCGCATATAATAGAAAAGGGTAATTAGTGCTGTTATTACTATTAGGGTAAGAATAATAAATGACATTTGTTCGGCAGTTTTTATAATAATGATTCATTTGGGTAAAAATCCTAAGAGTGGCGGGAGGCCACCTAAAGATAAAAGACTAGTGAAAATAGCTAATTTTTTTGTTACAACAATTTTATTAGAAAAAGTTTGATTAATATGAAATATTTTGTTTATTACGAAAAGAGTGACTGCTATTGCTGAAAGTAAGGCATAAAATAGGAAGTAGAGGGATCATGTTATAGCACTTAATAGTAGGGCTAAAAGTATTCAGCCAGTGTGATTAATAGATGAGAATGCTATGATTTTACGTAGTGAATGTTTGATTTAAACCTCCGATTGAGCCTACTACTAAAGATAAAATTAAGGTTAGGTAGATTACATTTGTAGGCTTTAAGCTGTAAGAAAGTAAGTTAAGGGGCGCTAATTTTTGTCATGTTATTAAAATAATGCAGTCTATTCAAAGTATGGCCTCTATTACTTCGGGCATTCAGAAGTGGAGAGGAGCTGCGCCTATTTTAACAAGGAAGGAAATAGTGATTAAATAGTATGTAGTTTGCAGTCCTATGTAGAGTAAAATAATTGCTATTGGAAGTAAGGATCTTGCAATAGCCTGTACTAAATTTTTTTAAAGCAGATTCGGTGTGACGTTGATTGTTGGTCTTTGAAATCAGGGGATGAATGATAAGAGGTTAATTTCAAGACCAATTCAAGTACCAAATCATGATGAGGAAGTTAGGGAAATAAGAGTTCCTAACACAAGTGTTGTGGAGAATAAAAGAGTCTTAGGATTAGTGAGCATTCATATGCGGGGTATGAGCCCACTAGCTTATCTTAGCTTATCTTTCTACACTTTAGTGTACGGCGCACGTTGATTTTTTATGTCAAAGGTGAAAGTTTAATTCTTTTAGGTGTAATAAGAGTATATTGAAATACTTGATTTATCCTATCACGATAATCCTTTAATCAGGCATCTTATTATTTACTAATTATTTATAGTGGTATATGAGAATTTAAATCGATCAATATTGTGTTATAATAATTAAATTTAGAAATAGCCACGACAAAACATAGTCGTAACATAGTGGGCGAACCGGAAGGTGTGTCTAGATTGGATTAATAGCAAAATAAAGCTTGTTAGTTGAGCTATTCGTTTACATCGTGAAGGTTTCTGTGCAATTGATTGAAGGATGTTCTTATGCATATAATTTTTTTTATATTGAGGCTAAGCGAATCAACTTTAATTGATGATATAGAAATCATCTGTTGATATTATAGCTAATTAGTACCGTAAGGGAATGTTTAAATAAGATCATCTCTTATACGGTTAGGTGGAAAATATTTATGGTATAGTCTGTCCTCTGTTCGCTACCAATGTAGTAACACTGGTCATCATCAGAAAGCAAACAAACTGTGGGCTAATCAAATAATCTTTTTACATAAGCTCACTGTATGCTTTGAATAGTAACAAAGTGCCACACATTTCATAGAGCAGAAAACATCATTTATTTCAGATGTCTCTTGATGAAAATTGTCCATATCTAAGTTCTTGAATGAAAAAGTAATCTGATAATACGTTAGCATTGTCTTAATAAGAATATCGTATCACATTTCGTCATTCTTCCATCCTCTTTCCCTCTAATGTTATACGCTCATATTCTTGGTGTGTCAATGCTGTCTTACTCGCAAGTTTTAATCAAGTCTTCTCTCGCGTCTCGCGTATCGATTTTTTATTCTCAAACAACGTTTGGATAGCTTTTCATCTTCTGAAAGCTTCGCCACAACGATTGTGTAATGGTGAGATACACACATCTTTTGATATAAGCAGTGTAGTCCCTCTGTATTTTTTCCGTATTTCAATATCAAGTACCAATACTAAATATTCTACTGTTCTGCATACAGTAAATAAGTGCATTAGAAGCGAACAAAGCGCGTGCGTTATGACATTAGATCAGCCTTTATACTGGCAGGGTGTTGAAATCGTACCTTCAGCTGAAGAAATTTATGAACGGTCCAAAGTTCTACCGCATTTAGGAGATTTCCACTTGAGTAATTTCTAGGCACGATTGGATACATTCAGGAAATGGTATAGAAGAACAATTGTGTATCCTGTACACTAAGACAACATTAGTGATAATGCTAAATGGCCATGCCAACTCAAGATCATTGAGAACTCACTTCTAGACTTTGCTCCTGGACCTCAACAAGTGGTTGTGAAAACATTTAAAACTCTCAAGGAAATCACAAAATATAGGATCTGCGATCTTATTCAACAATGTCTGGACGACGTAATAAATAAGCAACATTTACAAGAAAATGTTACTGCATCTCAAAAACCATATTAGGAAATCTCAAAATTAAGACGGTTACATTTCCCGAACCGTAAATTTTGGCTGCAGTATATAGAGTAGGTCTTAATCGTATTGCAATTTATCCAAAGGGATTACATTGAACAGGGGACTAGAAACTTTATTTGTAGGAAATTTAATGAATGCTTCCGTTTTCTGATGCAGGTGGTTATCTTTTCTATGAAAAATTTGCACATCACTATACTCAATATTTGGAAACCCTGGATTACGGTATCAGAGGATTACAGGAAATTAATAATTCAAGGAACATTCTCAATTCGCAGATTAAGAGGCTTTTTTGAGCGTAGCTCCAAGTGATTTGATTATCGAACAGTGCTCAAAGAAGGGCACGAAATTTTCTGGGGATTAACTCAACGTGACAAACAACGTAAGCAAGTTAAATCCTTCATTCCCAAATACTGTTACGATAAAAGAAGTTCTACAGTACTTTTGAAGGAAACAGTATATCATCTGAGTGGCACGTTGAGCTAATGCCACCTTCCTTGTGTGAAAATTTATCTATGCGCAGTCTCATTTGTACTGAGTTTTAAAACCCACACGTAGAAGGAAGAGTTCTACACGCAATGGTGTGGACTAAAAATGGCAACTCAAATCTGCCTTAAGTACGTATGTAAATTATGTTAAGCGCAATTTTAACCTTATATTTTATGGATTTAAATTACAATCAGACACGGAAAATGCCGAAAGAGAAAAAAGAGCCTTCAGGAAACATCGGCAACGATCCAATTTAAATCTGCCATTGAAGCCACGACAATTCAATCAATGTTCTTGAGAAACTTGGAAATCAAAACTAGACGTTTCAAATAATTCAAACAGTTTTCGAAGGAGTAAAGAGTAATGGTAGAAACTACAAACGGGAAATCTGTAGCTGTTGATGGTACTGATTCAGATCTCCTAAGAATCTTACTAGAAGACTTCATGAGAAGTTGCTGTATCTTTTGAGGCCAATACAAGCACAACTGAAAGGAAATGCTACGTAATTATTAAATTTAAACATTACGTGATTACCTTGTAAAACCAGACCCGCTTCTCTTGGCCTGTGAGACAGTCCGGCCGATGAATTACTAAAGCTAGCGGTGTAACTCACTGATTCGCGATACAAAGATGTTATACAGGTATGGTAGAACAGGTGTATAACAGAGACAGCAAGAAAATAAACAATGACTGATTTTTTTTACTTATGTTACACTGGGAGATTTACAGTTAAGTCACCTGAAAGATATAAAACTTCCTAGGCTCACTTCCCACACCTTCCACCAGAACCCCTGTAATTCCCTTCTTGGGAATGGTGTCCGATAGCATGTTCGTCCCGCTGCCCAAGGAAAGTAAATCCGACTGTGATATCATTTCTATTAGCCAGAAAGCTTAACTGGAGTTTATAAAAAATATCGAGGCGTCTTTTGCAAGGTTGACTGATTTCATCAAGATTCTATATTTATAACTACCGTTTAGTTTTCGGATCTCCTAAAAAGAAGCAAAGTTTAACTCTCTTAATAAAGAACGATGTTTCGATATGCGGTACAAGCAAAGACCTCATGTACACTTTCATCCAAGAGGGGGCGTAAGAATTAAACCTCTACAACATGTCGACCCCAGTTGGTTTCAACTTATTTCCCTAGGTTTTATAGGCTATAAGGACAATCAATGGGTACTTCTCAATAGCTAGATCCTTGCGACTGTACCAAGCTGCTTTTGAGACAGAACGTCACGAAGCTTAACAATATTCCGTAACAGTTATATTAAACCTTTGGTCGTAAGCTTGTAAAGGATTCACATGCAGGTTATTGGCCTGAAACTCTAATAAGAGTTTTATAGGTAATTAGTAACGTGATTAAATTGTAGACCTAGGGCCGCTTCTTTTTGCCTATAAGAGAAGTCCAGCCGATGAATTTATTAAGAGGATGAGCACAAAAGTCCTGTACAACTTCTATTACCGTTTTTTTTGCTAGCCGAGGCTAGCACCCACCC
Source organism: Thermobia domestica (assembly GCF_964235325.1). NCBI lineage: Eukaryota > Metazoa > Arthropoda > Insecta > Zygentoma > Lepismatidae > Thermobia > Thermobia domestica. The sequence continues at coordinate 85,182,640 of NC_137470.1, forward strand.
AAAGAGTTGCGCCCTTTATTTGGGAGGAGAATGAAAGAGGAACTATATATGGAAGGCAATTTTCGGGAGGCAAAGGAGATTTCATAAACTTTATTGTAACCATGTTTTCCATATTGCAGGACATTATGGCCTTTAACCATAATCATAAGCATAGGTAAGGATAGGAACACTATTTAACAATTCATCAGGAGAGTGATAAGAGCTGAATATTGGTGATAAAATGAAACTATGAGGTGCACTTCACATCACAACACAAGACAGATAAGAAGTTAGTGAGACGAATGAGTGTTATCTTCTGTCCAGGGGTTGCTCTGGACGCAATGAGGACGTCGGGAGCCCAATTAGTACGGTAGGGTTACTGTGCAACATAAGATGTAGTGATGTATGGGGGGGGGTGGCAATGAGAAAATCACCAAGAAGTTGCATGTCCGGGCTATTTGGCGAAAGAACGTAATGGTATAGAGTCAACAGTAGAGAAAGTGGGGAAGGCTGTATAATAGAAGAGGGTTTGCGGAGAGTGGCTTTCATGGTGCATAGCATCAAACAGTAGCGGATGGTGAGTCTGGAATCGCTTCGTAACGTATCGGAGTCTGAGATCTTCCAGGTGGTGAAGGATATGCGGAAAAGGCGTTTGCTCGTACAAGTCTCTGGTTAGGCTTGGTAATCTAATGCGGAAGGCAAGGCGGAGGGCGTGGCGATCAAGAATTGGAGTCTCCGGTAGTATGATTCGGGTGCAGAAAGCCAAGCTGTAAATCCATATGTTAAGACAGGTCGTAAAAAGGCTTTGTAGGTGTTAAGAAGGGTGTGAGGTTTTAATCCCCAGTTAGTCCCAGTTAGGCGTCGGAGTAGGTTCAGACGGTTTGTCGCTTTAAGAGCAAGACTCTTAAGATGAGCAGACCATTTTAGGTGGGAGTCGAAGACAATGCCAGATATGTCACAGTGGGACTTGCAGCAAGGGGAGTACCTGCAATCTCGGTTCTGAGGTTGGCCGGATTGCGATGGACACGACTTCGTTACCCTGGTGGTAGAAAGATAATTGGTTGAGTTTTATTGGCGTTAAGTTTAAGGCACCACATATCACACCATTGGATGAATGCGTCGATGGCAGTTTGAATGATGTGGTTGATATTATGAATAGTTGTCGCCGTTGCCAGGAATGCCGTATCGTCCGCATACTGAAAAAGACTGACGTTTGGAGGAAGAGCAGGAAAGTCAGCAACATATAATAAGTAAAGAAGCGGGGACAGGGCAGAGCCTTGAGGAACTCCAGAATGGATAAACACAGGGTGAGATAGAACATTATTGATAGAAACGTAGGTCAGGCGGCTAGAGAGAAAGTGGTAAATGAAGCGAATGTAACAGATTGGAAGGCGGAAAGAAAAGAGTTTGTACAGAAGGCCGAGATGCCACAGTTTATCGAAAGCCTTTTCTAAATCGAAAAGGACGAGACAGGAAGGCTTAAATTGATTAAACTGAGCAGTGATGTACGTGGTCAGACGGAGAAGTTGATCATTGATACTGTAGTTTGGGCGGAATCCAGCCTGATGAAGTGGAATTAGGTTGTGATTAGCAAGATGTGTGTGGAGGCGAGAGACCAGTATCCGTTCAAGTATCTTACTGAAGACTAGGGTGAGTTGAATTGGACGATAGGAAGACACATACGAAGCTGGTTTGTTCGGTTTCAGGAACATTAAAGTTTTGGATGTTTTCCAATCGCTAGGGATAAAACCAGTACGGAGGATGAACGTGAAGATGTGAGACAGAAGATAAAGGAGAATGTATGGTCCTTCCTTGATATGGCGATACGTAATATAATCTAGTCCTGGAGCGGTGTTGCGTTTACCAGAGACGGTGGAGGCGATTTCTGTAACGGTGACAGGAGCTGTCAAAGAGAATTGGCAGGTAGAAGATGGTCAACATGAGGTTGGAGTAAAGGCGAGTTGAGATTGAGCCAGTTAGTAGGATGAGTGCGAGCAGATAGATCAGGTCCAAGTGGCGTGAAGACATCTTGAAGTTGAACAGCAAAGGCATTGGCTTTGTCCATGTCAGTGTGTAAGGGCGTATCGTTGAGAATGAGTGGATATGAAGTGCGAGAAGTTTTACCAGTGAGCTGATGAAAGCGTTTCCAGTACTTAGTTGGATGTGCTGTATCAGAGAGAGTGTTACAGGTTTTAACCCAGCTTCTGGTCTTATAGGCAACGAGATAGTTATGCACCGCCCGCTGGTATTGACGATGTTGCCGAAGCGATTCCAGATTGCCCGTGCGAGTAAAATCACGATACAGCAGACAGGGACAACGTATTAAAGGTAAGTATTGTGATGGCAATGTTGGTCTATAGGGATCAATTGTAGTCTGAGGAATATACTGCGAAGATGCCTGATGAATACTATCAGTGATCACATCAATTGTGTCGTATTGTTCAGACTCTGAAGTTGGAGCTGATAAAGGTGTTAACCTGTTGGATAGGAATTCCCTATAGTTAAGCCAACGGGCACGTTTGAAACGAGCCACTGTGCGGGGAATTGGAAGCGAAGGTGGTTGAGGTGTACCTGGATTTTGAAGAGTAGCTTTAATTGGGATATGATCACTCCCAAGCGGGTCAAGCTCAGAAAGAGTTAGCTTGGAGAGAATATTGGGCGATGTCATCACTATATCGGGAGTTGTATTCGAAGCCGGTCGAGTTGGTTTAGGAATGGGATGTATGAATCCCGTCGTTTGGGTCTGAATATAATTTGCAAATGGTGCGTTTTTGGTTATCTATGGTAATTAATATCGGCCATTATGATGTAGGTCCGGAAATTGTCAGAAATATATTGAAAGAAACGTAGAGGAATAGGATGGCCTGGTCGTACATAGATGGTAGCAACAGTGACGTAGCATTGTTTGAAATATAAAGTAGCGATAAGATGTTCAGGCAGTGATGTATCTCCAGTAGCGTGTACTCTATGTGAAATAGAGTGTGGAAAACCAATAGCGACGCCACCATTAGCACGTCGAGTGGGAATGGTATTATCGTGTCGAAGAAGGAGATAAGGTGAGAGTTTGCATGAGATTTTAGGAGTAAGAAAGGTTTCGTTGAGAAGAAAACAATGAACGTGTTCCTCCAGAAGTTGCTGCTTAAACAAAGGCTTGTTTTTTTGCAGAGATCGAATATTCAGAAAGAGAAAATGCACAGCCATAATGAAAAATAATGAGAAGAGATGCGGAGAGAAGTTAGACTGCAGATTCATGGACTGTAGAATGAAAATGTCATAGTTGTTGGAATAAGTGCCGGTGAAGTTGACATGCAGGATAGTTTTAGCAGCGAGTTGTACTTGTTGGAGGATATGTTGACGAAGAAATGGATATATGTTCTGCAGGGTAACAGTGAGAAATGACAAAAATTTGTCGATGGTGATGGGTTGTTGTGCAGAACTAGGAGCCGGAGTAGTAGTATCGGTGTTATGAATGCGGATATGTACAGTGAGCTCTGGTTTAAGCATCTCTGTAGCGGGTTTGGCCTTACATTTATAGCTGTACGTAGGATGCTGATCTGGGCAGGTCGAGCATTGCGGTGGATTACTGAGATTGGGGCAAGACTTGGTGGAATGGGGATCTGCACAGTACCCGCATTTGAAAGGGTTCCTGCAATAGTTAGTGTGATGGGAGTTATAAGCTTGACATCGCTCACAACGTACAGGAAGACGCGGAGGTGAGTGAGACGGTTCCACACGATGTCTTTTCAGGTATATGTAGGCACCATTGCTAAGAAGGTCATCCACGGTCTCTTGACTGTTTGTGAGAACTCGGACCTTATAAGTCGGTCCGGATGCGTTGTTTATGCGAAGGCATTTCAAGATTGAATGACCCTCCAGCTTAAGTTCATCAGCGACCACGGCATCCGTGAACTAAGGACCTACTCCTCGTATTACAACAGATAGAGCTGGAGGCTTGCCAGGAGGTGGAGGCTGCTTCGCCTGGTTTGATGAAAGTTTTTCTAGGTTTGCCGAGGTGCCAAAGATCTCGAAGGAGTAGGTGTTACGGAGAGTGGCTGCCATGTTAGGATCTGTCGATCGGATGATAATACCATTCTTTCTATTACCGTAAGAGTATTTGGGAATGAAGAATTAATCCTGCTAACGTTGAGTCTGACGTTGAGTTAATACCCGAGAAAATTTCGTGCCCTTAATTATGCACTGCTCGATAATCATATCTCTTAGAACTTCGTTCAAGAAGGCCCCTTTTCCTGCAAATTGTGAATGTTCCTTGAGTTGTTAATTTCTGGTATACTGTGATACCGTATTTGCCTCCAGTGCTTCCATCTGTTGAGTATAGTAATGTGCAAATTTTTCATTGAAAAGATGACCAGCTGCGTGAGAAAACGAAAGCATTAATTTAATAGCCTTCAAATGAAGGTTGTAGTAACCTGTTCAATCTAGCCCCTTTGGATGAATTGCAATACGATTATGACCTTCTCTATATAGTGCAGCCAAAGTTATAAGTTCGGAAAATGTAACCGTCTTAATTTTGAGATTTCCTTATATGGTTTTTGTCATGCAGTTTCATTTTCTTGTTAATGTTGCATATTGATTTCGTCATCCAGACGTTGTTAATAACATCGCAGATCCTAGATTTTGTCACCTTTTCCGACAGTTGTAAATGTCTACATAACCACATTTAGAGGTCCCCGAGCAAAGTCTAGAAGTGAGTACTCAATGATCTTGAGTAGGCATGGTCATTGAGCATTTTCATTAAAGTTGTCATAGTGTACACGATACACCAAAGATCTTCTATACCATTTCCTGATATAATGTATCCATTCGTTCCTAGAAATTACTTAACTGCAAACCTCGTAAAGGGGTACAATTTAAGACCGTTCAGAAATTTCTTCAGCTGACAAGGGAACCTTCCGAAAATGATAGTTACAGTGAAAAATGTGGCCTACGCCAATTGAAAGAGCTGTAACAAAGATGAGCATTCCCAAAAAATTAGCTGCCCATAGCAATGGATTCAGGAAATATAAGGGGTGGAAATTCGGAAAACAGCAAGGTTGGACAAGGGGGGAAAAGTGCAAATTCCGCAAAAAAGGGGGACACGGTAAAATACAATGCTGACAAGTGATGAATAGAAAGAGACTTGCCACAATAGGGAACAAATGAAGGCCACCAGTGGGGTTAACAGTGTTGCCAACTGCAATGGAAAGTACATGTTTTGCAAAGAGCACTATATGAAGTGAGTGCAATATTCAGTGTCAACCTGTCATGTAGAACATAAGATATGACGTGTATAATCAGTGGTACAATCTAACAAAAGAGAATAGAAAAACAGAAGTACGAAAAATACGGAAAAGACGGAGTTGGCCAAAATGTGCCACATTTGATCACGAGCTGTGCATATTAGGATGAACAAAACAAGAAGCACCGACTATGCAGGAAACCGATGTACCTAGAGTCGAAAAGAAAAACGAGTTCCAAAGTTGACACCACTGGCCTTATTCTACTCATTCTAATGCAAGTATCATGGCGGATCTCGACATCTATTATTATTATCTTTTTATTTAAAAGCATCCTTATATCTACAATTAGTAATACCATTATTTCTTAAGAAAACCACAGTCGGCAGCCTTTTTGATAAATCTTGAATCTTTAGCCATATGAAAGTAAATTTTCAACAAAGCTTAGAGTATTACAGCGTGGAAGTCGGAATTGAAAAATCCTAATCTCACTATGCTTCTTATCAAATATTACTATCTCTGGTGGGTTGTATTGCATGCTAACTGCTTGCATTCGTTTTAAGAACAGAACAGCACGTATCTCGACATCTCCTCTTAGTAAAATATCTGAATGTTTTGTAACTTGATAATACAATGTTCCCTGAAAACAGTCTGAAGTATATATCAAAGCACATATCTGTGTGCTTCATCATTCTTCTTGCCAATGTTAACGGCTCTTAGCTGGACTTTGCAAGGAATGTACTCTTGGCAGTTTGCCATGATATTCCGCTATATGCAACGATCATCTATGCAGAATTCTTCGGACGATTTGGTGCTTCTATTTTTGTAAAGGAATTTACTCGGTGATCTAAGATGGCTCTGGTCAACGGCCATGTACATGCTCTCATACGTACCATGGCAAATGACAGTCTGGTTCAGTGTTAGAAATGAGTACACTCGTAAACCTCAACTGCTGGCGATTAATCGGGTACATTTAGTGGAGTAGCATTCTGCTCTTGAGAAGATACTTTTCAGCCGATGGACAGTACACGCAAGCTCTATTCACGTCAGCGAGATGAGGTAGTGTTGAATTTAATAAATAAGATTACAGAAATACCTTTTGTTGATCATTCTGTTTCAGATATGAAAGGTGTTAAAAAGCTAATACAGTTCGTGCACTAATCTGCTACAGAGGGGAAGCTTACCAGAACTTTACTCAGCGGTGAGAAAACGTTTAGAAGATCGAGAAACTAGAATTCTCCAATTAACTTAATAAGAGTGTACGATATGGCCCTCTGTAGTACAAAATGAACCGTGCGAGTCAGAAATACTTTAAGGTTTTATATCCTGAAGATTATTGGGATAGATACGTAGCGTTATCAATATAGCATCCTGATGAAGTGAGTCAAGGTTGCAAAAGACGCCTCGAAATTTTTTATAGACCCAAGTTTACTTTCAGGCTAAGTGAAAGTTAATAGAAGAATCTATTACTTTCTTTGAGCAGCGATACGATCAAATTCTCGGACACTATTTCCAAGAGGGGAATTTCACGGCTTTTAGTCCAAGATGTGGGAAGTGAGCCTAGGAAGTTTTATATCTTTCAAGTGTACTTAACTGAAAATCTCCCAGTCTAACCTAAGTAAAAAATATCTGAAAATTAATTACCGCTGTTCGTTCTGTTATACCATCGTCTTATTAAAGGGAGAAGTATATCCATGTTTTTTTTAAATTTTACGCCATTTTATAATGTGAGTTAATTAGCTATAAAAGCACTACTGCTTCGTTTTTAAGACCTAAATACACAACACAAGATACTACGGTCTCCGATTCATTGTTGAATTTCATTAATAGCTTTAAGCCAATAGTAATTAAGGATACATGGCGACGTCCACTGCTGATTTCTAAATTTGACAGCATTTTTAGAAAGGCATAAGCCGCCATAAGCCCTTTAGCCTTACCGGACACCTCGAAATAGAACCTCGAATTATTGGCACGATTGTTGCATCTTAACCATAAATAAAAATCGAACATCCTCGTCCAACTTAAAAATCATTTCTTTAATCACCGCCTCACTTAGAGATCGATTTAACCCGGCAATATTCATAGCGTTATTTATAAAGATTAAACGTTCTCGCAAATAAAAGTTTTTATTTAGGCATTCTTTAATACATTTTTCATTTTATTTTGTGAAACTCGTACCCCGGTACCCTGGTACTTTGGTGTCACCTACAGGTGACACTAGCAATACGTGTACAAACTGACACCATGCTAAACTTAATGGGAGTGGAAGTTTTACTGTAAGTATATATGGTTCACGTGTATATACTTTGAAGGCAACAAAAATTCAACCTATATAATAATTGCACACACATTACAACAAATATCCAGCATAAATTGAGGTTCAAAAACCAAAGCAGTTCATGAAACAGTTGACATGAACTTTTCTGCCAACCTTGCGTTCGGATTTGAAAAAAAGTCATCGATTGGCATTATGGAACTTGTACCAGCATGCTGATGTAACCCAACCTCGCAATTTCCGCACATTATAGTTCTTTTGTAGCAGAAACCGTATCTTCCGTTGGGACAATCCACAGGGTCATGATCTGCAACACTTCCACTATTTCGCTGCTCCAGTGAAACTCTTGATGAAACAGGTGATGCACACACAACACTTTTCTTAGCACGTTTCCCATATTTTTGGCAATAGGCTTGCACTACTGCTCTCCTGAAATCACAATATGTAAATCGAATCCCAGTGGTTGTGGTTCTAAATATTAGCCAAGCATTCTGGCACCCTGCGTCGATTCCAAAAAGAAACAGAGGGAACCACCACTATTTACCCCGGTAACCTATGCCCATACGGTGAACATTTTCGTCAAACCTATCTACCCCTACCATGTATCTGTTATATTTTTGTATAACTGACGGGCATTCAATTTGAATCTTTCTTCTTTTCGATTCGATCATTCCTATTCTATCAACTTTCGAAATTGGGAGTTGGGAATGACAGTTAGACGCAAGAGTCACTACACTATTATTCCACTTGACAATCGTAATGTCTTTGGTGCACTTCTAAGACATGGATCCTCGATTGATTTTCTTTAGCAGATATGTGTCTTCCAAAGGGCATTTCTGATTTCTGTTTCTCCTAATAGTCCCTGCTCCACTAGTGTTACGGTTTGAAAGTTCTGTTAGAAGGGGCAAGGATGTAAAGAAGTTGTCAAAATACAGATTACATGGACCTAATTCACGAGGAAGACGTGATTCTATCTAGAGTACAACAGCAGCTCATAAACCGATATCGTCTTGCTTGGGTAAATCTGCAGATTTAGATCTTTGATAAGGCTCAAATATGATCAGGTATCCCTCGCGTGTAGCAGCATACCACAATTTGTAACAAAGCGCAAATTCTTGCCATGGATATGGTGTTTGGTGCCGTGGCGACCAAAATAAGGAATCTTGGATTTATCTATAGATACATGAGAGGAATTTACTTTTTTCAAAATGTCATTAAATTTGTTATTTAGAATTGTAAAATTTGCCCGAACTTTCCCAAATTTGTCGTTTTCTGGGAGAGTTATGCAGTTTGACAGATGAACATACTTTTCAATTTTTTAAAAAATCGATTTCTTCTCATAGTTTCAACCATGTTGTTGTAAGTATCAGCCTTGATTTCCCACAGCATACGTAAGTATTTTGGTGTCGCAATATAAACCCTAATCTCATCTGTTGTTACGTCGAGTGCGTGATTGTTTTGTGAAGCATATCTATTTGACCTTTCCCAAATGTGTTCAATAACTTCATCAGAAAAAAAAGTTCAAAGCACTCCGTTGAAGAAACTATCAAGTCTTTGTTATGAGAAACCACTTCATCTTTGTCTCCGCGTCCACATTGGTTTGTGAAGACCTCGTGTCTTCCGGACCACTCTCTACGTTCAGAGATAAAACTGGATTGTTCAGCCACTGATATGCTCGTTGCTTCCCTTTCTTTTAAGGTACATCACCACTATTATAAACACTTTTTTCCTGTCAGCATGTTTTGTGTGTTTTTATAGACGCAAGTTTAACTTTCAGGCTAAGCGAAAGTTAATACCTGTACTACTAGTTTCTTTGGGCACCGAGACGAGCAAGTACTCAAACTCTACTGGGCAGAATAAGAGGCCTTCTTGAGCGAAGTTCCAAGTGATATTATTATCGAACAGAGTTTAATGAAGGCCGCGAAATTTTCTGGGGATTGACTCAACGTAAGAAACAAAGTTAGCAAGATTAATCCTTTATTCCCAAATACTGTTACGTTAAAAGAAGTTCTAGAGTACTTTGGAAGGAAACAGTATATCATCTGAGCGCCATGCCCCCTTCCTTGTTTTAAAATATCTCAATGCGCAAGAATATTAATTCGACTGCACTGAGTATTGAAGTCCCTGTTGTACAGAGTTTTAAAACACACACGTAGAAGGAAGAGTTCTACACGCAATGGTGTGGACTAAAAATGGCTACTCAAATCTGCTAAGCGCTATTTTCACCTTATATTTTATGGATTTAAATTACAATTAGACACGGAAAGTGCCGAAAGACAAAAAAGAGCTTTCGGGAAATACCTGGAACGATCCAATTTAAATCAGCCTTTGGAGCCACGGCAATTCAACAAAGTTCTTGAGAAACTTGGTGATCAATACAAGACTCCTTCAAATGATGCAAAAAGTTTCCGTAAGAGTAAAGGTAGATGTATATGGACAAGAATAATGGAAAATACTAGAAACGGAAAATCTGTAGCTGTTGATGGTACTGATTCAATACTTGTAAGAATCTTCGTGAGCAGTTGCTGATTCTTTTGAGGCCAATGCAAGCACAACTGAAAGGAAGTGCTACGAAATTATTAAATTTAAAGATACTTTAGCGTCATTAAAAGAATGGTTTCGCTTTTTTCATGATGCAACAGGCTGTTACACGACCTCAGCTATACTCAGCAGTGAATAGTTGGCAGTCTTCAATATCTTTCAAAAAGAAGAAGAATTGTGAAAGTTAGTCAGAGTCTACAACCAACCGAAACTAATTCTGACAAAATGGTCAAGATTACACATTTCTTATTCGCCTGTATGGAGAAGGAAACATGTCCTCCATGTTATAAGCCATATCAGGTATAACAAGGGAGCAGTTACAAAGCTTTAATATGGCCATATTTTCCGCTACTAACACAGCAGCTGTTCAGCATTCAATTCGGCAGTCCCTCCAACTCCAGGAGCTAAATGGTTTAAGCATGAACCCAATCGAATGAGGTGTGTGTGTCAAAGAGGATTTGCGATTTCCAGGACCCATCAGCTACCATCAGCTGCAGCCGGCTAAGGTTACTAACCTATACATAACTAGTGACTGCAAGATAGGATTGTGGACGAGTCACATGTTAGTATAAAAGAGCAGATATGAAATATTGAAGGTATTCTCCATTCTGTCAAGGGACTTCATGTACAAATATCACATGGGAAGACAATCTAAAATAGATGATGACGAACAACAGCTGTTGAAAACCAATATGTCATTGACATTAGCTTAAATCTTGATCCAATCAGTTATGATTATTATTTTGTAATAACGTCCTCGCCTTATGTACCTAAAAAAATGGACATTAAGAAGATCTTGGTGTAAATATAAAACAAGGTAAAAAACAAGGTATAAAACATGAAGGTGGTTTATTGTATAGTTTACATATTTTGGAATTCTTTAACACGAGCTTCTTTGGTACCCGAAGAGAAAAAAACCGTAGAAGAACAAATGAAATTTAACGAGTTAAACCAATTCATTTAGATATCTCATTCGCGTACTAGAGTACCATTCAATTGTACGTTAATAACAATTGTTTATTGTTTGATTGTTTATATGCTAAGATGTTCAACAGCAGATGATTGACACAAAGGATTTTGCCATCTACAAGGACACTAAACATTGTGTAACTACATTTTAGTTTTCGAATCTCCTAAAAAGAAGCAAAGTTTAACCCTCTTAATAAAGGAAGATGTTTCGATATGCGGTATATACAAAGACTCCATGTACATTTTTATCCAACTGGGGCGTAAGAATGAAAGCTCTAATACACGTCGACCCCTGATGGTTTCAACTTATTGCCCTAGGTTTTATACGACATTAGGACAATCAATGCTTACTGATCAGCACCTTGATCCTTTGCGACTTTACCAAGCTGCTTTTCAGAGAGAAGGCCACAAAGCTTAACAATATTCCGTAACAGTTATTTTACATTTATGGTCGTAAGCTTGTAAAGGATTCACATGCAGGTTATTGGCCTGAAATTCTAATAGGAGTTTTTTAGGTAATTGGGAAGGTGGTTGAATTGTAGACCAAGGCCCGCTTCTCTTAGCCTGTGAGAAAAGTCCGGCCGATGAATTTATAAAGCTAGCGGTTTACTGCACTGACTCGTTATACGAAGTAGTTATAGAGGTCTAGTAAAACAGGTGTGGAATACAGACATCAACAAAATTATCAAATGACAGAATTTTTTTTGTACTTAGTTTACATTCGGTGATTTTCAGTTAGAACACCTGAAAGATCTAATATTTCTTAGGCTTACTTTCCACATCTTGGAGCAGAAGCCCTGAATTTTCTCCCTTAGTAATAGTGTTCGAGTACTTGCCCGTCTCGGTGCCCAAAGAATTTAATAGATACTGCTATTAACTTTCGATTAGCCTGAAAGTTAAACTTGCGTCTATAAAAAATTTCGAGGCGTCTTTTGCAACCTTGTCTCACTTCAGCAAGATGCTATATTGATAACGCTATGTATCTATCACACTAACCTTTAGGCTATAGAACCTTAAAGTCTTTCTGACTCGCACGGTTCATCTTGCACTACAGACTGCAAAATCGCACACTCTTATTAACACATTGAACGCCATACGCGTGCATAGTACGAGCACGTTATTTTGGCTAAGCAGGCCATGCACGTGCTATGGACGTGAAATCAAATGTTATTATATAGGAGTCTTTTTTGCATGCCAGAGACGTGCAAGATGATTTTGCAAAATCTGTAGGGATAATTCTGTATGCTGCTACACCCTGGTGGGCAAAAAATGGTATCCGTTTTAGGCAGGAAGGGAGAAAAAATTAGTATTTGCATTTGAGCTCGTAGCATGTTGCAGAAAGATATTTGGCAGGTGTGTTTCCGTGAGTGTTTTTTCCCCTTTCATTCTGAATGAACACGAATGGCAAGAAAAGTAAGTGACCAGAATATTGCTAATTTATTAGATAAAATTTATATTAATTCTTGATCAGAAGGGGAGTTGGAATTTGAGGATGGCCATGACGATGCAGAACTTGATCCTGATTTTGTACCTGATCCTGACTTTGTGCCTTCGTGTTCCTGCGAAAGGAACACAATGGCTGTTGGAACGTGTATGCCAAATATAAACGACTTGCCTAAATCTACAGTTGTTCAAAAGAAACTGAAAAAAGGTGATATGGTTTTTCAGAGTAAAGTTCATTTTTTGTGTGTGAAATGGAAAGATACAAGGGATGTCTTGATGCTTTCAACTAAACATCAAGCTACATCCACTGAAGTTACAGTGAAATCAAGGAACGGTTTTGTAGGGATGACAAAACGGAACGTAGTGTTAGACTACAATATAAACTAAGTTGGTGTGGTCAAAAGTGATCAATTAGTGGCGTATTACCCCTTCAATCGGAAGCAACTGAAGTGGTAGACAAATGCATGGATACTATACAAGAAACAAATGCATGGCTATTATACAAGAAAACTAGAAGTTGACAAGAGAAGAACAATGTGCATTTAGCAGACTTCGCGCAGAAAGTAGGGTAAACATTGAGTGAAAAAGCATGTGTCGAAGCTCAAGTTCCTGACACCTCAACTTGAACCAACAGATTGACCGGGAGACATTTTGCAAAGAAGGTTCCCGCTACGGAAGAAAAAGAGTCCTACTAGATATTGTAAGGTCTGTTCTGATGTAGGAAAGGTAAATGATGGCAAACGGTAGCGAAAGAACACAACGTTGATGTGTCCTGATATTGATGTGGGTCTCTGCATGCCAAAATGTTTACGTTTTTATCATACCAAGGCTAGGTACACTTAAGAACTCAAAGTACTGCCTTTTTCCTATATCGAAAATCATATCCAAGATAAACCATTATAGTTCCCCTTATGACGCATGTATGCTTGTAATGTTTGTTTGCGAATGTAGAGAAAGCACTGAACTTTCATGTGGTGTAACAAACACACATATTAACCTATAGAATATTTTTTAATTCTTTATTGAAAAACCCCAAAAATTGCTGGTCTTCTGAGTACTTTTTAAAAACAAACACGGCGACTTTCAAACTGTTAAGGTTATTGGAGGATTTGAATTTCTCGATCTTCTAAACGGTTTCTCACCGGTGAGTAAAGTTCTGGTAAGTTTCCCTCTATTGCAGATTAGTACATCAACTATATAAGCTTTTTGACACTTTTCATATCTGAGGCGGAATGATCAATAAGAAGAATTTCTGTAATCTTATTTATTAAATTCAACACTACCTCATCTCGCTGACATGAATAGAGTTTGCGTGTCCACCCACCGAATGAAAGTTGTCTTCTCAAGAGCAGAAAGTATCTCCACAAAATGTACATGATTAATTGCCAGCATTTGAGGCTCACGAAGTGTATTCATCTCTAACACTGAACCAGACTGTCATTTGGCCTGGTATGTATGCGAGCAATTCCTTGGCCGTTAACCAGAGCCATTCTAGATCACCAAATAAATTCCTTTAAAAAAATAGAAGCACCAAATCGTCTGTAGAGTTCTGCTTAGGTGATCGCTACAGTATTACCATGGGAAGCTGCCTAGGGCACATTCCTTAGTAGAGCCGTTAACATAGGCAAAAAAAGTCAAAATACACAGATATGTGCTTTGATCTATACTTCAGACTGTTTTGAGAAAACATAGTAATTCTAAGTTACCAAAACGTTCAGATAACATTTTACTAAGAGGAGATGACGAGATACGTGTTGTTGTCTTATCAAAACGTATACAAGCAGTTAGGATGCACTACAACCAACCACACATAGTAATATTTGATAAGAAGCGTAGTGAGATTGGGATTTTTCAATTGCAACTCATACGTTGTAATAGACTAATATCTGTTGAATTATAGCATTCATATGGCAGAAGAAATAAGATTTATCTACAAGGCTTCCGAATTTTTCTTTCTGCAGAAATAATGATAATACTAATTGTAGATATTATAAAGCATTTAGATAAAAAGATAGTATCAGTAGATGTCGAGATCCGGCATGATATTAACATTAGTACGAGAGGAATCAATTTTCATGTAGTTCAACCAACGAGAGACGGAGAATTCAAATGGGAAAAGTACTTCAGCACACATTGTCCTTAGGACTTGCAAATTCGAAATATTGGGTTAAATCCAGTGACGTGCGGAACAAGAAGTCTTTAGCTGAGAAAGACTGAATATCACGCGTTTTAATGATGGACAAGTTGATGGGTCACTTGCGATAGGGCAGGCATCCCCGAGCTTGTCAAGCTTTTTGTAATATGCTTTCACTTTTTTCATGATGCAACAGGCTGTGACACGATCTCAGCTATTCTCGGCATTGAATAGTTGGCAGCCTACAAGATCCTTCTAGAAGAAGAAGAATTGTGAAAGTTAGTTAGAGTCTTCAACCAACCAAAACTCTATCCTAACAAAATGGTCATGATTACACATTTCATATTCGCCCGTATGGAGAAGGATACATGTCCTCCCTGGTATAAGCCATATCAGGTATAACAAGGGAGGAGTATTACAAAGCTTCAATATGGCCACTTTTGCCCCTATTAACACGGCAGCTGTTCAGCATTCAATTCGGAAGTACCTCCAACTCCAAGAGCAAAAGGTCGAAGCATGTACCCAAACGAAAGAATGTGGTGTGTGAAAGTGGATATGCGTATTACAAGAACCCACACAGCTACCAACAGCTACCTGATAATCTTACTTACCTGTCGATAAAAGTGATTGCAAGATATGATTGTCAACGAACCACATGTTAGTGTAAAAGAGCTGATATGAAGTTTTCAAGGTTTTGTGCATTATGCCAGTGAGTTCATGTAGAAATGGCAGATCGGAAGACAATCTGATATAGATGATAACGAACAACAGCTGTAAAAAACAGATATGTCTTTGACAACGGCTTGATTGTTGATCCAATCAGTTATGATTATTAATTTGTGATATCGTCCCCGCCTTATAGACCTAAAAAAATGGACATAAAGACGATCTTGATGAAACTTTAAATGAAGGTCTAAGGAAAAGGTATAAAACATGAAGGTGGTTTATTGTTCTGTTATATATTTTGGAATCCTTTAACACGAACTGTTTTGGTACCCGAAGAGAAAACGAGACCGTAGCAGGATACACATAAGTTATTGAGCAAAAACCAATTCATTTAGATATCACATTCGCGCGCTATAGTATAATTGAATCGTACCTTTATAACAATTGTTTATTGTTTGATTCTTTATATGTTAAAGTGTTCAACAGCATATGATTGGATTCGAGGATTCTGCAATTTGCAGGGACGCTTAAAATTGTGTAACTGCCATTTAGTTTTCGACCCTTTAACAAGGAAGTAAAGTTTAACACTCTTAATAAAGAACGATGTTTGGTTATGCCATACATGCAAAGACTCCATGTACATTTTTTATCCAAGACCGTGTCGTAAAAATTAAAGCTCTACTACACGTCCATTGTACTTGGTTTCGACTTATTGCCCTAGGTTTTATACGACATAAGTATAATCAATGCTTATTGCTCAGCACCTTGTTCCTTTGCGACTTTTCCAAGCTACTTTTCAGATAGAATCCCACGATACTTAACAATTTTCTGTAACAGTTATATTACACTTATGGTCGTAATCTTGTAAAGGATTCACATTCAGGTTACTGGCCGAAAAATCTATTAGGAGATTCTTAGGTAATTAGGACAAAATTCCGTAGCTTGACAAAATGTAGCTGGAGAATATTCATAACCAAAGAAAACACGGCAGAGCACGTACACAGAGCGACACGAATCGGTAAGCAGTCACATATCCTCACTGGAAGAACTATTGTTTTGTTCAGTAGTATGATCAGCTGAAATGCATGATTGACACTTAAGGAACTTGTAACAATAGACGTATTTCTTCGGGAAGATGTTCACTGTGTTTGAGTGTGAATTTGCTAAGGCTTTTTATGCAGGGATGCGGCGTGATTAACAACATGTGCATTAAATCTTCTACGCTGTTGTCTCGAGAACTTTTCCTGGCATGAAGTTCGGGGAACCTTCGACAATCTTTACTCCGAGCTTCTTGTGCCTCTTCGGAAAGCTGTCCAATAGGAACCAGCCCAGAATCGACAATGTCCCATGTATCAATACTATATGCCAAGTTGCCGGCATGTAATACCAGTTATACTGGTCCACATATAATCGTGCAGTTTTCAGAGAATACATACCAAATGCCTCACAGTTAATTGCACAACCACTAGCAATGGTACGTAAGAGAATTGCAAATCGTTTAATCAACTCTTCATTGATGACAGTAATGGACGCTGATATTGATGGATTCAGAAAAACTTGCGGGCAATATTACCTCATTGCTTGTTCCGTAGCCTGGATTCGGCACATCCGTCAGGAAATCTATTTCTTCACGAAATCGCTTCTGTAGTAATTTCTTTCTTTGATCAACATTTGGTTGATCCCTCTTTCTCACTTCTCAGGTATGATGTCCAGTCTATGGACAATGTGCAACAGACACTCAAAGCACCTTATCCAGTATATGCAGACTTGACATCCCGATTTCAAACGTTGTTCTGCCAGGTAGTTGTGCTGTAGTTTTGTGTGGATCGTTCATTTGCTTTGAAGATGCACCGCAGACATAACATCGTTAATATGATTGTTTGTGATATCACTACAGACCTTCACATCTACAAGTGTCAGCATTAATCTGTGTTTCACTACTATTTCATGATCATTGTAAGTGATAGTTGTTGGTGAGAGAGCTTGTAATTGCTGTTGTATCTTAGTTGCTTCTGAACGTCTGAATTCTTCTGTTTCTTTCATGAACAGTAGCTTGATTGGCCGACAATAGGGTATTGGCAATCGCCGTGGATTATGCCAGAGTGTCTCTTAACCATATTGTAATTTTAGAGACACTAACGAAATAACAAATATGTATAGTCATGTATATCGTCTTCTGTATATGAACTATACCATTGTTTGTATGCGCTCTGACCTGACGCGCCATCACAAACATCATTTGAAGAACATGGTCATTTCAACTTCCTGATTGATCTCTCGCAGTATAGTACTGTTTCTGGTGATCAACCGCTCGATAGTATGATCAAGTAACGCTTTCAGCTGCACTTCCGCATATACGTATGTGATAATATCGGCTGGGTAGCACGCTTTCTTTGCCTCTAACAGTTTATAGTTAGAGTAATAGATATTTGCATTGTGAACTTTTATGCCCGGTTACGAACTAACTAGTGTCGTTTCTTTGTCAATTTCGCGTCAACATATAATGCTAATGCATCATCGTTTGTAATCTTTATTAGTACTGTCGGCTCTGGACTCTTGTACGCCTTTTTGATTCGCTATCCCTCCTGGGTGACACATCAATCTCTTTCACCATATAAGAAGCATCACGTTTTTCTTTTGAACGTATACCCATGTGCGCTGCATACACTAACTCTTCAGTTGTCGATGTTGTACTAAAGACTCCAACCGTCTTCTCTTTGCTTTCTTACTTGCTTCTTCAAACACTTCTCTTCGACGCCCTACAGGTGTTCTCGGTGTCACAGCTATACTAAATGATACTGGTCGTCGTAATGTCGCTGCATTCCATACGTTTGCAGAAAACTCCACTGTACTGTCAAGCCACTTACCATATTTGATTACAAAGTTATTCATTGCACGATTACATTTTTGCCATTTCTCTTTGACAAGTATACAAAAACTATCTGTAACCTTTCTGACGCAGTCTGCTAAATCCTCATCACAGTTTTGTAACTTAATTTGTCCATTACACATGTGTAAAAACTATTGGTTCTGTTGCAGCTGTTGGGTTGACCTCTCCAGGCGTCGAAGAAAACTCGTTGTGTCAGCGTACACTCCATTTTTGAAAGTACAAGAAGCAACAATTATGCAAACATTTGCACGTCATAGTTTATATGCACACACTACAATCATTACTCTACACATCTATAATCATTAGAACCTGGAAACTTGTGGAGAATTGTTTTTACGCGTCAGTTCATTATAACTATTCCTAAGTACAGTATACGTTCTTATTCGCTAGTGTTTCCCATCACGACATAGCTCAACCAAAAACCCACGGCACACCTTATTCATGTCAGATGCACGTCACACCTTTATCTAAAGTTGTTACTCTATATTTCTGGCATTGGCCAACAGCTGTCTGTGTTATATGCTGCAGACGTAAGATCTACCACGAAAACTGTCGATCAGCTGATTCTACATTGCATACAATTAATCTTGTTCGTCGGATGCGACATACTTCCCCATTTGTAATTTGGCACCTTAGTGGTCTTTTCCCACCACTTGGGAACTTGCCCCAAGAATTCCCATCGTTTTCTCACTACTTCTCAGGACTCGGTTTTTAAAATTTTGTCCAGCTAGATGTGGCAATTGAACCACTGCGGGCCTGTGACACAAGTCCGGCCGATGAATTACTAAAGCTAGCGGTGTAAAGCACAGATTCGCGATAAAAAGATGTTATGCAAGTCTGGTAGTATACTTTAGACTGTTTTTAGAGATCATTGTATTACCGACTTAC
This sequence comes from Thermobia domestica, assembly GCF_964235325.1. Classification (NCBI taxonomy): domain Eukaryota; kingdom Metazoa; phylum Arthropoda; class Insecta; order Zygentoma; family Lepismatidae; genus Thermobia; species Thermobia domestica. The sequence goes on from NC_137470.1 coordinate 85,201,659, forward strand.
AGAAACATTCAGATATTTTACTAAGAAGAGATGTCGAGTTACAAGTTGTTCCCTTATCAAAACGAATGCAACCAGTTAGCATGCAATACAACCAACCATACATAGTAATATTTTATAAGGGGTGTAGTCAGATTAGAACGAGTGGAATCAGTTTGCATGCAGTACAATCGGCGAGAGCGGGCGGTTTGAAATGGGAAAAGTACAGCAGCTAATATTGATCTTAGGACTTGCAAATTCGAAATTTTCGAGATCAAACCCTGTGACGTGCGGAAGAAGATGTCTTTAGCTGAGAAAGAATGAATATCATGGTGAGCTCATATGGTATAGTAAAGAAAAAGCGCCTTAAAATGATGGACAAGTTGCTGGGTCACTTATGATAGGACAAGCACCCCGAGCTTCTGAAGCTTTCTCTAAAATACATCCCCTACCTCAGAAATCGCTTAAAAATGAGAACATTATAACAGTTGTCACTAGACTTCATTGTAATAGTATTCTACAATTTCTGAAAAGAGATAAAATGATTGATGAAATCGATAGTTAAGCAGTGATAAAAGTAATAATATTGGGGTTGGACGAGGATGTTCGATTTTTAATTTGAAGTTTAGAGTGCAATAATTCAAGGCTTCCATTTTGAGATGTCCAGTAAGGCTTATGCCGTCTTATGCTCTTCTTACAATGCTGTGAAATTTAGAAGTCAGCAGTGGACATCGGAATCTATTACTTGATTCCTGTTGCCTTACAGCTAGAAAAGAAATTCAACAATGAATCGGAAGCCGTAGGATCTTGTGTTGTGTACCTAGGTCTTAAAAACGAAGCAGATGTGCATTTAGAGCTTTTTAAATAATATTAAACAATGGCGTACCATTTAAGAAACCGTGGATTTATATCTTTTTAATAAGAGAGGGTATCACAGACGTATAGCTTTGGGAACGAAAAGCGGCTTGTTTTATGTGGGCCCTTAGGATTGAAAAATGTTGGGATACCAAATCTTAAAATAATTACTATTAATTTATCAATGATAATCAAGCAATTGCTATATTTCCAGTTTATTTGCAACTACAATACTATTTGAGAGTGCTTCCTGCTGAACAAATCTACGTAGCAGTCATAACGCTCTCGCCTGATTCTTGATCGTTAGCCTGATAGAAACTGTTTAATAATACAAAGAATTGTGTTATTACGGATATAATATATAAAGATCGTCTCCTGTGTGTTAACACACGAGGCTATCAAATATGCGTTTAATTAGCGTCCTTGCTGCTCACTAGGGCTTACATACAGAGTTGTGCAGGATTCACTAGGTTCCGGTCTATCATTAATAATATTTTCCCGATTGTATGATGTAATACTTGCTATGGAACCAATTATATTCTAACCTGCAAAGCAACCTTACTTTGGGTCTGAGACCGATGATTTGATCGATGAGAAATATGAAGAATTGATTTTAGGTTCTTTTGAGATCTTCCCTTTGACGGCTAGTTGGAAAATATTAACCGTACAGTAAGTCCTGTGTTCGCTACCAACTTCGTAACACTTGTAATCACAAAGCAACCAAACTTTTGGCTAACCAAATAAGCTTTTCGTATAAGCTCACTGTATGCTTTGATTAGAGTCTTAGTGCCACACATTTCATAAAGCAAAAAAAAAGTAATTAATTTCATAGTCAGTTGGTGAAAATTGTCCATATCCAAGTTCTAGAATATCACGGTAGCATTGTCTTGATAAGAATATCATATCTCATTTCGTCATTCTGACATAATCCTCCCCTCTAATGCTATACACTCATGTTCTTGGTGTGTCAATTCTGTCTTACTCGGAAGGTTTAATCTAGTCTTCACCTGTGTCTCGATTTCCTATTCTCAAACAACCTTTTTATAGCTTTTCATCGTGTGAATGCTTCGCCACAATGATTGTGTAATAGTGAGATACACACCTCTTCTTTTGATATAAGAAGTGTAGTACCTCTGTATTTCTTCGATATTTCAACATCAAAAGCTAATACTATATATTCTACACTTCTGCATACAGTAAATCACTGCAAGAAAAATAAACAAAGCACATGCGTTATAACATTAGATCAGCCAATATACTGAAAAGGAGTTGAAATAATAACTCAGCTAAAGAAAATTCTGAACAGTCTTAAGTTGTACCCCTTTAGGAGGTTTGCAGTTAAGTAATTTCTAGGAACGAATGGATACATTATGTCAGGAAATGTTATAGAAGGTCTCTGGTGTATCGTGTACACTATGACCACTTTAGTGAAAATGCTCAATGACCATGCCTACTCAAGATCTTTGAGTACTCACTTCTAGACTTTGCTGGGGGACCTCTTCATGTAGTTATGTAGAAATTTACATATGTCGGAGGAGACGACAAAATCTAGGATCTGTGATTTTATTAACAACGTCTGGATGACGAAATCAATATGCGTCATTTACAAGAAAATGAAACTGCATGAAAAAAAAAACATATTAGGAAATCTCATTTGAAGGCAATTAAATTAATGCTTTCGTTTTCTCACGCAGCTGGTCATCTTTTCTATGAAAAATTTGCCCATCACTATACTCGACAGATGGAAGCACTGGAGGCAAATACGGTATCCGAGTATACAAGAAATTAACAACTCAAAGAACATTCACAATTCGCAGGAAAAGAGGCATTTTTGAGCGAAGTTCCGAGATATGATTATTGAAGAGTGTTTACTTAATGGAACGAAAGAGTCGGGGATTAACTCAACGTCAGACACAACGTTAGCAGGATTAATCCTTCATTCCCAAATCCTGTTACGGTAACAGATTATCTACAGGACTTTTGTGCTCATCTGTTTATCAGTTCATCAGCTTTATAAATTTATCGGCCGGACTTGTCTCAGAGGCCAAGAGAAGCGGCCCTGGGTCTACAATTTAATCACGTTACTAATTACCTAAAAAAAACTCCTATTAGAGTTTAAAGCCAATAACCTCCATGTCAATCCTTTACAAGCTAAGACCACATGTGTAATATAACTGTAACAGAATATTGTTAAGCTTCATGACTTTCTGCCTCAAAAGCAGCTTGGTACAGTCGCAAAGGATCAAGGTGTGAGAAATATCCATTGATTGTCCTTATAGCCTATAAAGCCTAGGGAAATAAGTTGAAAACAAGTGGGATCCACTTGCTGTAGAAGTTTCACTCTTGGATAAAAGTGAACATGAGGTCTTCGCATGTACCGCGTATCGAAACTTCGTTCTTTATTAAGTGGGTTAAACTTTGCTTATTTTTAGGAGATTCGAAAACTAAACGGTAGTTATAAATAATGAATCTCGATGAAATGACAAACCTTGCAAAAGACGCCTCGATATTTTTTATAAACTCCAGTTCAACTTTCTGGCTAATAGAAAAATTATCGCAGTCTCTTTTACTTTCCTAGGGCAGCGGGACGAACAAGTTATCGGACACTATTCCCAAGAGGGCAATTTCACGGCTTCTGGTGGAAGATGTGGAAAGTGAGCCTAGGAAGTTTTATATCTTTTAGGTGACTTAACTGAAAATCTCCCAATGTAACCTAAGTAAAAAAAATATATATATTGTGAACTTATTACTTTGTTGTTGTCTCTGTTATACACCTTTTCTACTTTACCTGTATATCTTTGTATCGCGAATCAGTGATTTACACCGCTAGCTTTAGAAATTCATCGGCCGGACTTGTTTCACAGGCCAAGAGAAGCGGGTCTGGTTCTACAAGGTAATCACGTACCTAATTACCTAAGGATCTCCTATTAGATTTTCCGGCCAATAACCTGTTTTTGTATCCTTTACAAGCTTACGACCATAAGTCTAGTATAACTGTTAGAGAAAAATGTTAAGCTTCGTGGGCTTCTGTCTGAAAAGTGGGTTGGTTCAGTTGCAAAGGAACAAGGTGCTGAGCAGTAAGCATTGATTATCCTTATGTCGTATAAAACGTAGGGCAATAACTCGAAACCAATTACGATGGACGTGTAGTAGAGCTTTCATTCTTACGACATGGTCTAGATAAAAATGTACATGGAGTCTTTGCATGTAGGCAATATCTAAACTTCGTTCTTTATTAAGAGTGTTAAACTTGACTTCTTTTTAGGAGAGTCGAAAACTAAACGGCAGTTACACAATTTTAAGTGTCCATGCAGATGGCAGAATCCTCGGAGTCAATCACCTGCTGTTGAACATCTTAGCATATAAAACAATCAAACAATAAATAATTGTTATAAACGTAAAATTGAATAACACTTTGGTACGCGAATGTGATACCTAAATGAATTGGTTTTGCTCGCTGTGTCCTGCTACGGTTTAGTTTTCTTTTCGGTTTAGCAAAGCAGCTCTTGTTAAAAAATTCCAAAATATGTAAACAGAATAATAAACCACCACCACGTTGTATAACTTTTCCTTGTGCCTTCATTTAAAGTTTTTTTCAAGATCGTCTTTATGTCCATTTTATTAAGTCTATAAGGCGAGGACGATATCACAAAATAATAATAACTGATTGGATCAACTATTAAGCCGTTGTGAATGACATATTGGCTCTTTTAGATGTTTTTCGTTAACATTTATATCAGATTGTCTTCTCATCTTCCATTTCTACATGAACTCCATTGGCAGAATTCACAAAACCTTGAATACTTCATATCGGCTCTTTTACACATAAATGTGGCTCGTTCACAATCCTATCTTGCAGTCAATTTTTATCCACAGATAAATAAGATTATCCGGCTGGGGCTGATGGAGGCTGTGTGGGTCCACACACCAACCTCTATGATTGGTTTCTTGCTTAGACCATTTCGCTCCTGCAGTTGGAGGTACTTCCGAATGAATGCTGAACAGATGCTGTTAGTAACGGGAAAAACGGCCTAATTGAAGCTTTGTAACTACTTCCTCGTATATCTGATATGGCTTATACCAGGTAGGACATGTTTCCTTCTTCATACATGTGAATAAGAAATGTCTAACCTTACCACTTTGTCAGCATTCACATTTGGTTGATTGAATACTCTGGCTAACTTTCACAATTCTTCTTCTTTTTGAAGGAAATTGAAGGATGCCAACTATTCACTGATGAGTATAGCTGAGGTCGTGTCATAGCCTGTTGCATTATGAAAAAAGTGAAAGCAATCTTTTAAGCCAAAGTTACCTTAAATTTACTAATTTCGTAGCATTTTCTTTCAATTCTTCTTGCAGGTGGCTATAAAAGAATGAGCAACTGCTTATGATGTCATCTACCAAGATTCTTAAAAAAACCTTAATCACAACCATCAACAGCTACAGATTTCCCGTTTGTAGTTTCTTCTATTACTGTTGTCCATTTACAGTAACTTTTACTTTTTTAAAAACTGTTTGCATCATTTGAAGCCGTCTAGTATTGATGCCAGAGTTTCTCAATAACTGTAGTTGAATTGTCTTGGCTTCAATGGCAGAATTAAATTCGATCGTGGCAGATATTTCCCGAATGCTCTTTTTTCTCTTTCGGCATTTTCCATGTCTAATTGTAATTCATATCCATAAAATACAGGGCGAAAATAGAGCAAGATTAATCCTAAGGGAATGAAATATTAATCTTTCTAATTTTGTGTCTGACGTTGAGTTAATCCCCGAGAAAATTTCGTGGTCTTCATTAAGCACTGTTCGATAATCATATCTCTTGGAACTTCGCTCAAGAAGGCCTCTTTTCCTGCGAATTGTGAATGTTCCTTGAGTTGTTAATTTCTTATAATTCTCTGATACCGTATTTGCCTCCAGGGTTTCCATCTGTTGAGTATAGTGATGTACAAATTCTTCATAGAAAAGATGACCAGCTGCGTGAGAAAACGGAAACATTTATTTAATAGCCTTCAAATAGAATTTCTAGGGCATTAACTTGTTCCGCCACCAATGAATTTCGAGATGGTTTCTTTTCCATCGTTTTGTGCGCGTTTTGTGCCGTTTTGTGCGCTACCGGAAGTGGGTCAAAACAGGTCTACAAATATGGCTGAACTAGTTCATGCTGTTCCGCCTCCAACGAATTCTAAGGTCATTCCCATCACATCGTTTTGTGCGTGTTTTGTGCCGTTTTGTGCGCTTATTTCCACGTTTTGTGCGCCATCGGAAATGAGTCAAAATGGGCTCCAAGGTGGGGCAAAAGTGACCCACTGTTCCGCCACCAATGAATTTCGAGGTGGTTTGTTTTTCATCGTTTTGTGCGCGTTTTGTGCCGTTTTGTGCGCCTATTCCCACGTTTTGTGCGTCACCGGAAGTGGGTCAAAACGGGCCTACAAATATGGGCCTCCAAGGTGCGGCAAAAGTGACCCACTGTTCCGCCAACAATGAATTTCGAAGTGGTTTCTTTTGAATCGTTTTGTGCGCGTTTTGTGCCGTATTGTCCGCCTATTCCCACGTTTTGTGCGCCACCGGAAGTGGGACAAAACGGGCCTAAAAATATGGGCATCCAAGGTGGGGCAAAAGCGACCCACTGTTCCGCCACCAATGAATTTCGAGGCGGTTTCTTTTGCATCGTTTTGTGCGTGTTTTGTGTCGTTTTGTGCACCTATTTCCACGTTTTATGCGCCATCGTAAATGGGTCAAAATGGGCTTCCAAGGTGGGACAAAAGTGACCCACTGTTCCGCCACCAATGAATTTCGAGGAGGTTTCTTTGGCATCGTTTTGTGCGCGTTTTTTGCCGTTTTGTGCGCCTATTCCCACGGTTTGTGCGCCACCGGAAGTGGGTCAAAACGGGCCTTCAAATATGTGCCTCCAAGGTAGGGCAAAAGCGACCTACTGTTCGGCTACCAATGAATTTCTAGGTGGTTTATTTGCATTGTTTTGTGCGCGTTTTGTGCCGTTTTGTGCGTTTATTCCCACGTTTTGTGCGCCACTGGAAGTGGGTCAAAACGGGCCTACAAATATGGGCATCCAAGGTGGGGAAAAGCGACCCACTGTTCCGCCAGCAATGAATTTCGAGGTGGTTTCTATTGCATCGTTTTGTGCGTGTTTTGTGCCGTTTTGTGCGCCATCGGAAATGGGTCAAAATGGGCCTCCAAGGTGGGGCAAAAGTGACAAACTGTTCCGCCAACAATGAATATGAGGTGGTCTTTTTTGCATCGTTTTGTGCCGTTTTGTGAGCCTATTCCCACGTTTTGTGCGCCAACGGAACTGGGTCAAAACTGTCCTACAAATATGTCCATCCAAGGTGGGCCAAAAGCGACCCACTGTTCCTCCACCAATGAATTTCGAGTTGGTTTCTTTTGCATAGTTTTGTGCGTGTTTTGTGCCGTTTTTTGCGCTTATTTCCACGTTTTGTGCGCCATCGGAAATGGGTCAAAATGGGCCTCCAATGTAGGGAAAAAGTGACCCACTGTTCCGCCACCAATGAATTTCGAGGTGGTTCCCTTTCCATAGTTTTGTGCGTGTTTTGTGCCTTTTGTGCGCCTATTTCCACGTTTTGTGCGCCATCGGAAATGGGTCAAAATGGGCCTCCAATGTGGGGCAAAAGTGACCCACTGTTCCGCCACCAATGAATTTCGAAGTGGTTTCCTTTGCATAGTTTTGTGCGTGTTTTGTGCCCTTTAGTGCGCTTATTTCCACGTTTTGTGCGCCATCGGAAATGGGTCAAAATGGGCCTCCAAGGTGGAACAAAAGTGACCCACTGTTCCGCTGTCAATGAATTTTGAGGTGGTATGTTTGGCATTGATTTGTTCGCGTTCTGTGCCGTTTTGTGTGCTTATTCACACGTTGTGTGCGCCACCGGAAGTGGGTGAAAAGGGGCCTACAAATATGGGCGTCCAAGGTGGGGCAAAAGCGACCCACTCTTCCGCCACCAATGAATTTCGAGGTGGTTTCTTTTGCATCGTTTTGTGCCGTTATCTGCGTTTACTGCCACGTTTTGTGCGCCATCTTAAATGGGTCAAAATGGGCCTCCAAGGTGGGACAAAAGTGACCCACTGTTCCGCCACCAATGAATTTCGAGGAGGTTTCTTTGGCATCGTTTTGTGCGCGTTTTGTGCCGTTTTGTGCGCCTATTCTTACGGTTTGTGCGCCACCGGAAGTGGGTCAAAACGGGCCTAAAAATATGGGCATCCAAGGTGGGGAAAAGTGACCCACTGTTCCGCCAACAATGAATTTCGAGGTGGTCTCTTTTGCATCGTTTTGTGCCGTTTTGTGAGCCTATTCCCACGTTTTGTGCGCCAACGGAAGTGGGTGAAAACGGGCCTACAAATATGTGCATCCAAGGTGGGCCAAAAGCGACCCACTGTTCCGCCACCAATGAATTTCGAGGTGGATTCCTTTGCATAGTTTTGTGCGTGTTTTGTGCCGTTTTGTGCGCCTATTTCCACGTTTTGTGCGCCATCGGAAATGGGTCAAAATGGGCCTCCAAGGTGGGGCAAAAGTGACCCACTGTTCCGCTATCAATGAATTTCGAGATGGTTTGTTTGGCATTGTTTTGTTCGCGTTTTGTGCCGTTTTGTGCGCTTATTCGCACGTTTTGTGCGCCACCGGAAGTGGGTCAAAAAGGGCCTACAAATATGGGCGTCCAAGGTGGGACAAAAGCGACCCACTCTTCCGCCACCAATGAATTTCAAGGTGGTTCCTTTTGCATCGTTTTGTGCGTGTTTTGTGCCGTTTTCTGCGCCTATTTCCACGTTTTGTGCGCCATCGGAAATGGGTTAAAATGGGCCTCAAACGTGGGGCAAAAGTGACCCAATGTTCCGCCACCAATGAATTTCGAGGTGGTGTCTTTTGCATTGTTTGTGCGCGTTTCTTGCCGTTTTTTGCGCTTATTTCCATGTTTTGTGCGCTACTGGAAGTGGGTCAAAACGGGCCTACAAATATGGGCATCCAAGGTGGGGAAAAAGCGACCCACTGTTCGGCCACCAATGAATTTCGAGCTGGTTTCTTTTGTATCGTTTTGTGCGTCTTTTCTGCCGTTTTGTGCGTCTATTTCCACCTTTTTTGCGCCATCGGAAATGGGTATAAATGGGCCTCCAATGTGGGGCAAAAGTGACCCACAGTTCCGCCACCAATGAATTTCGAGGTGGTTTCTTTTGCATCGTTTTGTGCCGTTTTCTGCGCCTATTCCCACGTTTTGTGCGCCACCGGAAGTGGGTCAAAACGGGCCTTCAAATATGTGCCTCCCAGGTGGGGCAAAAGCGACCCACTGTTCCGCTACCAATGAATTTCGGGGTGGTTTCTTTTGCATTGTTTTTTGCGCGTTTTGTGTCGGTTTGTGCGCCTATTCCCACGTTTTGTGCGCTAATGGAACTGGGTCAAAACGGGCCTGCAAATATGGGCATCCAAGGTTGGGCAAAAGCGACCCACTGTTCCGCCACCAATGAATTTCGAGGTGGTTTCTTTTGCATCGTTTTGTGCGTGTTTTGTGCCGTTTTGTACGCCATCGGAAATGGGTGAAAATGGGCCTCCAAGGTGGGGCAAAAGTGACAAACTGTTCCGCCAGCAATACATTTCGAGGTGGTTTCTTTTGCATCGTTTTGTGCGTGTTTTGTGCCGTTTTGTGAGCCTATTCCCACGTTTTGTGCGCCACCGGAAGTGGGTCAAAACGGGCCTACAAATATGGGCATCCAAGGTGGGGCAAAAGTGACCCACTGTTCCGCCACCAATGAATTTCGAGGTGGTTTTTTTGCATCATTTTGTTCGTGTTTTATGCCGTTTTGTGAGCCTATTTCCACGTTTTGTGCGCCATCGGGAATGGGTCGAAATTGGCCTCCAAAGTGGAGCAAAAGGGACCCACTTTTCCGCCAACAATGAATTTCGAAGTGGTCTCTTTTGCATCGTTTTGTGCCGTTTTGTGAGCCTATTCCCACGTTTTGTGCGCCAACGGAAGTGGGTCAAAACGGGCCTACAAATATGTGCTTCCAAGGTGGGGCAGAAGCGACCCACTGTTCCGCCACCAATGAATTTTAATTTGGTTTCTTTTGAATAGTTTTGAGCGTGTTTTGCGCCGTTTTGTGCGTCTATTTCCACGTTTTGTGCGCCATCGGAAATTGGTCAAAATGGGCCTCCAATGTGGGGCAAAAGTGACCCAATGTTCCGCCACCAATGAATTTCGAGGTGGTGTCTTTTGCATCGTTTTGTGCGCGTTTTGTGCCGTTTTGTGCGCCACTGGAGTGGGTCAAAACGGGCGTACAAATATGGGCATCCAACGTGGGGCAAAAGCGACCCACTGTTCCGCCACCAATGAATTTCCAGGTGGTGTCTTTTGCATAGTTTTGTGCGTGTTTTGATCCGTTTTGTGCGCCTATTTCCACGTTTTGTGCGCCATCGGAAATGGGTCAAAATGGGCCTCCAAGGTGGACCAAAGTGAACCACTCTTCTGCCACCAACGAATTTCGAGGTGGTTTCTTTTGCATTGTTTTGTTCGCGTTATGTGCCGTTTTGTGCGCTTATTCCCACGTTTTGTGCGCCACTGGAAGTGGGTCAAAAAGGGCCTACAAATATGGGCGTCCAAGGTGGGGCAAAAGCGACCCATTGTTCGGCCACCAATGAATTTCGAGGTAGTTTCTTTTGCATCGTTTTGTGCGTGTTTTTTGCCGTTTTCTGCGCCTATTTCCACGTTTTGTGCGCCATCGGAAATGGGTCAAAATGGGCCTCAAACGTGGGGCAAAAGTGACCCAATGTTCCGCCACCAATGAATTTCGAGGTGGTGTCTTTTGCATCATTTTGTGCGTCTCTTGTGCCGTTTTGTGCGTCTATTTCCACGTTTTGTGCGCCATCGGAAATGGGTCAAAATGGGGCTCCAATGTGGGGCAAAAGTGACCCACTGTTCCGCCACCAATGAATTTCGATTTGGTTTCTTTTGCATCGTTTTGTGCCGTTATCTGTGTTTATTGCCACGTTTTGTGCGCCACTGGAAGTGGGTCGAAACTGGCCTACAAATATGAGCATCCAAGGTGGGGCAAAATCGACCCACTGTTCCGCCACCAATGAATTTCGAGGTGGTTTCTTTTGCATCGTTTTGTGCCGTTATCTGCGTTTATTGCCACGTTTTGTGCGCCATCGGAAATGGGTCAAAATGGGCCTCAAATGTTTGGCAAAATGACACATTGTTCTTCCACCAATGTATTTCGAGGTGGTTTCTTTTGGATCGTTTTGTGCGCGTTTTGTGCCGTTTTGTGCGCCTATTCCCACGTTTTGTGCGCCACCAGAAGTGGGTCAAAACTGGCCTACAAATATGGGCATGCAAGGTGGGGCAAAAGCGACCCACTGTTCCGCCACCAATTAATTTCGAGGTGGTTTCTTTTGCATCGTTTTGTGTGTGTTTTGTGCCGTTTTGTGCGCCTGTTTCCACGTTTTGTGCGCCATCGGAAATGGGTCAAAATGGGCCTCCAAAGTGGTTCAAAAGTGACCCAATGTTCCGCCACCAATGAATTTCCAAGTTGTTTCTTTTGCATCGTTTAGTGAGCGGTTTGTTCCTTTTTGTGCGCCATCTGAACTGGGTCAAAATCGGCCTTCAATGTGGGGAAAATGTGTCCCACTGTTCCGCCAACAATAATTTTGAAGTGGTTTCTTTTCTATCCTTTTTTGCGCGTTTTGTGTCGTTTTGCGCGCCTACTCCTACGTTTTGTGCGCCACCGGAAGTGGGTCAAAACGGGCCTACAAATATGGCGGAACAAGTTAATGCTGTTCCGCATTCAACGAATTTTTAGGTCATTCCCATCATATCGTTTTGTGCCGTTTTGTGCGCCTATTTGCAAGTTTTGTGCGCCATCGCAAGTGGGTCAAAATGGGCTTCCAAGGTGGGGCCAAAGTTACCCACTGTTCCACCACCAACGAATTTCGAGATGGCTTGTTTTCCATCGTTCCGTGCGTGTTTTGTGGACTTATTATCACGTTTTATTCACCGTGAAAAGTGGGTCAAACTGGGCCAACAAATATGAGGAAACAAATTAATGCGGTTCCGTCACCAACGGATTTTGAGGTCGTTTACATCACAACGTTTTGTGCGTGTTTTGTGCGCCTATTCTCACGTTTTTTGCGCCATCGGAATTGGGTCCAAGCGAGCCTTCAAATATGGCAGAACAAGTTAATGCTGTTGCGCCACCAACGAATTTTGACGTCATTCGCATCACAGTTTTGTGCTTGTTTTTTTATTTTGTACGCTTATTTCCACGTTTTGTGCGCCATCGGAAGTGGGTCAAAATGGGCCTCCAAGGTGGGGCAAAAGTGACACACTTTTCCGACACCAACGAATTTCGAGATGGCTTCTTATCCATCGTTTTGTGGGCATTTTGTGCTTTTTTTCGGCTATTCACACGTTTTGTGCGTCCATATTGACCCACTTCCGATGGCTCACAAAACGTGAGAATCGGCGCACAAAACGATGCAAGTAAAATCACCTCGAATTTCGTTGGTGGTGGAACAACTTGATGCTGTCCTCTATATTTGGAGGCTCATTTTGAGCCACTTCCCTTGGCACACAAAACGTGGGAATAGGCGCAGAAAACGGCACAAAACGCGCACAAAACAATACAAAATAAACCACCTCGAAATACATTGGAGGCGGAACATTGTGTCACTTTTGCCCCACTTTGGACGCCCATTTTGACCCACTTCCGATGGCGCACGAAACGTGGAAATAAGCGCACAAAACGGAACAAAACACGCACAAAACGATGCAAAGAAACCACCTCTAAATTTATTTGTGGCGGAACCGTGGGTCACTATCGTCCCACTTTGGAGGTCTATTTTAACCCACTTCCCATTGCGCACAAAACGTGGAAATAGAAGGACAAAACGGCACAAAACAGGCACAAAAGGATGTGATGTAAACGACCTCAAAATTCGTTGGTGGCGGAACAGCATTAACTTGTTCCACCATATTTGTATTCCCGCTTTGACCCAATTCCGATGGCGCATAAAACGTGAAAATAGGCGCACAAAACGGCACAAAACGCGCACCAAACGATGCAAAAGAAACAGCCTCGAAATTTATTGGTGGCGGAACCGTGGGTCACTATCGTCCCACCCTGGAGGTCCATTTTAACCCACTTGCCATAGCGTCCAAAACGTGGAAATAGAAGCACAAAACGGCACAAAACACGCACAAAAGGATGTGATGTAAACGACCTCAAAATCCGTTGGTGGCGGAACAGCATTAACTTGTTTCCCCATATTTGTTGGCCCATTTTCACCCACTTTTCACGGTGCATAAAACGTGGGAATAAGTGCACAAAACAGGCAAAAACGATGGAAAACAAGCCATATCGAAATTCGTTGGTGGCGGAACAGTGGGTCACTTTTGCCCCACTTTGGTGGCCGATTTTGACTCACTTGCGATAGCGCACAAAACGTGGAGATGGGCGCACAAAACGGCACAAAACGCGCACAAAACTATGCAAAAGAAACCACCTCGAAATTCATTGGTGGCGGAACACTGGGTCACTTTTGTATTACCTCGGAGGCCCATACTTGTAGGCCCGTTTTGACCCACTTCCGTTGGCGCACAAAACGTGGGAATAGGCGCACAAAACGACACAAAACGCGCACAATATATGCAAAAGAAACCACCTCGAAACTCATTGGTGGCGGAACAGTGAGTCGATTTTGCCCCACATTCGAGTCCCATTTTGACCCACTTCCGATAGCACGAAAACGTAAGAACAGACGCACAAAACGGCGCAAGACACGCACAAAACGATGTGATGGGAATGACCTCAGAATTCGTTGCTTGCTTAACAGCATATATTGTTCCGCCATATTTGTAGGCCCGTTTTGAACCACCTTCGGTGGCGAACAAAACGCGCACAAAACAATGCAAAAGAAACCACCTCGAAATTCATTGGTGGCGGAACAGTGGGTCACTTTTGTATCACTTCGGAGACCCATATTTGTAGGCCCGTTTTGCCCCACTTCCAGGGGCGCACAAAACGTGGGAATAGGCGCACAGAACTGTACAAAACGCGCACAAAACAATGCAAAAGAAACCACCTCGAAATTCATTGGTGGCGGAACAGTGGGTCACTTTTGCCCCACTTTGGACGCCCATTTTGACCGACATCCGATGGCGCACAAAACGTGGAAATAGGCGCACAAAACGGCGCAAAACACGCACAAAACGATGCAAAGGAAACCACCTCGAAATTCATTGGTGGCGAAAGAGTGTGTCGCTTTTGTCCCACCTTAAATGACCATATTTGTACGCCCGTTTTGACCCATTTCCGATGGCGCACAAAACGTGGGAATAAGCGCACAAAACGGCACAAAACACGCAAAAAACGATGCAAAAGAAACGACCTTGAAATTCGTTGGTGGCGGAACTGTGGGTCGTTTTTGCCCCACCTTGGAGGCCCATATTTGTAGGCCCGTTTTGACCCACTTCCGGTGGCGCACAAAACATGGGAATAGGCGCATAAAACGGCACAAAATGCGCACAAAACGATGCAAAAGAAACCACCTCGAAATTCATTGGTGGCGGAACGGTGGGTCACTTTTGCCCCACTTTGGAGGCCCATTTTGACTCATTATCGATGGCGCACAAAACGTGGAAATAGGCGCACAAAACGGCACAAAACACGCACAAAACGATGCAAATAAACCACCTCAAAATTCATTGGTGGCGGAAGAGTGGGTATGTTTTGCCCCACCTTGGATGCCCATAATTTTTGGCCAGTTTTGACCCACTTCCAGTGGCGCACAAACCGTGCGAATAAGCGCACAAAACGGTTCAAACCCGCACAAAACAATGCAAAAGAAAGCACCTCGAAATTCATTGGTGGAGGAAAAGTGGGTCGCTTTTGCCCCACCTTGGAGGCACATAGTTGAAGGCCCTTTTGACCCACTTCCGGTGGCGAACAAAACGTGGGAATAGGCGCACAAAACGGCACAAAACGCGCACAAAACGATGCAAAAGAAACCACCTCGAAATTCATTGGTGGCGGAACAGTTTGTCACTTTTGCCCTACCTTAGAGGCCCATTTGGACCCATTTCCGATGGCGCACAAAACGTGGAAATAGGCGCACAAAACGGCACAAAACACTCACAAAACGATGCAAAAAAAACCACCTCGAAATTCATTGGTGGCGAAACAGTTGGTCACTTTTTCCCCAGCTTAGAGCCCCATTTTGACCCATTTCCGATGGCGCACAAAACGTAGAAATAGGCACACAAAACGGCACAAAACACGCACAAAACGATGTGATGGGAATGACCTCAAAATTCGTTGCTGGCGGAACATCATTAACTTGTTCCGCCATATTTGTAGGCACGTTTTGACCTACTTCCAGTGTGGTACAAAACGTGGGAATAAGCGCACAAAACGGCACAAAACGCGAACATAACAATGCAAAAGAAACCACCTCGAAATTCATTGGTGGCGGAACAGTGGGTCGCTTTTGCCAAACCTTGGAGGCACATAGTTGTAGGCCGTTTTGACCTACTTCCGTTGGCGAGCAAAACGTGGGAATAGGTGCACAAAACGGCACAAAACACGCACAAAACGATGCAAAAGAAACCACGTCGAAATTCATTGGTGGCGAAAGAGTGGGTCGCTTTTGGCCCACCTTAAATGCCCATATTTGTAGGCCCGTTTTGACCCATTTCCGATGGCGCACAAAACGAGGGAATAAGCGCACAAAACGGCACAAAACACGCACAAAACGATGCAAAAGAAACGACCTCGAAATTCATTGGTGGCTGAACAGTGGGTCGTTTTTGCCAAACCTTGGAGGCCCATATTTTTAGGCGCGTTTTGACCCAGTACCGGTGGCGCACAAAACGTGGGAATAGGCGCATAAAACGGCACAAAACGCGCACAAAACCATGCAAAAGAAACCACCTCGAAATTCATTGGTGGCGGAACAGTGGGTCACTTTTGCCCCACTTTGGAGGCCCATTTTGACTCATTTCCGATAGCGCACAAAACGTGGGAATAGGCGCATAAAACGGCACAAAACGCGCACAAAACGATGCAAAAGAAACCACCTCGAAATTCATTGGTGGCGGAACAGTGGGTCACTTTTGCCCCACTTTGGAGGCCCATTTTGACTCATTTCCGATGGCGCACAAAACGTGGAAATAGGCGCACAAAACGGCACAAAACACGCACAAAACGGTGCAAATAAACCACCTCGAAATTCATTGGTGGCGGAACAGTGGGTCGGTTTAGCCCCACCTTGGATGCCCATAATTTTTGGCCAGTTTTGACCCACTTCCAGTGGCGCACAAAGCGTGGAATAAGCGCACAAAACGGTTCGAACCCGCACAAAACAATGCAAAAGAGAGCACCTCGAAATTCATTGGTGGCGGAACAGTGGGTCTCTTTTGTACCACCTTGGAGGCACATAGCTGTAGACCCGTTTTGACCCACTTCCGGTGGCGCACAAAACGTGGGAACAGGCGCACAAAACGGCACAAAACGCGCACAAAACGATGCAAAAGAAACCACCTCGAAATTCATTGGTGGCGGAACAGGTTGTCACTTTTGCCCCACCTTGGAGGCCCATTTTGACCCATTTCCGATGGCGCACAAAACGAGGAAATAGGCGCACAAAACGGCACAAAACACTCACAAAACGATGCAAAAAAACCACCTCGAAATTCATTGGTGGCGAAACAGTGGGTCACTTTTGCCCCACTTTGGAGCCCCATTTTGACCCATTTCCGATTGCGCACAAAACTTGGAAATAGGCGCACAAAACGGCACAAAACACGCTCAAAACGATGCAAAAGAAAGCACCTCGAAATTCATTGGTGGCGAAAGAGTGAGTCGCTTTTGCCCCACCTTAAATGCCCATATTTGTAGGCCCGTTTTTGCCCATTTGCGATGGCGCACAAAACGTGGGAATAAGCGCACAAAACGGCACAAAACGATGCGAAAGAAACGACCTCGAAATTCATTGGCGGCGGAACAGTGGGTCGTTCTTGCCCCACCTTGGAGGCCCATATTTGTAGGCCCGTTTTGACCCACTTCCGGTGGTGCACAAAACGTGGAAATAGGCGCACAAAACGCGCACAATACGATGCAAAATAAACCACCTCGAAATTCATTGGTGGCGGAACAGTGGGTAACTTTTGCTACACATTGAAGGCCCATTTTGACCCATTTCCGATGGCACAAAAAACGTGGGAACAGGCGCAAAAAGGGCACAAAACGCGCACAAACCGATGCAAAAGACACCACCTCGAAATTCGTTGGTTGCGGAACCGTGGGTCGCTTTTGCCCCACATTGGATGCCTATTTTGACCCATTTCCGATGGCACACAAAACGTGGGAACAGGCGCAAAAAACGGCACAAAACGCGCACAAAACGATGCAAAAGACACCACCTCGAAATTCATTGGTGGCGGAACAGTTTGTCACTTTTGCTACACCTTGGGGGCCCATTTTGACACATTTCCGACGGCGCACAAAACGTGGAAATAGGCGCACAAACGGTACAAAACACGCAAAAAACGATGCAAAAGAGGCCACCTTGAAATTCATTGTTGGCGAAAGAGTGGGTCGCTATTGCCCCACCTTGGATGCCCATATTTGTAGGCCCGTTTTGACCCACTTCCGGTGGCGCACAAAACGTGGGATTAGGCGCACAAAACGGCACAAAATGCGCACAAAACGATGCAAAAGAAGTCATCTCGAAATTAATTGTTGGCGGAACAGTGGGTCACATTTGCTACACCTTGGAGGCCGATTTTGACCCATTTCCGATGGCGCATAAAACGTGGAAATAGGCGCACAAAACGGCACAAAACGCGCACAATACAATAGAAAAGATACCACCTCGAAATTCATTGGTGGCGGAACACTGGGTCACTTTTGCCGCACCTTGGAGGCCCATTTTGACCCATTTCCGATGGCGCACAAAACGTGGAAATAGGCGCACAAAACGGCACAAAACGCGCACAATACAATAGAAAAGATACCACCTCGAAATTCATTGGTGGCGGAACACTGGGTCACTTTTGCCGCACCTTGGAAGCCCATTTTGACCCATTTCCGATGGCGCACAAAACGTGGAACTAGGCGCACAAAACGGCACAAAACACGCACAAAACGATGTGATGTGAATGGCTTCAGAATTCGTTGGTAGCGGAACAGCATTAACTTGTTCCGCCATATTTGTAGACCCGTCTTGACCCACTTCCGGTGGCGCACAAAACGTGGGAATAGGCGCACAAAACGACACAAAATGCGCACAAATCGATGCAAAAGAAACAATCTCGAAATTAATTGGTGGCTGAACAGTGGGTCACTTTTGCTACACCTTGGAGGCCGATTTTGACCCATTTCCGATGGCGCACAAAACGTGGAAATAGGCGCACAAAACGGCACAATGCGCGCACAATACAATGAAAAAGAAACCACCTCGAAATTCGTTGGTGGCGGAACACTGGGTCACTTTTGCTACACTTTCGAGGCCCATTTTGACACATTTCCGACGGCGCACAAAACGTGGAAATAGGCGCACAAAACGGCACAGAACACGCACAAAACGATGCAAAAGAAACCACCTCGAAATTCATTGGTTTCGGAACAGTGGGTCGCTTTTGCTCCACCTTGGATGCCTATATTTGTAGGCCCGTTTTGACCCACATCCTTTGGCGCACAAAACGTGGGAATAGGCGCACAATACGGCACAAAACACGCACAAAACTATGCAAAGAAACCACGTCGAAATTCATTAGTTTCGGAACAGTGGGTCGCTTTTGCCCAATCTTGGATGCCCATATTTGTAGGCCCGTTTTCACCCACATCCGGTGGCGCAATAAACGTGGGAATAGGCGCACAAAACGTGGGAATAGGCGCACAAAACGGCACTAAACGCGCACAAAACGATGCAAAAGAAACCACCTCGAAATTCATTGGTAGCGGAACGGTGGGTCACTTTTGCCGCACCTTGGAAGCCCATATTTGTAGGCCCGTTTTGACCCACTTCCGGTGGTGGACAAAACGTGGGAATAGGCGCACAAAACGGCACAAAACGCGCACAAAACGATGCAAAAGAAACCACCTCGAAATTCATTGGTGGCGGAACCGTGGGTCACTTTTGCCGCACCTTGGAGGCTCATTTTGACCCATTTCCGATGGCGCACAAAACGTGGAAATAGGCGCACAAAACGGCACAAAACACGCACAAAACGATGTGATGTGAATGACCTCAGAATTCGTTGGTGGCGGAACAGCATTAACTTGTTCCGCCATATTTGTAGGCACGTTTTGGCCCACTTCCAGTCTCGCACAAAACGTGGGAATAAGCGCACAAAACGGCACAAAACGCGCACAAAACGATGCAAAAGAAACCACCTCGAAATTCATTGGTGGCGGAACAGTGGGTCAATTTTGCCGCACCTTGGAGGCCCATATTTGTAGGCCTGTTTTGACCCACTTCCGGTGGTGGACAAAACGTGGGAATAGGCGCACAAAACGGCACAAAACGCGCACAAAACGATGCAAAAGAAACCATCTCGAAATTCATTGATGGCGGAACAGTGGGTCACTTTTGCCGCACTTTGGAGGCCCATTTTGACCCATTTCCGATGGCGCAAAAAACGTGGAAATAGGCGCACAAAACGGCACAAAACACGCGCAAAACGATGTGATGTGAATGACCTCAGAATTCGTTGGTGGCGGAACAGCATTAAGTTGTTCCGCCATATTTGTAGGCACGTTTTGGCCCACTTCCAGTCTCGCACAAAACGTGGGAAAAAGCGCACAAAACGGCACAAAACGCGCACAAAACGATGCAAAAAAACCACCTCGAAATTCATTGGTGGCGGAACAGTGGTTCACTTTTGCTGCACATTGGAGGCCCATATTTGTAGGCCCGTTTCGACCCACTTCCGGTGGCGGACGAAACGTGGGAATAGGCTCGCAAAACGGCACAAAACGCGCACAAAACGATGCAAAAGAAACCACCTCGAAATTCATTGTTGGCGGAACAGTGGGTCAGTTTTGCCGCACCTTGGAGGCCCATTTTGACCCATTTCCGATGGCGCACAAAACGTGGAAATAGGCGCACAAAACGGAACAAAACACGCACAAAACGATGCAAATAAAGCACCTCAAAATTCATTGGTGGCGGAACATTGGGTCGCTTTTGCCCCACCTTGGATGCCCATATTTGTAGGACCGTTTTGACCCACTTCCGGTGGCGCACAAAACGTGGGAATAGGCGCACAAAACGGCACAAAACGCGCAAAAAACGATGCAAAAGAAACCCTTTCGAAATTCATTGGTGGCGGAACAGTGGGTCACTTTTGCCGCACCTTGGAGGCCTATATTTTTGGACCGTTTTGACCCACTTCCGGTGGCGGACAAAACATGGGAATAGGCGCACAAAACGGCACAAAACGCGCACAAAACGATGCAAAAGAAACCACCTTGAAATTCATTGATGGCGGTACAGTGGGTCACTTTTGCCGCACCTTGGAGGCCCATTTCGACCCATTTCCGATGGCGTACAAAACGTGGAAACAAGCACACAAAACACGCACAAAACGATGTGATGGGAGTGACCTCATAATTCGTTGGTGGCGGAGGAGCAATAACTTGTTCCGCCATATTTGTAGGTACGTTTTGACCCACTTCCAGTGTCGCACAAAACGTAGGAATAAGCGCACAAAACGGCACAAAACGCGAACAAAGCAATGCCAAAGAAACCACCTCGAAATTCATTGGTGGCGGAACAGTGGGTCACTTTTGCCCCACCTTGGAGGCCCATATTTGTAGGCTCGTTTTGACCCACTTGCGATGGCGCACAAAAGGTGGGAATAGGCGCACAAAACGGCACAAAACGCGTACAAAACGATGCAAAAGAAACCACCTCGAAATTCATTTATGGCGGAACAGTGGGTCACTTTTACCCCACTTTGGAGGCCAATTTTGACTTATTTCAGATGGCGCACAAAACGTGGAAATTGGCGCACAAAACGGCACCAAACACGCACAAAACGATGCAAAAGAAACCACCTCGAAATTCATTGGTGGCGGAACAGAAGTTCGCTTTTGCCCCACCTTGGATGCCCATATTTGTAGGCCAGTTTTGACCCACTTCCAGTGGCGCACAAAGCGTGTGAATAAGCGCACAAAACGGTACAAAACGCGCACAAAACAATGCAAAAGAAACCACCTCGAAATTCATTGGTGGCGGAAGAGTGGTTCACTTTGGCCCACCTTAGAGGCCCATTTTGACCTATTTCCGATGGCGCACAAAACGTGGAAATAGGCACACAAAAAGGCACAAAACGCGCACAAAACAATGCAAAAGAAACCACTTCGAAATTCATTGGTGGCGGAACAGTGGGTCGCTTTTGCCCCACCTTGGAGGCACATAGTGGTAGGCCGTTTAGACCCACTTCCGGTGGCGCACAAAACGTGGGAATAGGCGCACAAAACGGCACAAAACGCGCACAAAACGATGCAAAACAAACCACCTCGAAATTCATTGGTGGCGGAACAGTGGGCCACTTTTGCCCCATCTTAAAGGCCCATTTTGACCCATTTCCAATGGCGCACAAAACGTGGAAATAGGTGCACAAAACGGCACAAAACACTCACAAAACGATGCAAAAGAAACGACCTCGAAATTCATTTGAGTTGGAACAGTGGGTCGCTTTTGCCCCATTTTGGAGGCACATAATTTTAGGCCCGTTTCGACCCACTTCCGGTGGCGCACAAAACGTGGAAATAGGCGCACAAAACGGCACAAAACGCGCACAATACGATGCAAAATAAACCACCTCGAAATTCATTGGTGGCGGAACAGTGGGTCACTTTTACCCCACTTTGGAGGCCCATTTTAACCCATTTCCGATGGCACACAAAACGTTGAAATAGGCACACAGAACGGCACAAAGCACGCACAATACGATGCAAAAGAAACCACCTCAGTTCTTGAGGAACTTAGAGATCATTACTAGACGGCTTCAAGTGATGCAAGCAGTTTTCGGAAAAGTAAAGGTTGTTGTATATGGACAAGAATAATGGAAGAAACTACAAACGGGAAATTATCACTGTTGGTGGGTCTGATTCAGTTCTTTTAAGAATCTTTTTAGAATTTTTCATGAGCAGTTGCTGATTCTTTTAATGCCACATGGAAGCAGAACCGAAAGGAAATGCTACGAAATCATTAAATTTATGGAATCTTGAGCATCATTAAAAGAGTGGTTTCACTTTTTTCATGATGCAACAGTCTGTGACGACCTCAGCTATACTCAGGAGAGAATAGTTGCTGTCTTCAAGATCCTTCTAGATCCAAAAAGAATTGTGCAAGTTAGAGTCTTCAACCAACCAAATCTCAATCCTGAAACATTGGTCAAAATTAGGCATTTCTTATCCGCCTGTATGGAGAAGGAAACATGTCCTTCTTGGTATAAGCCTATCAGGTATATCAAAAAAGTAGTTACAAAGCTTCAATAAGCCACTTTTTCCGTTACTAACACGGCAGGTGTGAAGCATTCAATTCGGAATTACATCCAGCTCCAAAAAACGAATTGGACTAAGCATGAACCCAATCGAATGAGGTTGATGTGTGTAAGGGGATATGCGAACTCCAGGACCCTCACAGCTACCATCGGCTCCAGCCGGATAAGCTTACTCATCTGTAGAAAACAGTGATTGCTACATAGGATTGTGAACGAGCCACATGTAAGTGTAAGCTTATTCATCTGTAGATAAAAAGTATTTAAGGTTTTCTGCATTCTGCCAAGGGTCTTCATTTACAAATGGAAGATCGGAAGTCATTCTGATTTAGACTACGACGAACTACAGCTGTAGAAAACCAATATATCATTGACAACGGCTTAATTGTTGATCCAATCAGTTATGATTAATCTTTTATAATAACGTCCCAGCCTTATAGACTTAATAAAATGGACATAAAGACGATCTTGATGAAACTTTAAATGAAGGTATAAGGACAAGGTACAAAACATGAAGGTGGTTTATTGTTCTGTTTACATATTTTGGAATCTTTTAACACGAGCTGCTTTTCTTACCCGAAGAGAAAAGGAAACCGTAGCCGGACACATTTAAGGTAACGACCAAAAACCAATTCATTTAGATATCGCATTCGCGTACTACAGTATCATTCAATTGTACGTTTATAACAATTGTTTATTGTTTGATTGTTTATATGTTAAGATGTTCAACAGCAGATGATCACTCCAAGAATTCTGCCACCTGCGAGGACACTTATGATTATGTAACTGCCGTTTAATTTACGACTCTTCTGAAGGGAAGTAAAGTTTAACACTTAATAAAGAACGAAGTATAGATATTCCGTACATGCATAGACTCCATGTACATTTTTATCCAAGATGATGTCGTAAGAATGAAAGCTCTACTACACGACGATCACAGTTGGTTTCAACATATTTCCCTAGGTTTAATACGACATAAGTATAATCAATGCTTACTGCTCACCAACTTGTTCCATTGCGACTGTACCGACCTACTTTTCAGACAGAAGCCCGCGAAGATTTACAATGTTCTGTAACAGTTATACTACACTTATAGTCGTAAGCTTGTAAAGGATTCAAATGCAGGTAATTGGCCTGAAAATCTAGTAGGAGATGCTTAGGTAAATGGGTTCGTGATTACCGTGTAGAATCAGGCCCGCTTCTCTTAGCATGTGAGATAAGTCCGGAGAATGAATTACTAAAGCTAGCGGTGTAAATCACTGATTCGCGTTACAAAGAAGTTATACAAGCTTGGTAGAATGGTGTAGAACAGAAACGACAACAAAATTATCAGGTGAGAGATTTTTTTTTTTTGTACTTAGGTTACATTGGGAGATTTTCATTCAAGTACACCTGAAAGATATAAAACTTCCTATGCTTACTTTCGACATGTTGGAACTGAAACCTATATTTTCTCCCTTAGTAATAGTGTTCGAGTACTTGCTCGCCTCGGTGCCCAAAATAAGTAATAGAGACTGCGAAAAACTTTCGATTAGGTTGAAAGTTAAACTTGCGTCTATAAAAAATTTCGAGGCGTCTTTTGCAACCTTAACTTACTTCATAAGATGCTATATGGATAACCCTACGTATCTATCACACTAATATTTAGGCTATAGAACCTTAAAGTCTTTCTCGCACGCGCGGTTGATTTTGCACTACAGACTGCCATATCGCACACTATTAAGCTTATTGAAGGATTTAAAATTCTTAATCTTCTCAATATTTTCTCACCGGTAAGTAAATTCTGGTAAGCTTCCGTTCTTTAGCAGAATAATGGACCAACCATATTAGCTTTTCGACACCTTACATATCTGATACGGAATGATCAATACCAATAATATCTGTAATCTAGTTTATTAAATTCAACACTAGCTCAACTCGCTGACGTGATTAGAGCTTCCGTGTCCTGCCACCGATTGAAGGTTGTCTTCTCAAAAGCAGAAAGATACTCCAAAAAATGTACATGATTAATAGCCAGCATTTGAGGCTTACGAAGAGTACTCATCTCTAACGCAGAACCAGACTGTGATTTGGCCTGGTATGTATGGGAGCGTATCCATGGCCGTTGACCAGAGCCACCCTAGATCACCAAATAAAATCCCTTAACAAAAATAGAAGCACCAAATCGTTTGTAGATTTCTGCTTAGGTGTTCGCTGCATATAGCGGAATACCATGGGAAGCTGCCTGGAGTACATTCCTTAGTAGAGCCGTTAACATTGGTAAGAAGAAAGTCGAAATACACAGATATGTCCTTAGATCTATACTACAGACTGTTTTCATAAAACATAGTAATTCTAAGATACCGAAACGTTCAGATAACATTTTACTAAGAGGAGATCTCGAGATATGTGTTGTTCTCTTATCAAAACGAATGCAAGCAGTTAGCATGCACTACAACCAAGCAGACATAGTAATATTTGATAAGAAGCGAAGTGAGATTAGGATTTTTCAATTTCAACTCACACGCTGTAATAAACTGTCTGTTGATTTATAACATTCATATAGCAGAAAAAATAAGATTTATGTACAAGGCTTCCGAATGTGGCTTTCTGCAGAAGTAATGGTAATACTAATAGTAGTTATAAAGATGCATTAGGATAAAAAGATAATATCAGTAGATGTAGAGATCCGGCATGATACATGCATTAGAACGAGTGGAATCAGTTTGAATGCAGTACAATCGACGTGAGATGGTGGGTTCAAATGGGAAAAGTACTTCAGCACATATTGTCCTTAGGACTTGCAAATTCGAAATATTCGACTTTAAAAACAGTGACGTGCGGAAAAAGAAGTCTTTAGCTGATAAAGTCTGAATATCACAGTGAGCTCATAAGGTATAGTAAAGGGAAAGCGCGTTAAAATCATGGACAAGTTGATGTGTCACTTGCGATGAGACATGCATCCCTGACCTTGTGAAGCTTTTTGTAATATGGATCTACAACGGCAGAAATCTCCTTAAAATGAGAACATTAGCAGAGATGTCACTTGACTTCTTTGTAATAGTATTCTACAATTTCTGAAAAGAGATATTAATAAGAGATTTAATGGATCTCTAAGTGATGCGGTGATTGAAGAAATAATTTTGAGGATGGACGGGGATGTTCGTTTTTTAATTAGTGGTTTAGACTGCAACAAGCGTGTCAATATTTGGAGGGTTCTATTTCGAGATGTCCGGTAAGGCTAAAGGACTTATGTCGGCTTATGTCCTTACAATGCTGTGAAATTTAGAAGTTAGCAGTGGACATCGGTATGTATTCCTTAATTCTGATTGGCTTCCAGAAGTAAGCGAATTCAACATTGAATCCAATCCCGTAGGATCTTGTGTTGTGTACCTACGTCTTAAAAACGAAGCAGTAGTCCTTTTAGAGCTCCTTTAATCACATTTTGCAGTGGCGTACCATTTAAAATCCATGGATTTAATTCTCCATTTAATAAGACGAGAGTATCACAGACGTATAGCTTTGGGAACGAACAGCGGTTAGTTTTAGGTGGGCCCTTGGGATTGAAAAATTTTGTGATATCAAATGTAAAAAATATAAGTATTAACTTATGCATGATAATCAAGCAATTGCTATATTTCCCGTTTATATGCAACTACAATACTATTAGAGAGTGATTTCTGCTGAAGAAATCTACGTAGGACTCACAACGCTCTCACTTTTTTCTTTGTCTTAACCTGATTGAAACGGTTTATTCCAAAGAGTTGTGTTCCTACGAATGTATTACTTAAAGAAATTCTCCAGTGTGTTAACACTCGAGGCTATCAAATGTGCGTTTTAACAGCGTCCTTGCTGCTCACTAGGACTGACAAGTAGTTGTTGAGGATTCACTAGTTTCCGTTCTATTATTAATAATGTTTTCCCGATTGTATCCTAAAAAACTTGCTATGGAACCCATTATATTCTAACCTGCAAGGCAGCCTTCCGTTGAGCCTGAAACTTGTCATCTGATCGGAGAGACAAATAAAGAATCGATTTTACTTCTTTTGAGATCTTGTCTTACACGGTTAGGTGGAAATATTTACGGTATAGTCAGTCCTGTGTTCGCTACCTACTTAGTATCGCTAGTCATCATCACAAAGCAACGAAGCTGTGGGCTAGTGAAATAATCTTTTCACATGAGCTCACTGTATGCTTTGATAAGTAACTAAGTGCCACACATTTCTTAGAGCAGAAAAAGTTTTTTTTTTTTTGAGATGTATCTTGCTGAAAATACTCCATATGCAAGTTATTGAATGAAAAAGTAATATTATATAAGGGTAGCATTGTCTTGATAGGAATATCGTATCACATTTCTTCATTCTGATATCCACTTTTCCTCTAAGGTTTTTTGTGTGAATGCTGTCTTCCTCGGAAGTTTCAAATCTTCACTCGCATCACGCGTCTCGGTTTTTTATTCCGAAACAACCTTTGGATAGCTATTCATCTTGAGAAACCTTCGCCACAACAATTGTGTAAAGGTGAGATACACACCTCTCCTTTTGATATAAGCAGTGTAGTCAATCTGTATTTCTTCAATATTTCAACATCAAGTACTATTACACTCTCTGCATACAATAAATAAGTGCATGAAAAGTGAATAAAGCACATGCGTTATGACATTAGATCAGCCATTATACTGGAAAGGTGTTCAAATCGTACCTCAGCTGAAGAAATTTGTGAACGGTTCAAAGTTCTACCGCCTTTATGAGGTTTGCAGTTAAGTAATTTCTAGGCACGAATACACACATTATGTCAGGAAATGGTATAGAAGAACTTTGCTGTATCCTGTACATTATGACAACTTTGGTGAAAATGCTGAATGGCCATGCCTACTCAAAATCATTGAACTCACTTGTAGACTTTGCTCCGGGACTTCTACATGTGGTTATGAAGACATTTACAACCGTCGAAGGAGATGACAAAATCTAGGATATGCGAACTTCTCAACAACGTCTGGATGAGTAAATCACTATGCAACATTATAAGAAAATGAAGCTGCATGTCAAAAAACATATTAAGATATCTCAAAATTAAGATGGTTACATTTTCCGAACCGTTAACTTTGACTGCAGTATATAGAAAAGGTCATAACCGTATTGCAATTTATCCACGGGACTAAATTGAACATGGGACTAGAAACTTCATTTGATGGCAATTAAATTAATGCTTCAGTTTTCTCACGCACCTGGTCATCTTTTCTTTGAAAAAATTGCACATCACTATATTCAACAAATGGAAGCCCTCGAGGCAAATACGGTGTCAGAGGATTACAACAAATTAAAAACTCAAGGAACATTGACATTCTCGAACGAAGTTCAAAGTGATATGATTATCGAACAGTTTTTAATGAAGGCAACGAAATTTTCTGGCGGATTAACTCAACGTCAGACACAACGTTTGTAAGATTAATTTTTCATTCCCAAATACTGTTACGATAAAAGAAGTCTACAGGATTTTTGTGGGCATCAGTTTATCATCAAAGCGATACGTTGATCTAATGCCACTCTCCTTGTATGATAATATGTCAATGCGCAAGAATGTCAATTCGACTGCGGTGATTTTGCAGAGTCGCTATTGTCATGTGTTTTAAAAGCCACACGTAGAAGGAAGCTTCTACACGCAATGGAGTCGAATAAAAATGGCAACACAAATCTGCGTTGTAAACGTTTATAAATTATGTTAAACTCTATTTGACCTTATATTTTATGGATATAAATTACAATTAGACATGGAAAGTGCCAAAAGAGAAAAAAGAGTTTTCTGGAAATATCTGCAACGATCCAATTTTTTTCTGCCATTGAAGCCACGACAATTCAATCAGAGTTGTTCAGAAACTTGGAGATCAATAGTAGACGGTTTCAAATTATGCAAACTGTGATCAAAAGATAAAGGTAGCAGTATATGGACAACAGTAATAGAAGAATTTACAAACGGGAAATCTGTAGCTGCTGATGGGTCTCATTCAGAACTTTTAAGAATCTTACTAGAGGGCTTCATAAGCAGTTGCTGATTCTCTTAATGTCAATATAAGCACTAATGAAAGGAAATGCTACGAAATTATTAAATTTAAGGAAACTTTAGCATCATTAAATATTGCTATCACTTTTTTCACCATGCAACAGGCTGTAACACGACCTCAGCTATTCTCAGCAGAGAATAGTTGGCAGCCTTCAAGATCCTTCAAAAAGAAATAAGAATTGTGCAAGTTAGTTAGATTCTTCAACCAATCAAAAACAATCCGGACCAAATGATCAAGATTGCACATTTCTCATTCGCCCGTATGGAGAAGGAAAGATATCCTCAGTGGTATAAGCCATATCAGGTATAACAAAAGAGGAATATTACAAAGCTTCAATATGGCCACTTTTCCCCCTACTAACACGGCAGCTGTTCAGCATTCAATTCGGAAGTACCTCCAACTCCACGAGCGAAGTGGTCTAAGCATGAACCCAATCGAAAGAGTTTGGTGTGTGAAAGAGGATATGCACATTTTAAGGACCCACACACCTACCATCAGCTCCAGCCGTCTAATGTTACTAACCTGTACATAAAAAAGGACTGCAAGAAGTGAAAGAGCCACATAGTATATAAGAGCAGATATCAAATATTGGTTTTCTCCATTCTGCCAAGGGACTTCATGTACAAATATCACATCGGAAGACAATCTTATATAGATGATGACGAACAAAGTTGTTGGAAACAAATATGTCATTGACAATTGATAATTGTTGATCAAATCAGTTATGATTATTATTTTGAAAAAACGTCCCCGCCTTATAGACCTAACCAAATGGACATGAAGACGATCTTGATTTAACTTTAAAAGAAGGTATAAAACGTGAGGTTGGTTTATTGTTTAGTTTACATATTTTGAAAATCTTTAACACGAGCGGCTTTGGTACCCGAAGAGAAAACGGAATTCTAGCAGGACGCACACAAGTTAAGGAGCAAAAACTTCCGAAGTAAAATGGTCTAAGCATGAACCCAATGGAACGTGGTTGGTGTGTGAAAGCGGATTTGCGAATTTCATGACCCACACAGCTACCATCAGTTCGAGCCAGATAAGCTTAGTTACCTGTAGATAAAAAGTGACTAAAAGATAGGTTTGTTAACGAGCCGATATGAAGAATTCAGGGTTTTGTGTATTGTGCCAAGAAAGTTCATGTAGAAATGGCAGAATGGAAGACAATCTGCTATAGATGATTAGGAACAACAGATGTAGAAAATCAACATGTCATTGTCAACGGCATAATTCTTGCTCCAATCAGTTATGATTATTATTTTGTGTAAACGTCACCGCCTTATAGACCTAACAAAATGGACAGGAAGATGATCTTGATGTAACTTTAAATGAAGGTAGAAAAAACAAGCTATAAAAGAAGGTGGTTTATTGTTCTGTTTACATTTTTTGGAATTCTTTAACACGAGCAGCATATATGCCGGCTTATGTCGTTACTTACTTTCCACATCTTGGAGCTGAAGACATGAATTTTCTCCCTTAGCAATAGTGTTCGAATACTTGCTCGTCTCGGTGCCCAAAGAAAGTAATAAATATTGCGTAATAAGACACGTAATAAGACACGTGTTGTTCTCTTATCAAAACGAACGCAATCAGTTAGCGTACTCTAATACTAAAAAAAATTGTTGTAAAATTACCTTCATACGGCAAAAGATTTAAGATTTACTTACAAGACTGCCGACTGGATTTTCTGCAGAAATAATGGTATTACTAATTGTTGATATCAGAATGCATTAAATAAAAAGATAATGACAGTAAATGTCGAGATGCCCCATGATACATTTATTAGAACGAGTGGAATCAGTTTGCATTCAGTACAACCGACGTGAGCGGGCGGGTTGAAATGGGAAAACTACGGCAGCTCATATTGTCCTTAGGACATGCAAATTCGAAATATTCGAGTTCACACCCAGTGACGTACTGAACAAGAAGTCTTTAGCTTAGAAAAAATGTATATCACGGTGAGCTCATAAGGTATAGTAAAGAGAAAGCACGTTAAAATGATGTTCAACTTGATGGGACAGTCATCCCCGAGCTTGTTAAGCTTTTTGTAATTATTTTGGGGATGGACGAGATCTTCGATTTTTAATTAGTAGTTTAGAGTGCAACACGCGCTCCAATAGTTCGAGGGTTCCATTTCGAAGTGTCTGGTAAGGCTAAACGGCTTATGCCGGCTTATGTTCTTCTTACAATGCTGTGAAAATTAGAAGTCAGCAGTGGACATCGGCATCTATTACTTGATTCCTATTGGCTTACAGCTAGTAAAGGAATTCAAAGATGAATCAGAAGCAGTAGGATCTTGTGTTGTGCACCTAGGTCTTAAAAACGAAGCAGTAGTACTTTTAGAGCTTTTTAACTAACAATGGCGTACCATTTAAAAAACCGTGGATTTACTTCTCCCTATAATAAGAGGTGGGTATCTCAGACGTATAGCTTTGGGAACGAACAGTGGCTTGTTTTAGGTGGGCCCTTGGGAATGAAATTTGTTGGGTTACCAAATGTAAAATAATTACTATTAATTTATCAATGATAATCAAGCAATTGCTATACTTCCCGTTTATAAGACACTACAATACTATTTGAGAGCGGTTGCTGCTGAAGAAATCCATTTAAAACCCATAAACTCTCACCTTTTCTTGATCGTTAACCTAATAGAAACTGTTTAATCCAAAGAGTTGTGTTCTTACGGATATATTATTTAAAGAAAGTCTCCTGTGTGTTAACACTCGAGACTATCAAATATGCATTTAATTAGCGTCCTTGCTGCTCACTAGGGCTTACATACAGAGGTGTGTAGTATTCACTAGGTTCCGGTCTATCATTAATAATATTTTCCGGATTGCATAATGAAAAACTTTCTTCGGAACCCATTATGTTATAAACTCCGAAGCAGCGTTACTTTGGGTCTGAGACCGGTGATCTGATCCATGAGACAAATAAAGAATAATTTTAGGCTTTTTAAGATCTTCCCTTTGTTAGTTGGAAAATATTTACGGCATAGTCAGTTCTGTGTTCGCTTCCCACTCAGTATCACTGGTCATCACAAAGCAACCAAACTGAGGGCTAATCATTTATCTTTCCATATAAAGCTCACTGTGTGCTTTGATTAGTAACTAAGTGCCACACATTTCTCAGAGCAGAAAAAGTAATTGTTTTCAGATGTCTCTTGATGAAAATACTCCATATCCAAGTTATTGAATGAAAAAGTAATATTATATCACGGTAGCATTGTCTTAATAAGAATATCACATTTCTCCATTCTGATATACACTTTTCCTCTAAGGTTTTTGGTGTGTCAATGCTGTCTTCCTCGGAATATTCAAATCTTCAATCGCATCACGCGTCTCGATTTCCTATTCTCACACAACCTTTGGATGGCCATTCAACTTGAGAAACCTTCGCTACAACGATTGTGTAATGGTGAGATACACACCAACATTAGTGCTAATGCTAAATGGCCATGCCTACTCAAGATCATTGAGAACTCACTTCTAAAATATGCTCCTGCACCTCAACAAGTGGTTGTGAAAACATTTACAACTCTCAGAGGAAATCACAAAATATAGGATCTGCGATATTCAACAATGTCTGGATGACGTAATAAATAAGCAACAGTTACAAAAAAATGAAACTGCATGTCAAAAACCATATTAGGAAATCTAAAAATTAAGACGCTGACATTTCCCGAACCGTAAATTTTGGCTGCAGTATATAGAGAAGGTCTTAATCGTATTGCAATTTATCCAAAGGGATTACATTGAACAGGGGACTAGAAACTTTATTTGTAGGCAATTAAATGAATGCTTCCGTTTTCTCATGAAGGTGGTCATCTTTTCTATGAAAACTTTGCACATCACTATACTCAATATTTGGTAGCCCTGGAGGCAACTACGGTATCAGAGGATTACAAGAAATTAACAATTCAAGGAACATTCTCAATTCGCAGATTAAGAGGCTTTTTTAAGCGAAGCTCCAAGTGATATGATTATCGAACAGTGCTCAAAGAAGTGCACGAATTTTATTGGGGATTAACTCAACGTGAGAAACAACGTCAGCAAGTTAAATCCTTCATTCCCAATTACTGTTACGATAAAAGAAGTTCTACAGTACTTTTGAAGGAAACAGTTTATCATCTGAGTGGCACGATGAGCTAATGCCACCTTCCTTGTGTGAAAATATATCAATGTGCAGTCTCATTTGTACTGAGTTTTAAAACCCACACGTAGAAGGAAGAGTTCTACACGCAATGGTGTGGACTAAAAATGGCAACTCAAATCTGCCTTAAGAACGTATATAAGTTATGTTAAGCGCAATTTTAACCTTATATTTTATGGATTTAAATTACAATTAGACACGGAAAATTCCGAAAGAGAAAAAAGAGCTTTCCGGAAACATCGGCAACGTTCCAATTTAAATCTGCCATTGAAGCCACGACAATTCAATCAAAGTTCTCGAGAAACTTGGAGATCGAAACTAGACGGCTTCAAATAATTCAAACTCTTTTCGAAGGAGTAAAGGGTAATGGTAGAAACTACAAACGGGAAATCTGTAGCTGTTGATGGTACTGATTCAGATCTTCTAAGAATCTTACTAGAAGACTTCATGAGCAGTTGCTGAATCTTTTGAGGGCAATACAAGCACAACTGAAAGGAAATGCTACGTAATTATTAAATTTAAACATTACGTGATTACCTTGTAAAACAGGACCCGCTTCTCTTCGTCTGTGAGACAGTCCGGCCGATAAATTACTAAAGCTAGCGGTGTAAATCACTGATTCGCGATACAAAGATGTTATACAGGTATGGTAGAACAGGTGTATAACAGAGACAGCAAGAAAATAATCAATGAGAGATTTTATTTTACTTATGTTACACTGGGAGATTTTCTGTTAAGTCACCTGAAAGATATAAAACTTCCTAGGCTCACTTCCCACATCTTCCACCAGAAGCCCTGTAATTCCTATCTTGGGAATAGTGTCTGATAACATGTTTGTCCAGCTGCCCAAGGAAAGTAAAAGAGACTGCGATAGCATTTCTATTAGCGAGAAAGTTAAACTGGAGATTAAAAAAAATATCGAGGCGTTTTTTGCAAGGTTGACTGATTTCATCAAGATTCTATATTTATAACTACCGTTTAGTTTTCGAATCTCCTAAAAAGAAGCAAAGTTTAACTCTCTTAATAAAGAACGATGTTTCGATATGCGGAACAAGCAAAGACCTCATGTACACTTTCATCCAGGAGGGGGCGTAAGAATTAAAACTCTACAACACGTCGACCCCAGTTGGTTTCAACTTATTTCCCTAGGTTTTATAGGCTATAAGGACAATCAATTGGTACTTCTCAGCAGCTAGATCCTTGCGACTGTACCAAGCTGCTTTTGAGACAGAACGTCACGAAGCTTAACAACATTCCGTGACAATTATACTAAACCTTTGGTGGTAAGCTTGTAAAGGATTCACATTCAGGTTATTGGCCTGAGACTCTAATAGGAGTTTTATAGGCAATTAGTAACGTGATTAAATTGTAGACCCAGGGCCGCTTCTCTTTGCCTGTAAAACAAGTCTGGCCGATGAATTTATAAAGAGGATGAACTGATAAACAGATGAGCACAAAAGTCCTGTACAACTTCTATTACCGTAAGAGTATTTGGGAATGAAGGATTAATCCTGCTAACGTTGAGTCTGACGTTGAGTTAATCCCCGAGAAATATCGTGCCCTTAATTATGCACTGTTCGATAATCATATCTCTTGAAACTTCGTTCAAGAAGGCCCCTTTTCCTGCGAATTGTAAATGTTCGTTGAGTTGTTAATTTCTGGTATACTGTGATACCGTATTTGCCACCAGTGCTTCCATCTGTTGAGTATAGTGATGTGCAAATTTTTCATAGAAAAGATGACCAGCTGCGTGAGAAAACGGAAGCATTAATTTAATAGCCTTCAAATGAAGGTTGTAGTAACCTGTTCAATCTAGTCTTTTTGGATGAATTGCAATACGATTATGACCTTCTCTATATACTGCAGTAGGGCGTGTCGATTTTTTCAATTTTCAAAATCCTAAAATGAGGGGTGCTAAAAAGTTGAGACGTGGCATTGTATTTCGAAGCATATATTTACAAATTCGATATAATGTTGTTTTGCTAGGTAAATATCAGTCCAAAGTTTTATCATTTTCGATCTTTTTTCACAAATTAAATTTTGCTGTTCATAGATGACGCCAGCGTTGTATTTCATTTATTGAGCAGAAATACATGCTTGTTAAGATTAGTTTTATCTATCTGCACATTACTGAATTACAGTTTTAATATTATGTCAAATTTATATTCCACAATCATCAAATTAGACACATTTTCAATTATAAACGCGAGCTAGAGTTTTCACATATATATTAACTCCAAGGGTATAAGATTAAGAGCTTCGAATTTGAGTGTGTAAACTTTTTCAACTAGTCCTTATATTAACATCGTGGCCTCTTGATGTTTCTTTACAATGACTTCCAAGACAAAAATAAAACGTAATACATTTACACATAGAAGTAATTCCATTAGAACCGGCAGAGAATAGTTACCCTCTGAACTTTCCCTTATTAAGCTATGTTGTCATGCAGAGCATTTGGTATGGTGTCGACTTGCGTGTCACAGCTGCCACATCTACTGTTGCCCTTATGGATGTTAGCTTGATGACCGACAAAGACCAAAGGCTTGTGATTGATTACAATAAAGTGAAGAGAGCACAAGAAAAAAATAATGAAATCCGTGGTTCAAGAATTTGATGAGTTCTGTCAGCAAGGTATAATCGACTGCATCTTCTTTGACGGCCGTGAAGATATTACGAACGTTATGTCGGTAGCACAAAATTCAAATAACCAGTTCCGTGGGATTATATGAGAACAACACTATTCTGTTTACAGCGAGCCTGGTGGACGCTATCTTTATCATTTCACTCCTCAGAAAGACTGTGGCAATAAAAAGGAAGCTGAAATTTTTGCTGATAAACTTAAAGATTTTAGAAGGGCATTGATAAAATCTTACAAGCAATTGGAGGTGATTCTACCAACGTCAACACTGGTTGGGAAGGTCGTACTATGCATTGGGTAGAAGTCAAACTCGGTCGTAAGCTACATTGGTTAGTGTGTGCTCTTCACACCAGCGGGTTACCTTTGCGACACTTAATCGCAACACTGGATGGCATAATTTTGTCTAACAATCAGTGGAAAGGTACTATTGGAGATATACTAGATGCAGTTACTGGACTTGAAATCGATCAAAATCGACTTGAAATCGACTTGAGGAGCAGAAACTCCCAATTGGAGAACCTCTTATTGCGCTGAGTGAAAATATCGTAAAAGATTAATCTACAGACCAAGCATACGGATATCAGATTACCGAGGCCATTCTCACTGGAAAACCTCCATGGAATCTGGCGCTTCTTGAAATTGATCCAGTCAGTCATTGAAGATGGTTGACTACAGCAAGTAGACTGCCTCGTTTGTGCATTTTTAAACATGAAGTTAACGTCAAATATATCATAAATCTTAGGCGGATAGTGAAGTACATTGTTATTGTCTATTACCCTGCTGGTTGAACATCAAAGTCAAGCATTGCTGGGAAAAAGGGCCACGCCACATCTTGTTTCAACTGCAGTGACTTAATATGCAGAAGATTGTTGTGGATGCTGTACTTCAAAAAATACTTAACTTGAGAAGTGAGGCAGTACAAGGAAATCTCTCTGTACGTCCGAGAAAAAGACCTGCTATAGACCCCAATGCCTCGTTCGTGCTAGAGATAATCGACTAGTCTAAAGGTGTTTATGAACCTCCCTTGACATGCAAACTTTCAACAGTAGTAGTAAAGAAATTTGTAGACGTTTCGTTGAAAGTACCGCAGTGGCCAAATCACGCTCAATCTATAGAAAGGTGTATGAAACAAGTCACAGAGGCAGCAGCGAAAGTCGATTCCATTAGAAAGTCGATTCTATACACATGAGAAAAGTGAGGGGTACACGATAGTTCAGGAAGCAAGTCCACAGATGATGTCCGAAAATGAATGCAAACAGGACATAATGAAACTTGTTTTGTGAATAACTTGAGCGTTAATAGTATTGCTTACTTGTTGCCGTTTCTTGAATACATTTGTATTAAATAAAACAAGGACAGCTTTATCACAAAATGTAACACAAATGTAGCATATATCGGGTGTTGCAAAATAAGTGTTACAACTCTTGGGAGGTGACTCCTGCCACTGAGACAAGAAAAAAAGTTCTCTTGAACTTTCTGCTATCGGACATAGTTTCAGATCTACAAGGTGCCGAAAGCGTGGGAAAATGACTTTCGGACGCCAATAGTTCGGAAACTATCCAACATAAAGAGGGCGGGTAAAAAATTCACTAAAAAAGTCATACCTGCTCTATTGAATTTTGTATGTTTCAGAATCCTACCATGCACGCGCAAGGGATTCCCCAAAGGAACGTAGGGAGTTCCGGATAATCTGCCAAATGAAACTTGGTCTAAATAGATATGAATTGATAGGCTTTCTACCAGGTAACAATAATTCATTTGTATTAAGTCAATATCTGGACCAAATACAAAATGGCGGACACCTTCATGCCCGTTGTGTGCGGTTGCATAATCGCCAGGGACGGATGCTGGCCAACAGAGATATTCTGAGTATTAATTGTAGCGAATTTGTACTCAAATGCTCTAGAAAGACGTCTGGAGTGTCGGTAGAGCATAACAGATGAAGCAGGGTGATTCACATGTATGGAAACACTTAACGAAAAATGCCCAGAAATGCACTCATACTCAGTAAACGTGAGTTCAAAGCGTCGGAAATGTAAGGATTAGTGTCATGAACATGAAAGCCATTGCCAATTCACCAATAATATTCCTTCAAACCGATGCAATATATGTGCACGGTTGTTGATATCAACATGTTGCTAATGGACAAATGTCAACATGTCGCACTATTGCTGGGACACTGTCCCACGTGCGAAAACTAGGAAAATAACGCTGTACATTCTGCTATTACATCTGGTGCACCTTTTGGTAGAACGTAACTACCTAGAACATGATTGTATCAATGTCCCTCTTTCTTTGGGACATTGTCCCACAGTCGACACATAAAAATAAATCTCTTATTGCATGGTTCAAATTCCGATAGAGCGTGAAAATAACCAACTTGTATCATGTCCCACGTCTTCTGAGACATATGACGTCTCGAAATATAGGAAAATACCTCCAGAAATTCGTATCTTACACGCAGTGCACATGCCAAAACAAAGATGAAAATGAACCGATTTGGCACATTTAACACTACAGCTGGAGCATCATACATATGGAAAATAAAACGACATGAGAAATAGCAAGAAACATGTTAAAGCTCTGATTGTTTACAACTGTGCAGTAGGAGTAACAAAATGAAACACACAAGTATGTTGGGAGGCTGTACAAGAGGGCTTGCCAAACAAAGTGGGTACTCCTCAAAGAAATGAATACAGAGAAAGTGAGGCTCCTTCGAACCTCAGGGCTAGAGCGCTCGCTTTTGCTCGCGTGGTCGCAGTTTCCAATCCTACTGTGAGCCCAAGGCCTCAGATTCAAGACCCGAGTAGTTATTTTCCTATTTTTCGCACGTGGGACGATGTCCCAGCAGTAGTGCGACATGTTGACATTTGTTCATTAGCTACATGTTGATATCAACACACACATTGGCCACATTTCAATATCGATCATGCGATCCCACTAGTGACATTAATTTAGTTTACCCAGTTTCTTTGTGAGTACAATTGCACAATTTGAACTTGGCCTCAGTTGTTGCATCCTTATTGGTATGCAACCGTGCACATCATATTGCATCGGTTTGAAGGAATATTATTGGTGAATTGGCAATGGCTTTCGTGTTTTTGACGCTAATCTTTATATTTCCGACGCTTTGAACTCACGTTTACTGAGTATGAGTGCATTTCTGGGCATTTTTCGTTAAGGTGATCTGGTACCCCTAGCAACCTTGAAAGTTAGTCCATTTAAAAAGCATTGCAAAGTTTTTCACTATTTTCTTCTTTATTATTAAAGTTACAAACATCAAAATTTGAACAAACCTAGAGGAGACACATATCTATGCCTTGTGTGTTTTAGATTTTGAAAAAAACACAGGAAAAAAAGCTTCCATGTTTGACTTTAAAAACTTGGCAACGCAGATGTAACCCTCCCACTCAAATTTTGAGTTGGTGTCTCCTTTTGTTGAAATGTCTATTGACTCCTGTGTGAACCTCCCTGTCCGCGTTTAGCGGTCGTCTTTCTGCCTCTCCTTCGAGTAGTGGTTGCTTGAAATGTGAATATCGACGGATAATCACTTTATGAGTGACAGCAGGAGGGATAGCAGTACAAATGTCTGTGCCGTGAAAAGCGAGATATTCCTGCCGACCGAGGAAAAATATCGCACGGGCTTCAGAAACATAAGAAAAGAGAAGAAAGAAGTGCTATTGTGTTTCATATTTCTGTGGTTATTTCTTCCGTTTCTATGTAGCTTTATTTCAATGCAGTGATGATAAATCGAACGGTTGATAGACAGGTAAACAGATAGAAGTAATATATATATATATATATATATATATATATATATATATATATATATATATATATATATATATATATATAGAGAGAGAGAGAGAGAGAGAGAGAGAGAGAGACATAGATATAGATAGATAAGCATATAAATGCAGAAAAAATATTTTCTAAAAATGATAAATAGCTAGAAACGATATATAGGACCTAACACATCAAACTGAAGTTCTTGGAAAGTATGTACATTAGTAAAGAAATACTTTCAACCAGTGGCGTACTTTAAGATGTGTTGGTACAGGTTGTAATCCCTCCTTTCATATCTATTGAAATGAGAAGATTTTAGCTTTCATCTTGGATCAACAACAATCTTCCTGTGTGGAGAAGGGGCTTACATATACGTACGACGACACATCACAATGTTTAGAAAATGTAAATGAGTAGAGAATATACACACCCAGGCAGAGGTCCCTATTTTCCCCTGAAGGTTACCATTCTTCCCATTTACTGTCCTCCCCACAAATTTACCATTCTTTATTATGACAATTACTTATTTAAAAATGTTATTTATGCTAAGTTCTCCTTCATACTTAGTGTTCATCAGTCGGTGGCTATCGAGCTCAATCCCCCCCCCCTCGAAATAAATTGGTTATATTCACAACTTCATTAAAATTTGTCGGCACCTAAAAGGAAAAATATAAGTGCTTATTCTCGTATTGTGCATACCCCTTCCGGAAACAAATTTCTGAACACGCCACTCCTGTTCATAAAAGCATCATTGTGGTATAATTAAAATTCGATTGTTCCACTTTCAATGACAAATTATGTCCCTCCTCTTAAAAAAATCATAGGTGCAACCTGTGCCCCAAAACCTGACTGTGGGCACCCCTGTAATCCAGCGAAGGTTAGAAATGAAGTTTCTTTGTTTAAAATCTTTCCCAACCCCATAAACACCCCCTAACACCAACCAAACTTTCTTTACACACATCCCTGGGCATAACAAAATATATTGCTTCCTTTGCGTTTCTGTAAAAATATGTATCACTATTCTAAATGCTCTCCCTCTTGGGTTTTGAACACCTCACAAAATAAAATTCCCAGCATACTTACTGATTAAACGGGAGACTCAAGTGAGATGCCCGATTGCAATACGTACATTTCCAGGGTTTCCCAGAGGGAAGTATTGCGTCGCACACTACACCACACATCTTTTAGGTGAGGACTGTTAATTTTATGCAAAGATTGAAGACTATAAAGAAATGCATTCCAGTGAAAAAATAACAATAAACAGAGAGACGGACCACCGAGACTGA
This sequence comes from Thermobia domestica, assembly GCF_964235325.1. Classification (NCBI taxonomy): domain Eukaryota; kingdom Metazoa; phylum Arthropoda; class Insecta; order Zygentoma; family Lepismatidae; genus Thermobia; species Thermobia domestica. Next base: position 85,241,919 of record NC_137470.1, read on the forward strand.
TTGGAATCTAAAGATGTGGGGGTGGGGGTGGTAAATGTTTATATGGAGAAGGACAGTGTCAGAGGAAGAAGTCTACACGTGTTCTACGAAACACAATACTAAGCGGATATTATTATTATTATTATTATTATTATTATTATTATTATTATTATTATTATTATTAGGGGCTCTATATTTAAACCCGACTAACGAATATTTCTGGCTACGCGTATGCCTTCAAACATAAGTGGAAAACATTCTTGCGTATCTTATTTTATCCTGTAGGGATGGCATAGAGACTTGTAGGCGGATCCTGAGGGAAGGGTCGTTCGCCACCTCCAATGGCACAAGCACCAGTGATGCAAAAGTTCAAGTCTGTACATAATAAAACTAAAGTAACCCTAAGTAGCAGTGTTACAACTCACTGCTACCCCATCCCTCAGGAATCCATCCTGGATCCGTCCCTGTGTCGCCTTTTGCGTCGATTTCCTTATAAATTGTGAGAGGCCCGTCCTAGTGTGCTAATTGACGAGGGGATGCCAGGGATTTCTCCTCTGAAAAACTTTTATCCCCCTGCAAGAGAAAATTTTCATTCCAGACAAGAATAACTTTTCCCCACTCTTACGTGTGTGATGGCTGGGTGCGTATATGAGTGAAATTCATCCGCCCTGGGAAAAATATTCAATTCGCACACTGACCCGTCGAGTTATCCAATTTTTATATAACGTAGTGAAGAATTTTTTTTGCGAAATAAAGTAGTGGTGTTTATTTTGTGAAATAAAGTACCGGTACTGAGGAATCTACTTACATAGTTGTGCAACTACGGCGGGGGTTAGGGGGCCTGCTCCCTTCCTAAATTTTTTAGCCCCTCAAACCACAATGCATCCGTATGACATTGATACGGAGACCCAGAATTGTTACGATTGCCTCCCTAGCATATTTATGCTCCCCAAACTTCAGTGGCTGGTTGCGAGCCTGGTCAACAAGGTTTTCACAGATATTACATAATTTAAACAAATTTGTATAATGCAAAATAAATTTACTACTAAATCATGCTTAGGGATGCGCACGAGACGAGTCGAGACACGGCTCTTCCAATAGAGAAATATACATTTTTCGAGTCGAGACATCACTTTTACAGCAAATTTTCGAGACGAGACAACCACAAATCTTGTCTCGTGCGCATCCCTAATCATGCTCAATTTTAAAATAAGCCAACATCATTTACTTAGAAGAACATAAAATGTTGCGTGAGCCGATACCCAGCTTTATCAAACTTGGTTCTCTTCTGTTCGAACTCACAATGAAAGTTTGCACAAGATATTTCACACGAATTTGATCGAGGGTGTATCTATGCACATGATACCCAGGTAGAATCTCACAGCCTTCAGGCGCCTTGCGAACTTGATTTATTAGGGAAAAAAAATCTAAAATTAGGAAATGCTAGTGTGAACATTACATGGATCTATATTTTTTCCTTCTCCGCTTCCAGGAAAAGGGAGATATAGACATTACACATGAGTATATGGTAATTTATACAATATTGTATTGTCACCGGACATATGTGCATGAAAAATTAAAAAAGTTCTAGGGGATAGTATAGAAGTGGCCATGTGGACAGGGAACAAAGAACGAAAGTGATTTTTAAAAAAGCAGGCCCCAGGAATTTTGCCCACATGCCATTTCACTTAATCATATTTCCCTCAAAAATTATTCATGTAAATATCTTTGAATTATTTCTGAAGAGAGGGTTTTGACCTCGCTTTCAAAGGGTAATTTTGTCCTAGATTGATTCCAACAATATTTTTTCTATAATCTTTCCCAAAGATCACAAACTGACATCTATACTATGTTATCTTGCGGAAATGGTAAGCTGACAAGTGACAACTACCCTTTCAGGAATTCGCAGAATGAAAAGAAAGAAAAAAAGAGAGAGGGAGAGAGATGAGAAAAGAAGGTTTCGGTTGTACCGTTGTTTATGAGTCACCTGATTGGAACAACTTGAGCGAGGCAGAGAACTGAACTTGCCGCTCGACTCGGACGGAAAGGAAAAACTATACCGTCGCAGGGAGTTCGGGTCTTACTGTTGCCATGTTTTCAAAGTTGAAGATAAAAGTTTCCTTAATGTGTTTTTTTCAAAATCTAAAACACACAAGGCATAGATATGTGTCTCCTCTAGGTTTGTTCAAATTTTGACGTTTGTAACTTTAATAATAAAGAAGAAAATAGTGAAAAACTTTGCAATGCTTTTTAAATGGACTAACTTTCAAGGTTGCTAGGGGTACCAGATCACCTTAAGTGTTTTCACACATGTGAATCATCCTGCTTCATCTGTTATGCTCTACCGACACTCCAGCTGTCTTTCTAGAGCATTTGAGTGAAAATTCGCTACAATTAATACTCAGAACGTCACTGTTGGCCAGCATCCGTCCCTGGCGATTATGCAACCACACACAACGGGCATGAAGGTATCCGCCATTTTGTATTTGATCCAGATATCGACTTAATACAAACGAATTATTGTTACCTGGTAGAAAGCCTATCAATTCATATCTATTTAGACCAAGTTTCGTTTGGCAGATTATCCGGGACTCCCTACGTTCCTTTGGGGAATCCCTTGCGCGTGCATGGTAGGATTCTGAAACATACAAAATTCAATAGAGCAGGTATGACTTCTTTAGTGAATTTTTTACCCGCCCTCTTTATGTTGGATAGTTTCCGAACTATTGGCGTCCGAAAGTCATTTTCCCACGCTTTCGGCACCTTGTAGATCTGAAACTATGTCCGATAGCAGAAAGTTGAAGAGAACTTTTTCTGTTGTCTCAGTGGCAGGAGTCACCTCCCAAGAGTTGTAACACTTATTTTGCAACACCCGATATATATATATATATATATATATATATATATATATATATATATATATATATATATATATATAGTAATACGATAGTAGTAAGTAAGAAGTGTATGAACTGTATGATGCAGCAGTTACAAAATATTTCATTATAATGAAAATTAGTAGTTTGTCAATGTGGTTGAGTAAAATATTTTTAAAATCAATGAAAAATGTGTTTCTCAAGATTTGTAACAGAAGCTACACACTTCAAACATGGAGAATGTTACATGTTTTTACTAAAACAATTATAAAGTATAATAGTACGTAATCAAAATAATGCTTTCTGTTCTTAGTAACTGCAATGCAATAATATAAAGTCTAAATACAGTATTTCAGTACGTACGTCTATGTATGCAGAAATTTTATTGAGTGTTTTCTCAAAGTATTGGTTACATACTCTTTCTAACTGTACCTCTAGCTTTATTAATATGTTTGATGATCAATAAAATGTTTCATACGGAAAAATAATTTATTTTATAGCATCACGTGGCATTTTCGAAAGTATTTCAGTATGAAATTCCAAAAATTGCTCTTGTGCTATATTCAAATCTTGATTTACCTAGCTAGAATCTATTTAATCACAAAACTAAGTACGGATTTGAATTTCTCATACCAAAAAGCATACTTTTAAGACCCCTCATCATGAAAAATTGCAAAAAGTATATTTCACCCTCAAAAATGACACGCCCTAATACTGCAGCCAAAGTTATAAGTTCGGAAAATGTAACCGTCTTAATTTTGAGATTTCCTTATATGGTTTTTGTCATGCTGTTTGATTTTCTTGTTGATGTTGCATATTGATTTCGTCATCCAGACGTTGTTAATAACGTCGCAGATCCTAGATTTTGTCACCTGTTCCGACAGTTGTAAATGACTACATAACCACATTTAGAGGCCCCGAGAAAAGTCTAGAAGTGAGTTCTGAATGATCTTGAGTAGGCATGGTTATTCAGCATTTTCACTAAAGTTGTCATAGTGTACACGATAGACCAATGAGCTTCTATGCCATTTCCTGACATAATATATCCAGTTGTGTCTAGAAACTACTTAACTGCAAACCTCCTAAAGGGGTACAACTTTGTAGCGTTCAGAAATTTCTTCAACTGAGTTACGATTTGAACACCTATCCAGTATAATGGCTGATGTAATGTCATAACGCATGTGCTTTGTTCACTTTTCTTGCAGTCATTTTCTGTATGAAGAAGTGTAGAATATATAGTATTAGTATTTGATGTTGAAATATCGAAGAAATACAAAGATACTGCACTGCTTATATCTAAAGAGGAGGTGTGTATCTCCCCATTACACAATCGTAGTGGCGAAGCTTTCACAAGATGAATAGCTATCCAAAGGTTGTTTGCGAATCGAGACACGAGTGAAGACTTGATTAAATCTTCACAGTAAGAAGGAATTGACACATCAAGAACATGAGTTTATAGCATTAGCAGGGAGGAGGATGCCAGATAGATGAAATGTGATACGATATTCTTATCAAGACAATGCGATCGTGATATCATTCTAGAACTTAGATATGGACAATTTTCACCAACAGACTTCTAAAATTAATGACTTTTTTTGCTCTATGAAATGTGTGGCACTGAGTTACTAATCAAATCATACAGTGAGATTATATGAAAAGGTTATTTGATTAGCCAACAGTTTGGTAGCTTTATGATGACCCGTGTTACTAAATTGGTAGCGAACACAGGACATACTATACCGTAAATATTTTCCACCTAACCGTGTAAGAGATCCCAAAAAACTAAAAATCGATTCTTTATTTTGCTCATCGATCAGATCGTTGGTCTGAGACCCCAAAGTAAGGCTGCTTCGGGGTTAGAATATAATTGGTTCTATTGCAAGTATTAAAGCATACAATCGGGAAAATATTATGAATGATAGACAAGAACATAGTGAATCATGCTCAAATATGTATGTAAGGCCTAGTGAGCAGCAAGGACGCTAATGAAATGCATATTTAATAGCCTCGTGTGTTAACACATAGGAGACTATCTTTAAATAATATATACGTAAGAACACAATTCTTTCGATTAAACAGTTTCTATCAGGCAAACGATGAAGAAAAAGGTGATTGCGTTATGAGTCATAGGTAGATTTCTTCAGCAGGAAGCACTCTCAAATTGTAATGTAGTTCCATATAAACGGAAAGTATAGCAATTCCTTGATTATCATTGATAAATTAATACTTAAGTTTTTTAAATTTGGTATCACATAATTTTCAATCACAAGAGCCCACCTAAAACAAACCGCGGTTAATTCCCAAAGCTATACGTCTGTGATACCCTCGTCTTATTAAAGGTTATCCACGTTTGTTTAAATGTTACGACATTGTATAATGTGAGTTAAGGAGCTCTAAAAACACTACTGCTTCGTTTTTGAGACCTAAATACACAACAAAAGATCCTACGGCATCGTATTCAATGTTCAATTCCTTTACTAGCTGTAAGCCAATAGGATTTAAGGAATAGATGCCGATGTCCACTGCTGACTTCTAAATTTCCCAGCATGTAAGAAGGACATAAGCCGGCATAAACCATTTAGCACTACCGGAAATCTCGAAATAGAACCCTCAAATTATTGGCACGCCTTTTGCACTCTAAACCACTAATTAAAAATCGAAAATCTCCGTCCATGCTCAAAATTGTTTCTTTAACTACCGCATCACTTAGAGATCGATTAATCTCTTATTAATATCTCTTTTTTGACATTGTAGAATACTATTACAAAAAAGTCAATTGAAATCTCTGCTAATGTTCTCATTTTAATTTGATTTCTGTCGTTGTGGATGCATATTACAAAAAGGTTCACAAGCTCGGGGATGCCTATCGTATTGCAAATGACCCATCAACTTGTCCAACATTTTAACGCGCTTTCTCTTTACTATACGTTATGAGCTCACCGCGATATACATTTTTTATCAGCTAAAGACTTCTTGTTCCGCATGTCACTGGGTTTAAAATCGAATATTTCGAATTGGCAAGTCCTAAGGACAATTTGAGCTGCCGTACATTTCCCATTTCAAACCGCAAGCTCCCGTCGTTTGTACTGCATGCAAACTGATTCCACTCGTTCTTATGCAAATATCATGGCGGATCTCGACATCTGCTGTTATTATCTTATTATCTAAATGCACCCTGATATCTACAATTAGTAATACCATTATTTCTGAAGAACAGCACAGTCGGCAGCCTTGTAGATAAATCTTAAGTCTTTTGCAAATGAAAGTAATTTTTCAACAGAGTTTTGAGTATTACAGCGTGTAAGTTGGAATTGAAAAATCCTAATCTTTCTACGCTTCTTATCAAATATTACTATGTCTGGTTGGTTGTATTGCACGCTAACTGCTTGCATTTGTTTTGATAAGAGAACAACACGTATCTGGATATCTACTCTTAGTATAATATCTGAATGTTTCTGTAAGTAGGGAATACAATGTTCTCTTAAAACAGTCTGAAGTATTGATCTAGGCACACACCTGTGTGTTTCGACTTTCTTCTTGCCAATGTTAACGGCTCATAGGTGGACTGTGCAAGGAATGTACCCTAGGCAGTTTGCCATGATTTTCCGCTATATGCAGCGATCATCTATGCAGAATTCTACATACGATTTTCTGGTTCTATTTTTGTAAAGATATCACTTGGTGATATAGGAGAGCTCTGGTCAACGGCCATGGATATGCTCGCATACATACCAGGAAAAATGACAGTCTGATTCAGTGTTAGGGTTACTACATTACGTAAGCTCAACCGCTGGCGATTAATCTGATACATTTTCTGTAGTAGCTTTCTGCTCTTGAGAAGATACCTTACACGCAAGCTCTATTCACGTCAGCGAAATGATGTAGTGTTGAATTTAATAAATAAGCTTACAGAAATTCTTCCTGTTGATCGTCCCGTCTCAGATACGAAAGGTGTCAAAAAGTTAATACAGTTGCTGCACTAATCTGCTACAGAGGGGAAGCACCGGTGAGAAAACGTTTAGAAAATCGAGAAACTCAAATCCTCCAATAAGCTCAAATCCTCCTTATTAGTGAGTGTGCGATATGGGAGTCTGTAGTGCAAGATGAACCGTGCGAGTCAGAAAGACTTTATGGTTCTATAGCCTGAAGATTAGTGTGATAGGTACGTAGCGTTATCAATATAGCATCTTGATGAAGTGAGTCAAGGTTGCAAAAGACACCTCGAAATTTTTTATAGACGCAAGTTTAACTGTCAGGCTAAGCGAAAGTTATTAACTGTTTTTATTACTTTCTTTGGGCACCGAGACGAGCAAGTACTCGAACACCATTACTAAAGGAGGAAATTCAAAGCTACTGCTCCAAGATGTGGAAAGTGAGGCTAAGAAGTTTTATATCTTTCAGGTGTTCTTAACTGAAAATCACCGAATGTAACCTAAGCACAAAAAAATAGGTACTAAAGCCGCTCATGTTAAAGAATTCCAAAATATGTAAATTTAACAATAATCCACCTTCATATTTTAAACCTTGTTTTTAAACGTTCTTTTAAAGTTACATCAAGATCGTCTTCATGTCCATTTTGTTAGGTCTATTTCAAAATAATAATCATAACTGTTTGGATCAAAAATTAAGCAATTGTCAATGACATATTGGTTTTCAACAGCTTTGTTCGTCATCATACATATAAGATTGTCTTCCGAACTGCCATTTGTACATGAAGTAACTTAGCAAAATGAAGAAAACCTTCAATATTTCATATATGCTCTTTTATACTAAAATGGGGATCGTTCACATTCCTATCTTACGGTCACTTGTTATTTAAAGGTTAGTAACATTAGACGGCTGGAGCTGATGGTAGCTGTGTGGGTCCTGGAATTCGCATATCCTCTTTCGATTGGGTTCATGCTTATACCATTTAGCTCCTGGAGTTGGAGGGACTTCCGAATTAAATGCTGAATACTGCCGTGTTAGCAGGGGAAAAAGTGGTCATATTGAAGCTTTGTAACTACTCCCTTGTTATATCTGATATGGCTTATACCATGGAGGACATGTTTCCTTCTCCATACAGGCGCATAAGAAATATGTTATTTTGACCATTTTGGAGGATTTAGTTTTGGTTGGTGTAAGACTCTGAGTAACTTTCACAATTCGTTTTCTTTACGAAGGATCTTGAAGGCAGCCAACTATTCACAGCTGAATATAGCTGAGGACGTGTCACAGCCATCATGAAAAGAATTGTAAGCTATTTTTTAAAGACGATAAAGTTTCTTTTAATTTAGTAATTTCGTAGAATTTCATAACAGTTCTGCTTGTATGTGGCTTTAAAAGAATCAGCAACTGCTCATGAAGTATTCTAAGAAGATTCTTAGAACATCCGAATAAGACCCATCAACAGCTACAGGTTTCCCGTTTGTAGTTTCTTCCATTATTCTTCTCCATATACAGCTGGCTTGTCGTGACAATTCGATCGTTACAGATAGTTCCTGAAAGCTCTTTTTTGTCTTTCGGCACTTTCCTTGTCTAATTGTAATTTAAATCCATAAAATACAAGTGAAAATGGTGCTTAACATAATTTATAAACGTACTTAACGCAGATTTGATTTGCCATTTTTAGTCCACGCCTTTGCGTCTATAAGACTCTTCCTTCTACGTGTGGGTTTTAAAACACAACACAACAGAGACTCTGCAATATTCACCGCATTCGAACTTATATTCTTGCGCATTGAGATATTTTCACACAAGAAAGATGGCACTAACTCAACGTGTCGCTCAGATGAAAAACTGTTTCCTTCATAAGTTGTGTAGAACTTCTTTTATCGTAACAGTATCAGGTAGTGAACGATGAATCTTGCTAACGTTGTGTCTGCCGTTGAGTTATTCCAAACGAAAATTTCGTGGCCTACTTTAAGCACTGTTGGATAATCATATGAGTTGAATCTTCGTGTAAGAAGTTTTCCATTTCTGCGAATTGTGAATGTTCCTTGAGTTGTTCGTTTCTTGTAATCCTCCGATACCGTCCTGTCCTCCTGGTATAAGCCATATCAGATATAACAAGGATGTAGTAACAAAGATTCAATATGGCCACTTTTCCCATTTGTATCACAGCAGCTGTGCAGCCTTCAATTCGGAAGTACCTCGAACTTCAGGAGTGAAATGGTTTAAGCATGAATCCAATCGAACGAGGTTGGTGTGTGATATAGGATATGCGAATTCCAGAACCCGCACAGCTACCATCAGCTCCAGCCAGATAAGCTTACTTACCTGTAGATAAAAAGTGACTGAAAGATAGCAATGTGAACGAGCCACATGTTAATGTAAAAAGAGCCGATATGAAGTATTCAGTGTTCTGTGTATTTTGTCAAGAGAGTTCATGTAGAAAATGCAGAATGGAAGACAATCTGATATAGATGATTAGGAACAACAGATGTAGAAAATCAACATGTCATTGTCAACGGCATAATTCTTGCTCCAATCAGTTATGATTATTATTTTGTGTAAACGTCACCGCCTTATAGTTTTAACAAAATGGACATGAAGTTGATCTAGATGTAGGTATAAAAACAAGGTATAAAAAATGGTGGTTTATTGTTGTGTTTACATTTTTTGGAATTCTTTAACACGAGCAGATTATATGCCGGCTTATGTCCTTACTCACTTTCCACATCTTGGAGCAGAAGCCCTGAATTTTCTCCCTTAGTAATAGTGTTCGAGTACTTGCTCGTCTCGGTGCCCAAAGAAAGTAATATATACTGCTATTAGCTTTCGATTAGCTTGAAAGTGAAACTTGCGTCTATAAAAAATTTCGAACGCTTTTGAACCTTGAATCACTTCATCAAGATTCTATATTGATAACGCTACGTATCTATCCCAATAATCTTTAGTCTATAGAACCAGAAAGTCTTTCTGACTCGCACGGTTCATCTTATACTAGAGAGTGCCATATCGCACACTCTTATTAAGCTTATTGGAGGATTTGAATTTCTCGATCTTCTAAACGTTTTCTCACCGGTGAGTAAAGTTCTGGTAAGCCTCCTCTCTTGAGCAGATTAGTGCACCAACTGTATTAGCTTTTTGACACCTTTCATACCTGAGACGGAATGATGAGGAAGAAGTATTTCTGTAATCTGATTTATTAAATTCAACACTACCTCTTCTCGCTGACGTGAATAGAGCTTGCGTGTCCTGTCCATCGATTCAAAGGTATCTTCTCAATGAGGAGAAAGCTACTCCACAAAATGTACCCGATAAAACGCAAGTAGTTGTGGCTTACGAATTGTACTCATCCAGGCTTGGTATGTATGCGAGCATAACCATGGCTGTTGTCCAGAACCATCTACTTCTCTATATACTGTAAATTACTCCAAAAAAAGTTATCAAAGCGCATGCGTTATGAAATTAGATCAGCCATTATACAGGATATATGTTCAAATTCTAACTCAGCTGAAGAAATTTCTGAACAGTCGAAAGTTTTACCGCCTTTGGGAGGTTTGCAGTTAAGTAATTTCTAGGCACGAATGGTATAGAAGAACTTTGGTGCATCCTGTACACTATGACAACTTTAGTGAAAATTCTGAATGACCATGCCTACTCAAGATCATTGAGAAATCACTTCTAGAATTTGCTCGGGGACCCCTACATGTGGTTTGAAGACATTTACAACCGTCGGAGGAGATGACAAAATCTTGGATCTGATCTTATTCAAGAACGTCTGGATGAGGAAATCAGTACCCAACATTTACAAGAAAATGAAACTGAATGAAAAAAAATATATAAGGAAATCTCAAAATTAGGATGGCGACATTTCCCGAACCGTTAACTTTGGCTGCAGTATATAGAGAAGATCATAATCATATTGGAATTCATCTAAAGGGACTACATTGAACAGGGGATTAGAAACTTTATTTGAAGGCTATCAAATTAATGCTTACGTTTACTCACGCAGCTTGTCATTTTTTCTATGAAAAATTTCCACATCAATATACTGAATAGATGGCAGCCCTGGAAGGAAATACGGTATCAGTGAATTACAAGAAATTGACAACTCAAGGATCATTGAAAAATCGCAGAAAAAGAGTCTTTCTTGTGCGAAGTTCCAAGTGATATGATTATCGAAGAGTGCTTAATGAAGGCCGCGAAATATTCTGGGAGATTAACTCAACGTCAGACACAACGTTAGCAAGATTATTCTCTCATTCCCAAATACTGTTACTATAACAGAGGTTCTACAGGACTTTTGTGGGCATCAGATTATCATCGGAGCGACATGTTGATGTAATGATACTTTCCTTCTGTGATAATAAATCAAGGCGCAAGAATAGCAATTTGATTACGGTGAATATGTCAGATTCTCTGTTATCTTGTGTATTAAAACCCACACGTAAATGGAAGAGCCCTTCTACACGCAATGGTGTGCGTTATAAATGGCCAGTCAAATCTGCGTTAAATACGTATATGAATTATGTTAAGCGCTACTTTCACCTTATATTATATGAATATAAATCACAATTAGACACGGAAATTGACGAAAGACAAAATAAACTTTCGTGAAATATCTTAACGATCGAATTTATATATGCCATTGAAGTAACCACAATTCAACCATGGTTCTTCAGAAACTTGGAGATCAATACTAGACGGCTTCAAATGATGCAAGCAGTTTTCGAAAGAGTAAAGGTAGCTATATATTGACAAGAATAAGGGAAGAAACTACAAACGGGAAATCTGTAGGTGTTGGTGACTCTCATTCAGATCTTTTAAGAATCTTGGTAGAATTCTTCATGAGCAGTTGCTGATTCTTTTAAGGCCACATGGAAGCAGAACCGAAAGGAAATGCTATGAAATTATTATATTTAAAAAATATATAGCTTCATTAAAAGAGCGGTTTCACATTTTTCATGATGCAACAGGCAGTGACACGACCTCAGCTATACTCAGGAGAGAATAGTTGCCTACCTTCAAGATCCTTCAAAAAGAAACAGAATTGTGCAAGTTAGTCACAGTCTTCAACGAGCCAAATCTCAATCCTAAAACAATAGTCAAGATTAATTTCTTATCCGACTGTACGGAGAAGGAAACATGTCCTTCTTGGTATACGCCTATCAGGAATAACAAAAATTAGTTACAAAGTTTCAATATGGCCACTTGTACCCCTACTATCACGGCAGGTGTACAGCATTCAATTCGGAAGTACCTCCAAATCCAGGAGCGAAATGGTCTAAGCATCAAGCGAATCGATTGAGGTTGGTGTGTGAAAGAGGATATGCCATCAGCTACCATCGGCTCCAGCCGGATAAGCTTACTTATCTGTAGATAAAAAGTGATTGCTAGATGGGATATTGAACGAGCCACATGTAAGTGTAAAAGAGCCAATATGAAGTATTCAAGGTTTTCTGCATTCTGTCAAGGGTTCATTTACAAATGAAAGATCGGAACACAATCTGATTTAGATGATGACGAACAACAGCTGTAGAAAACCAATATGTCATTCACAACGCCTTAATTGTTGATCCAATCAGTTATGATTATTATTTTGTAATAACGTCCCCGCCTTATAGACCTAACAAAATGGACATGAAGATCTTGATGGAACTTTAAATAAAGATGTGAGTACAAGGTATAAAACATGAAGGTGGTTTATTGTTCTGTTTACATATTATGGAATCTTTTAACACGAGCTGCTTTCGTACCCGAAGAGAAAACGAAACCTGTACGTTTATAACAATTGTATATTGTTCAATTGTTTATTTGTTAAGATGTTCAATAGCAGATGATTGACTCCAAGGATTCTGTCATCTGCCGTGATTCTTAAGATTATGTAACTGCCATTTAGTTTTCGACTCAACCTAAAGGGAAGTAAAGTTTAAAACTCTTTAAATAAAACGAAGATTGGATATTCCGTACATGCAAAGACTCCATGAACATTTTTATCTAAGATGATGTTCTAAGAATGAAAGCTCTACTACACGACGATCACAGTTGGTTTCAACTTATTGGCCTAGGTTTAATACGACATAAGTATAATCAATGCTTACTGCTCACCACCTTGTTCCTTTGCGACTGTACCAACCTACTTTTCAGACAGTAGCCCGCGAAGTTTTACAATTTTCTGTAACAGTTATACTAGAATTATGGTCGTAAGCCTGAAAATCTAGTAAAAGATCCTTAAGTAAATAGGTGCGTGATTACCGTGTAGAATAAGGTCCGCTTCTCTTAGCCTGTGAGACAAGTCCGGCCAATGAATTTCTAAATCTAGCGATGTAAAGCACTGATTCGCGATAGAAAGAAGTTATACAGGCTTGGTAGAACAGGCGTAGAACAGAAACATCAACAAAATTTTTTTTTTGTACTTAGGTTACATTGGGAGATTTACAGTCATGTACACCTAAAAGATATAAAACTTGCTATGCTTGCTTTCCACATCTTGGAGCAGAAGTCCTTAGTTTTCTCCCTTGGTAACAGTGTTAGAGTACCTGCTCGATTCGGTGCCCAAAGTAACTAATAGAGACTGCGAAAAACTTTCGATTAGGTTGAAAGTTAAACTTGCGTCTATAAAAAATTTCGAGATGTCTTTTGCAACCTTGAGTCACTTCATTGATAACGCTACGTAATTATCACACTAATCTTTAGGCTATAGAACATTAATGTCTTTCTGGCACGCACGGTTATCTTGCACTACAGACTGCCATATCGCACACCCTTAATAAACTTATTAGAGGATTTAAAATTCTTAATCTTCTCAACGGTAAGTAATTTCTGGTAAGCTTCCGCTCTGTAGCAGACTAGTAGACCAACCGTATTAGCTTTTAGACACCTTTCATATCTGATACGGAATGATCAATAAGAATAATATCTGTAATCTTATTTATTAAATTCACACTACCCCATCTCGCTGACGTGAATAGAGCTTGCGTGTCCTCCCACAGACGGAAAGTTGTCTTCTCAAGAGCAGAAAGTTACTCCACAAAATGTACATGATTAATCGCCAGCATTTGAGGCTTACGAAGTGTACCCATCTCTAACACTGAACCAGACTGTCATTTGGCCTGGTATGTATGCGAGCATATTCATGGCAGTTGACCAGAGCCATCTTAGATCACCAAATAAATTCCTTTACAAAAATAGAAGCACCATGTCGTCTGTAGATTTCTGCTTAGGTGCTCGCTGCATATAGAGGAATACCTTGGGAAGCTGCCTAGAGTACATTCCTTAGTAGAGCCGTTAACATTGGCAAGAAGAAAGTCGAAATACACAGATATGTGCTTAGATCTATACTTCAGACTGTTAAGAGAAAAAATAGTAATTCTAAAATACCGAAACGTTCAGATAAAATTTTACTAAGAGGAGATGTCGAGATACGTGTTGTTGTCTTATCAAAACGAATGCAAGCAGTTAGCATGCACTACAACAAACCACACATAGTAATATTTGATAAGAAGCGTAGTGACATTATAATTTTTCAATTGCAACTCACACGCTGTAATAGACTAATATCTGTTGAATTATAACATTCATATGGCAGTAGAAATAAGATTTATCTACAAGGCTTCCGAATTTGGCTTTCTGCAGAAATAATGATAATACTAATTGTAGATATTAGAATGCATTTAGATAAGAGGGTAATATCAGTAGATGTCGAGATCCGGCATGATATTTGCATTAGAACGAGTGGAATCAATTTTCATGTAGTACAACCAACGAGAGACATTGGATAAAAATGGGGAAAGTACAAAAGCACATATTGTCCTTAGGACTTGCAAATTCGAAATATTGGGTTAAAACCAGTGACGTGCTCAACAAGAAGTCTTTAGCTGAGAAAGACTGAATAACACGCGTTATAATGATGGACAAGTTGAAGGGTTACTTGCGATAGGGCAGGCATCCCCGAGCTTGTGAAGCTTTTTGTAATATGGTTTCACATTTTTCATGATGCAACAGGCTGTGACACGACCTCAGCTATTCTCAGCAGTGAAGAGTCTGCAGCCTACAAGATCCTTCAAGAAGAAGAAGAATTGTGAAAGTTAGTTGAGATTTCAAGCAACCAATACTCAATCCTGACAAAATGGTCATGATTACACATTTTTTATTCGCCCGTATGGAGAAGGATACATGTCATCCCTGGTATAAACCATATCAGGTATAACAAGGGACCAGTATTACGAAGCTTCAATATGGCCACTTTTCCCCCCTACTAACACGGCAGCTGTTCAGCATTCAATTCTTAAGTACCTCCAACTCCACGAGCGAAAGGTCGAAGCATGTACCCAATCGAAAGAATGTGGTGTGTGAAAGAGGATATACGTATTACAAGAACCAGCACAGTTACCAACAGCTACCTGATATCTTACTTATCTGTCGATAAAAAGTGACTGCAAGATATGATTGTCAACGAGCCACATGTTAGTGTAAAAGAGCTGATATGAAGTTTTCAAGGTTTTGTGCATTCTGGCAGAGAGTTCATGTAGAAATGGCAGATCGGAAGACAATCAGATATAGATGATAACGAACAACAGCTGTAAAAACCAAATATGTCTTTGACAAAGCCTTAATTGTTGATCCAATCAGTTATGATTATTATTTTGTGATATCGACCCCGCCTTATAGACCTTAAAAATGGACATAAAGACGATCTTGATGAAACTATAAATGAAGGTGTAAGGAAAAGGTTTAAAACATGAAGGTGGTTTATTGTTCTGTTATATATTTTGGAATCCTTTAACACGAACAGTTTTGGTAAACGAAGAGAAAACGAAACCGTAGCAGGACACACATAAGTTAACCAATTCATTTAGATATCACCAATTCATTTAGATATCACATTTGCGCGCTATAGTATCGTTCAATCGTACGTTTATAACAATTGTTTATTGTTTGATTGTTTATATGTTAAAATGTTCAACAGCATATGATTGTCTTCGAGGATTCTGCCATTTGCAAGGACACTTAAAATTGTGTAACTGCCATTTAGTTTTCGACCCTTTAACAAGGAAGTAAAGTTTAACACTCTTAATAAAGAACGATGTTTGGTTATTCCATACATGCAAAGACTCCATGTACATTTTTTATCCAGGACCGTGTCGTAAAAATGAAAGCTCTACTACACGTCCGTTGCAGTTGGTTTCGACTTATTGCCTTAGGTTTTATACGACATTAGTATAATCAATGCTTATTGCTCAGCACCTTGTTCCTTTGCGACTTTTCCAAGCTGCTTTTCAGATAAAATCCCACGAAACTTAACAATATTCTGTAACAGTTATATTAGACTTATGGTTGTAATCTTGTAAAGGATTCACTTTCAGGTTATTGGCCGGAAAATCTATTAGGAGATTCTTAGGTAATTAGGACAAAATTCTGTAGCTTGACAAAATGTAGCTGGAGAAAATTCATAACCAAAGAAAACACGGCAGAGCACGTACACAGAGCGACACGAATCGGTAAGCAGTCACATATCCTCACTGGAAGAACTATTGTTTTGTTCAGTAGTATGATCAGCTGAAATGCATGATTGACACGTAAGGAACTTGTAACAATAGACGTATTTCTTCGGGAAGATGTTCACTGTGTTTGAGTGTGAATTTGATAAGGTTTTTTTTGCAGGGATCCGGCGTGATTAACAACATGTGTATTAAATCTTCTACGTTGTTGTCTCGAGAACCTTTCCTGGCATGATGTTCGCGGAACCTTCGACAATCTTTACTCCGAGTTTCTTGTGCCTCTTCGGAAAGCTGTCCAATAGGAACCAGCCCAGAATCGACAATGTCCCTTGTATCAATACTATATGCCCAGTTGCCGGCATGTAATACCAGTTATACTGGTCCACATATAATAGTGCAGTTTTCAGAGAATACATACAAAATCCCTCATAGTTAATTGCACAACCACTAGCAATGGTACGTAAGAGAATTGCAAATCGTTTAATCAACTCTTCATTGATGACAGTAATGGATGCTGATATTGATGGATTCAGAAAAACTTGCGGCAATATTACCTCATTGCTTGTTCCGTAGCCTGGATTCGGCACATCCTTCAGGAAACCTATTTCTCCACGAAATCGCTTCTGTAGTAATTTCTTTCTTTGATCAATATTTGGTTGATCCCTCTTTCTCACTTCTCAGGTATGATGTCCAGTCTATGTACAATGTGCAACAGACACTCAAAGCACCTTATCCAGTATTGCAGACTTGACAACCCGAATTCAAACATTGTTCTGTCAGGTGGTTGTGCTGTAGTTTTGTGTGGATCGTTCATTTGCTTTGAAGATGCACCGCAGATGTAACATCGTTAATATGATTGTTTGCGATATCACTACAGACCTTCACATCTACAATTGTCAGCATTAATCTGCGTTTCACGACTATTTCATGATCATTGGTGAGAGAGCTGTTGGTGGTTACTGTTGTATGTTGGTTGCTTCTGAACGTCTGAATTCTTCTGTATCTTTCATGAACAGTAGCTTGATTGGCCGACAATAGCGTATTGGCAATCGCCGTGGATTATGTCAGAGTGTCTCTTAACCATATTGTAATTTTAGAGACATTAACGAAATAACAAACAAATATGTATATTCATGTATATCGTCTTCTGTATATGAACTATACCATTGTTTGTATGTGCTCTGACTTGACGCGCCATCACAATCACCATTTGAAGAACATGGTTATTTCAACTTCCTGATTGATCTCTCGCAGTATAGTACTGTTTCTGGTGATCAACCGCTCGATAGTATGATCAAGTAACGCTTTCAGCTGCACTTCCGCATATACGTCTGTGATGATATCGGCTGGGTAGCACGCTTTCTTTGCCTCTAACAGTTTATTTTTAGACGAATAGATATTTGCATTGTGAACTTTTTTGCCCGTTTACGAATTAACTAGTGTTGTTTCTTTGCCAATTTCGTGTCAACATATAATGCTAATGCATCATCATTTCTAATATTTATTGGTACTTTCGTGTCTGGACTCTTGTACGCGTATTTGATTCGCGATCCCTCCTGGGTGACACATCAATCTCTTTCACAATATAAGAAGCATCACGTTTTTCTTTTGCACGTAAACCCATGTGCGCTGCATACACTAATTCTTCAGTTGTCGATGTTGTACTAAAGACTGCAACCGTCTTCTCTTTGCTTTCTCACTTGCTTCTTCAAACACTTCTCTTAGACGCCCTACAGGTGTTCTCGGTGTCAGACCTATACTAAATGATACTGGTCGTCGTAATGTCGCTGCATTCCATACGTTTGCAGAAAACTCCTCTGTACTGTCAAGCCACTTACCATATTTGATTACAAAGTTTTTCATTGCACGATTACATTTTTGCCATTTCTTTTTGACATGTATACAAAAACTATCTGTAACCTTTCTGACGCAGTCTGCTAAATCCTCATCACAGTTTTGTAACCTTAATTTGTCCATTACACAGGTGTAAAAACTATTGGTTCTCTTGCAGCTATTAGGTTGACCTCTCCAGGCGTCGAAGAAAACTCGTTGTGTCAGCGTACACTCCATTTTTGAAAGTACAAGAAGTAACAATTATGCAAACATTTTCACGTCATAGTTATTATGCACACACTACAATCGTTAATTACTCTACACATCTATAGTCATTAGAACCTGGAAACTGGTGGAGAATTGTTTTTACGCGTCAGTTCATTATAACTATTCCTAAGTACAGTATACGTTCTTATTCGCTAGTGTTTCCCATCACGACATACCTCAACCAAAAACCAACGGCACACCTCATTCATGTTAGATGCACGTCATACCTTCATCTAAAGTTGTTACTCTATATTTCTGGCATTGACCAACAGCTGTCTGTGTTATATGCTGCAGACGTAAGATCTACCACGAAAACTGTCGATCACCTGATTCTACATTGCATACAATTAATCTTGTTCGTCGGATGCGACATACTTCCCGATTTTAATTTGGCACCTTACAGGTCTTTTCCCACCCCTTGGGAACTTGCCCCAAGAATTCCCATCGTTTTCTCACTGCTTCACAGGACTCGGTTTTTTAAATTTTGTCCAGCTAGATGTGGCAATTGAACCACTGCGGGCCTGTGACAGAAGTCCGGAAGATGAATAACTAAAGCTAGAGGTGTAAAGCACAGATTCGCGATAGAAAGATGTTATGCAAGTCTGGTAGAACAAAGACAGCAACAAAATAATTGACCGAATTTTTTTTTTACTTAGGTTAGATTGGGAGATTTTCAGTTAAGTACACCTGAAAGATATAAAACTTCCTAGGCTCACTTCCCACATCTTGGACCAGAAGCCCTGAAATTCCCCTCTTGGGAATAGTGTCCGAGAATTTGATCTTCTCTATGCCCAAAGAAAGTAATTGATTCTGCTATTAACTTTCGCTTAGCCTGAAAGTTAAAGTTGCGTCTATAAAAAATTTCGAGGCGTCTTTTGCAACCTTGGCTCATTTCATCAAGATGCTATATTGATAACGCTACGTATCTATAGACCTATACAGGCTATAAAACCTCAAAGTCTTTCTGGCTCGCACAGTTCATCTTGCACTACAGACTGCAGTATCGCACACTCTTAATAAGCTTATTGGAGGAATTTAGTTTCCCGATCTTCTAAACGGTTTCTCACCTGTGAGCAAAGATCTGGGAAACTTCTCGTCTATAACAAATTAGTGCAAGAATTTTACTAGCTTTTTGACACCTTTCATACCTGAGACAGAAGGGTCAACAAGATGTATTTCTGCTGACGGGAACAGACCTTGCGTGTCCTGTCCATCGACTCAAGGTTTTCTTCTCAAGAGCAGAAAGTTACTCCACAAAATCTACCTTACAACAGTTGAGGATTACGAAGTGTACTTATCTCTAACACTGAACCATTTTATCCCAAGTAATTCCTTTACTAAAATAGAAGCAACTGTAGAATGCTGTAGAATTCTGCAAAGATGATCGCATCATATAGTGGAATATCATGGCAAAGTGCCTAGAGTACATTCCTTGCATAGTCCAGCCAAGAGCCGTTAACATTCGCAAGAAGAAACTCGAAACACACTGATATGTGCTTAGAAGTATACTTTAGACTGTTTTTAGAGATCATTATATTACCGACTTACAGAAACATTCTTCACATTTTGCTAAGAAGAGATGTCGAAATGCATGTTGTTTCCTTATCAAAACGAACGCAAGCAGTTAGCATGCAATACAACCAACCATATATAGTAATATTTTATAAGGGGTGTAGTCAGATTAGAACGACTAGAATCTGTTTGCATGCAGTACAATCGGCGAGAGCGGGCGGTTTGAAATGGGAAAAGTACGGCAGCTAATATTGATCTTAGGACTTTCGAGATGAAACCCTGTGACGTGCGGAACAAGAAGTCTTTAGCTGAGAAAGAATGAATATCATGGTGAGCTCATAAGCTGTAGTAAAGAGAAAGCGCCTCTAAATGATGGACAAGCACCCCGAGATTCTGAAGCTTTCTCTAAAATACATCAACTACGTCAGAAATCGCTAGTTGTCACTAGACTTCATTGTAATAGTATTCTACAATTTCTGAAAAGAGATAAAACGAGAGATGAAATCGATCTCTAAGTTAATCGGTGATAAAAGTAATAATATTGGGGTTGGACGAGGATGTTCGATTTTTAATTTGTAGTTTAGAGTGCAACACGCGCGCCAATAATTCGAGGCTTCCATTTTGAGATGTCCGGTAAGGCTTATGCCGTCTGTTAGAAACTGTTTAATAATCCAAAGAATTGTGTTATTACGGATATAATATATAAAGAAAGTCTCCTGTGTGTTAACACTCGAGGCTATCAAATATGCGTATAATTATCGTCCTTGCTGCTCACTAGGGCTTACATACAGAGTTGTGCAGGAATCACTAGGTTCCGGTCTATTATTAATAATATTTTCCCGATTGTATGATGTAATACTTGCTACGGAACCAATTATATTCTAACCTCCAAAGCAGCCTTACTTTGGGTCTGAGACCGATGATTTGATCGATGAGAAATATGGAGAATTCATTTTATGTTCTTTTGAGATGTTCCCTTAGACGGTTAGTTGGAAAATATTAACCATACAGTAAGTCCTGTGTTCGCTACCAACTTCGTAACACTGGTAATCACAAAGCAACCAAACTTTTGGCTAACCAAATAAGCTTTTCATATAAGCTCACTTTATGCTTTGATTAGTATCTAAGGGCCACACATTTCATAAAGCAAAAAAGGTCATTAATTTCATAGTCTGTTGGTGAACATTGTCCATATCCAAGTTCTAGAATAATATCACGGTAGCATTGTCTTAATAAGAATATCATATCTCATTTCGTCATTCTGACATCCTCCTCCCCTCTAATGCTATACACTAATGTTCTAGGTGTGTCAATTACGTCTTACTCGGAAGATTTAATCAAGTCTTCACCTGTGTCTCGATTTCCTATTCTCAAACAACCTTTCTATAGCTTTTCATCATGTGAAAGCTTCGCCACAACGATTGTGTAATGGTGAGATACACACCTCTTCTTTTGATATAAGAAGTGTAGTACCTCTGTATTTCTTCGATATTTCAACATCAAAAACTAATACTATATATTCTACACTTCTGCATACAGTAAACCACTGCAAGAAAAGTAAACAAAACACATGCGTTATGACATTAGATCAGCCAATATACTGGAAAGGAGTTGAAATAATAACTCAGCTGATGAAATTTCTGAACGGTCTTAAATTGTACCCCTTTAGGAGGTTTGCAGTTAAGTAATTTCTAGGAACGAATGGATACATTATGTCAGGAAATGGTATAGAAGATCTTTGGTGTATCGTGTACACTATGACCACTTTAGTGAAAATGCTCAATGACCATGTATACTCAAGATCATTGAGTACTCACTTCTAGACTTTGCTCCGGGAACTCTTCATGTGGTTATGTAGAAATTTACAAATGTCGGAAGAGATGACAAAATCTAGGATCTGCGATTTTATTAACAACGTCTGGATGACGAAATCAATATGCGTCATTTACAAGAAAATGAAACTGCATGAAAAAAAAACATATTAGGAAATCTCATTTGAAGGCAATTAAATTAATGCTTTCGTTTTAATAAAAATTCGTTGTGAATGCATTAACGAAAAAATGTGCGATTACAAGTAATTTCATATTACGTATGTTTAAGATATCAAAACTTAAAAAAATGGTATCTATCATTCAACATTTTCAATATATTATAAGGTGCAACAATGTATGAAGTGAAAAAATTAATATTCAAAATTTTCTGAATCTATCGGCTACAGCCATTAACGTGATGCACACAATAAAATATTATTGTTTTTATTTGAGCATTCAAAATTTTGTAAAAAACTAACAGTGTTGAAAAATCTTTATAGCATGAAAAATAATTACCAACGACAAAAGAAATTTTGTACAAAATTGTCTGCAATGTAACCAACATTTATTTTTCATTACAGGCGAATAAGAAATGTCTGATCTTGACCATTGTTTCAGGATTGAGATTTGACTGACTAAATTGCACAATTCTTTTCTTTTTCAAGGATCTTGAAGGTTGCAAACTATTCTCTCCTGTGTATAGCTGGGGTCGTGTCACAGCCTGTTGCATCATGAAAAAAGTGAAAGCTAACTTTTAATGACGCTAAAGTGTCTTTAAATTTAATGATTTCGTAGCATTTACTTTCGGTTCTGCTTGTATGTGGTCTTCATGAAGTGTTTTACCAAGATTCTACCCATCAACAGCTACAGATTTCCCGTTTCTAGTTCCATCTAATACTGTTGTCCATATAAAGCTACCTTTGCTCCTTCGAAAACTGTTTGCATCATTTGAAGCCGTCCAGTATTGATCTGCAAGTTTCTCAAGAACTGTGATTGTACTGTTGTTGCTTCAATGGCAGAATTAAGTTCGATCGTTGCAGATATTTCCCGAAAGCTCTTTTTTCTCTTATGGCACTTTCCATGTCTAATTGTAATTTATATTCTAAAATATTATTTGACAATAGAGTTTAAAATAATTTATATACGTACATAACGCAGATTTGAGTTGCCATTTGTAGTCCACACCATTGCGTATAGAAGGACTCTTCCTTCTACGTGTGGGTTTGAAAACACCATACCAGTCGAATTGACATTCTTGCACATTGAGATATTATCACACAAGGAAGGTGGCATTAGCTCAACGTGTCGCTCTGATGATTAACTGATGCCCGCAAAAGTCCTTTATAACTTCTTTTATCGTAACAGTATTTCGGAATGAAGAATTAATATTGCAAATGTTGTGTCTGACGTTGAGTTAATCCCCCAGAACATTTCGTGGCCTTCATTAAGCATTGTTCGATAATCATAACACTTGGAACTACCCTCAGAAAGGCCTCTTTTTCTGCGAATTGTGAATGTTCCTTGAGTTGTTAATTTCTTGTAATCTTCTGATACCGTATTTGCCTCCAGGGCTTCCATTTGTTGAGTATAGTGATCTGCCAATATTTATAGAGAAGATGACCAGCAGCGTGAGAAAACGGAAACATTAATTTCATGCCTTCAAATGAAGTTTCTAGTCCCCTGTTCAATATAGTCCATTTGGATGAATTACAATTCGATTATAACCTTCTCTATATCCTGCAGCCAAAGTTAACGGTTCGGAAAATTTCACCATCTTAATTTCGGGGTTTTCTAATATTCTTTCTGTCATGCAATTTCATTTTCTTCTAAATGTTGCATATTGATATCCTCATCCAGACGTAGTTGTATAAGATCGCAGATCCTAGATTTTGTCATCTCGGACGGTTGTAAATGTCTTCATAACCACATGTAGAGGTCCCCGAGCAATGTCTAGAAGTGAGTTATCAATGATCTTAAGTAAGCATTGCCATTCAAAATTTTCACTAAAATTTACATAGTGTACAGGATACACCAAAGTTCTATACCATTTCCTGACATAATATATCGTTACAGATATTTCCCGAAAGCTCATTTTTGTCTTTCGGCAATTTCCGTGTCTAATTGTAAGTTAAATCCATAAAATGCAAGTTGAAAATAGCGCTTAACATTATTTATAAACGTACTTAACGCACATTTGATTACCAGTTTTAGTCCACGCCATTGCGTGCAGAAGGACTCTTCCTTCTACGTTTGGGTTTTAAAACACAACACAACAGAGACTCTGCAATATTCACCGTATTCGAACTTATATTCTTGCGCATTGAAATATTTTCACACAAGAATTGACTCAACGTGTCAATCAGATGATAAACTGTTTCCTTCAAAAGTCTTGTAGAACTTCTTTTATCGTATCAGTATTAGGGAATGAAGGATTAATCTTGCTAACGTTGTGTGTGACGTTGAGTTACTCCCCACGAAAATTTCGTGGTCTTCTTTAAGCACTCTTGGATAATCATATGAGTTGGACCTTCGTTTAAGAAGTTCTCTTTTTTTGCTAATTGTGAATGTTCCTTGAGATGTTTATTTATTTTAATCCTCTGATACCGTCCTGTCCTCCTGGTATAAGCCATATCAGATATAACAAGGAAGTAGTTACAAATATTCAATATAGCCTCTTTTCCAATTTCTAACACAGCAGCTGTGTAGCATTCGGAAATACCTCGAACTTCAGGATAGAAATGGTCTAAGCATGAACCCAATCGAACGAGGTTGGTGTGTGAAAGAGGATATGCGAATTCCAGTACCCACACAGCTACCATCAGCTTTAGCCAGATAAGCTTAATGACCTATAGATAAAAAGTTACAGAACGATAGGATTGTGAACGAGCTACATGTAAGTGTAAAAGAGCTGATATGAAGTATTCAGGGTTTTGTGTATTCTGCCAAGAGAGTTCATGTAGAAATGGCAGAATGGAAGACAATATGATATAGATGATTAGGTTTAACAACAGTAGAAATCATCATGTTATTGACAACGGTTAATTCTTGATCCAATCAGTTATGATTATTATTTTGTGTTAACGTCACCGCCTTATAGGTCCAACAAAATGGACATGAAGTTGATCTTGATGTAACTTTAAATGAAGGTATAAAAACAAGGTATAAAAAATGATGGTTTATTGTTCTGTTTACATTCTTTGGAATTCTTTAACTAGAGCACCTTATATGCCGGCTTTATCCTTACTCACTTTCCAGATCTTGGAGCGGAAACCCTGAATTTTCTGTTTAGTAACAGTGTTCGAGTACTCTCTCGTCTCCGTGCCCAAAGAAATTAATAGATACTGCAATTAGTTTTCGATTAAATTGAAAGTTAAACTTGCGTCTATAAAAAATATCAAGGCGTCTATACAACCTTGACTCTCTTCATCAAGATTCTATATTGTTGAGGTGATGCGGTGAGAAGTGATGCGTTGATTAAGGAAAAAAATTGAGGATGGACGGGGATGTTCGATTTTTAATTGCTGGTAGAATTCTTCATGAGAAGTTGCGGATTCTTTTAAGACCACATGGAAGAAATATCGAAAAGAAATGCTTCGAAAACATTAAATTTAAGTAATCTTGAGCTTCATTAAAAGAGTGCTTTCCTTTTTTTGATGATGCAAGAGGCTGTGACACGACCGCAGGTATACTCAGGAGAGAATAGTTCCTGCCTTCAAGATCCTTCAATAAGAAGAATTGTGTAGATTAGTCAAATTCTTCAAACAACTAAATCTCAATCCTGAAACAATGCTCAAGATTAGACATTACTTATTCGCCTGTATGGAGAATGAAACATGTCATTCTTGTTATAAGCCTATCAGGTGTAACAAAAAAGTAGATACAAACTTTCAATATGGCCACTTTTCCCCTAATAGAACGATAGGTGTGCAGCATTCAATTCGGAAGTACCTCCAAGTCCAGAAGCGAAATGGTCTAAGCATGAACCCAATTGAATGAGGTTTGTGTTTGAAAAAGGATACCCCAGTACCACTACACATTCGCGTACTACAGTACCATTAAATTGTACGTTTATAACAATTGTTTATTCTTTGATTGTTTATATGTTAAGATGTTCTACAGCAGATGGTTGACTCCAAGGATTCTGACATCTGCAAGGACACTAAAATTTGTGTAACTACCGTTACTTTTTGAATCTCCTAAAAAGAATCAAAGTTTAACTCTCTTAATAAAGAACGATGTTTCGATATGCGGTTCATGCAAAGACTCCATGTACATTTTTATCCAAGAGGGGCCGTAAGAATGATAGCTCTACTACACGTCGATCCCAGTTGGTTTCAACTTATTGCCCTAGGTTTTATACGGCATAAGGACAATCAATGCTTACTGCTCAGTTACTTGTTACTTTGCGACTATTCCAAGCTGCTTTTCAGACAGAAGGCCACGAAGCTTAATAATTTTCCGTAACAGTTATATTACACTTATGGTCGTAAGCTTGTAACGGATTCACATGGATATTGTTGGCCTGATACTCTATAGGAGATTTTTAGGTAATTAGGTACGTGATTACCTTGTAGACCCAGGCCCGCTTCTCTTGGCCTGTGAGAGAAATATGTCCATTGAATTTATAAAGCTAGCGGTTTAACACGTTGACTGCCGTGAAGCCCGCATATGGGCTTAACATAGTATTTCATAGGGGCTAGAAAACCCACATGCGGGCTTCATATTTCTTCTTCTTTAAGTCGTTTTTTCCAGGCTTGGGCTTTAGTCTTCCCTTTGTTAAAGGAGTTTATGTGGCCATCCTGTCCTGTAGTAAAATACCTCTGAATGGCCTGCGTCGCAGATGAGGTGTATTTTTTCTAAACTTACTGAGAGGACATGAGTACTGTATGTGGGCCTCGCGTCCCCTGAGTAACAGGTACATTTCTGATTCAAAAACAGTACACGTGAAGCATAAGTGGTGTTAAAAGATTGAATTTCAGGATAGAACATTTGATGGCCCTGGGGGATCGAAATCGAATTTCGTCCTTGGCAGTCAACGTCTAGGCAAACAAGTTATACAGGCCTGGTAGAAAAGGTGTAGGACACAGACATCAACAAAGGTATTTTCGCAAGAGCAGAATGCTATTCCACAAAATGTACCCGATTTATCGCCAGCAGTTGAGGTTTACGAAGTGTACTCATCTCTAATACTGAACCAGACTTTCATTTGGCCTGGTATGTATACGAGCATATCCATGGCCGTTGACCTGAGCCATCGTAGATCACCAAGTAAGTTCCTTTACAAAAATAGAAGCACCAAATCGTCTGTAGAATTCTGCATAGATGTTCGCTGCATATATTGCGTAAAGTACAATCCTTCCACAGTTCAAGAGCCCTTAACATTTACAAGAAGAATGATGAAACACACAGATTATTGCTTAGATATATTCTACGGACTGTTTTCAGAGAACATTCAGATATCTAACTAAGAGGAGATGTCGAGATACGTGTTGTTCTCTTATCAAAACGAATGCAAGCAGTTAGCATGCACTACAAGCATCCGGCATAGCAATATTTGATAACAAGCGTAGTGAGATTAGCATTCTTCAATTACAACTTACACGCTGTAATACTCAAAAAATTTGTTCAAAAATTAGTGATTTAGAGTGCAACAGACGTGCCAATAATTCGAGGGTTCTGTTTCGTAGTGTCCGGTAAGGCTAAACGGCTTACGCCGGCCTATGTCCTACTTACAATGCTGTGAAAATTAGAAGTCAGAAGTGGACATTGGCATCTATTCCTTAATTCCTATTGGCTTACAGCTAGTAAAGGAATTTAACAACGAATCTGAGACCGTAGGATCTTGTGTACCTAGCTCTCAAAAACGAAGCAGTAGTGCTTTTAGAGCTCCTTAACTCACATTATGCAATGGTGTACCATTTAAAAAACCGTGGATTTACTTCTCCCTTTAATAAAACAAGGGTATCACAAAACGAACAGCGGTTTGTTTTAGGTGGGCCCTTGGGATTGAAAAATGTGATACCAAATGTAAAAATATAAGTATTAATTTATCAATGATAATCAAGCAATTGCTATACTTCCCGTTTATATGTAACTACAATACTATTTGAGAGTGGTTCCTCCTGAAGAAATCTACTTAGGACTCATAACGCTCTCACCTTGTTCTTAATTGTTACCGTGATAGAAATGGTTTAATCCAAAGCATTGTTTTCTTACGGATATATTTTTTAAAGAAAGTCTCCTATGTGTTAACACTCGAGACTATCAAATATGGATTTAATTAGAGTCCTTGCTGTTCACTAGGGATTACATACAGAGATGGGTAGGATTCACTAGGTTCCGGTCTATTATTAATAATATTTTCCCTATTGCATAATGAAAAAACTTGCTAGGGAACCCATTATATTCTAACCTCCGAAACTGCCTTACTTTGGGTCTGAGACCGGTGATCAGATCGATGAGATAAATAAATAATCGTTATAAGTTCTTTTGAGATCTTCTCTTACACGGTTAGGTAGAAAATAATTACGGTCCCAAGAGCCGAACCCTTACCGAAAATTCTCTATATCCAAGTTCTTAAATGTAAAAGTAATCTGATCCGGTAGCATTGTATTAAGAATATCGTATCACATTTCTTCATTTTGACATCCTCTTTCCTTCTAATGCTATACACTCATGTTTTTGGTGTGTCAATGCAGTCATACTCTTAAGATTTAATCAACTCTTTACGAGCGTCTCGCGTCTCGATTTCCTCTTCTCAAACAACCTTTGGATTGCTATTATCTTCTGAAAGCTTCGCCATAACGACAGAATAATTCTGACATACACACCTCTCCTTTTGATATTAGCAATCTAATCCCTTTGTATTTCTTCAATATTTCTATATCAAGTACTAATACCATATATTCTACTCTTCTGCATACAGTAAATAAGTGCAGCTGAAGAAATTTGTTAACGGTCCAAAGTTTAACCGCCTTTACGAGGTTTCCAGTTAAGTAATTTCTAGGCACCTTTTGACACATTATAGAAGAACTTTTGGATATCCTGTACACTACGACAACATTACTGAAAGTGCTGAATGGCCATGCCTACTCAAGATCATCAGAACTCACTTCTAGACTTTGCTACGGGACTTCTACATGGGGTTATGAAGACATTAACAAGCGCCGGAGGAGATGACAAAGTATAGGATCTGCGATCTTAATCAACTATGTCTGGATGACGAAATCAATATGACACATTTACAAGAAAATGAAACTGCATGTCAAAAACCATAATAGCAAATCTCAAAATTAAGTCTTGTGGTGTACCTAGGTGTTAAAAACGAAACAGTAGTGCTTTTATAGCTACTTAACACATAATACATGGCGTACCATTTAAGAAGCCGTGGATTTACTTCTCCCTTTAATAAGACGAGGGTATCACAGTCATATAGCTTTGGGAACGACCAGCGGTTTGTTTTAGGTGGGCCCTTGGGATTGAAAACTGTTGTAATACCAAATTTAAAAAACATAAGTATTAATTTATCATTGATAATCAAGCAATTGCTATACTTCCCGTTTATAAGCAACTACAATACTATTTGAGTGTGGTTCCTGCTGAAGAAATCTACTTAACACCCATAACGCTCTCACCTTTTCTTGATCGTTAACCTGATGAAAACAGTATAATCCAAAGAGTTGTATTCTTACGGATATATTATTTAAAGAAAGTCTCCTGTGTGTTAACACTCAAGACAATCAAATATGCATTTAATTAGCGTCCTTGCTGCTCACTGGAGCTTACATACAGAGATGTGTAGGATTCACTAGTTTCCGGTCTATCATTAATAATATTTTCCGGATTGCATAATGAAAAACTTGCTATGGAACCCATTATGTTCTAAACTCCGAAGCAGCATTACTTTGGGCCTGATACCAGTGATCTGATCCATGAGACAAATTAATAATCATTGTGGTTCCTTTAAATTCTTCCCTTGATTAGTTAAAATGTAAACTTCAAGATGACCAAAGAATCAGATTAGATATTGATATAAGATTGGATCTCCTCCTCCTGAAGGGTCAAAGAAGGAGGTATTAAGATTTCGGTCAGTTAAAAGTATTGTAATAGCCCCTGCTAATACGGGAAGAGATAAAAGAAGTAATACAGCAGTGATTACTACAGATCAAACAAATAATGGTATTCGTTTTAAAGTTATTTCGGGAGTTCGTATGTTAATTACATTTGTAATATAACTTACTGCCCCAAGAATTGCGGATACCCCAGCTAGGTGGAGGGAGAAAATAGAAAGATCGCCAGAGGCTCCGGCGTGAGCAATTGCTCTGGAGAGAGGAGGATATACAGTTCATCCGGTTCCCGCACCACGTTCTACAATTCTTCCTGTTAATAGTAGAGTTAGTGAGTGTGGTAGCAATCAGAATCTTATATTGTTTAGACGGGGAATGCTATGTCAGGTGCTCCTAATATTAAAGGTACTAATCAATTACCAAAGCCCCCGATTATAATTGGCATAACTATGAAGAAAATCATAATGAAAGCATGAGCAGTAACAATTACGTTATAAATTTGGTCGTCACCAATTAAGCTACCTGGTCGACGAAGTTCTGCTCGAATGAGAAGACTTAGTGATGTTCCTACTATTCCTGCCTAAGCCCCAAAGATCAAGTATATTGTACCAATTTCTTTATGGTTTGTAGAAAATAATCCTCGTTGCAAATGAAATTAAATAGGGTGGCCGAAGCACTAGGCGATAGATTCTAAGTCTATTTATGGTTAATAAACCTCCTATTATTTTTATAGTCAATATTTATGATATCGGACTGCAATTCCGAAGTAGTAGTTAATATACTAAGACCTAAAAGATTGCCTTTTATTTATAGCTTTGAAGGCCATTAGTTTTTTTTAACTTAAAGTCTTTATTTAAAGGATGTTGGCAGTTAAAGGTAAAATAATTATGCCTCTTAATGAAATAATAATGAATATTGATCTAATCGATGTTTCTTGATTTTTTTCATTAAGGATGTTCATGTTTGGTTTCGATGATTAATAATGAAG
The DNA here is from genome assembly GCF_964235325.1 of Thermobia domestica. Taxonomy (NCBI): domain Eukaryota; kingdom Metazoa; phylum Arthropoda; class Insecta; order Zygentoma; family Lepismatidae; genus Thermobia; species Thermobia domestica. The sequence continues at coordinate 85,272,678 of NC_137470.1, forward strand.
GCAGCGTAAGTAATTCGCATATAATAGAAAAGGGTAATTAGTGCTGTTATTACTATTAGGTAACAATAATAAATGACATTTGTTCGGCAGTTTTTATAATAATGATTCATTTGGGTAAAAATCCTAAGAATGGCGGGAGGCCACCTAAAGATAAAAGACTAGTGAAAATAGCTAATTTTGTTGTTACAACAATTTTATTAGAAAAAGTTTGATTAATATGAAATATTTTGTTCATTGCGAAAAGAGTGACTGCTATTGCCGAAAGTAAGGCATAAAATAGGAAGTAGAGGGATCATGTTATATCACTTAATAGTAGGGCTATAAGTATTCAGTCAGTTTGATTAATAGATGAGAATGCTATGATTTTACGTAGTGATGTTTGATTTAAACCTCGGATTGAGCCTACTCGGATTAAGGTTAGGTAGATTACATTTGTAGGCTTTAAGCTGTAAGAAAGTAAGCCAAGGGGTGCTAACTTTTGTCATGTTATTAAAATAATGCAGTCTATTCAAAGTATGGCCTCTATTACTTCGGGCATTCAGAAGTGGAGAGGAGCTGCGCCTATTTTAAAAAGTAAGGAAATAGTGATTAAATAGTATGTAGTTTGCAGTGCTATGTAGAGTAAAATAATTGCGATTAGAAGTAAGGATCTTGCAATAGCTTGTACTAAAAGGTATTTTTAAGCAGATTCGGTGTGACGTTGATTGTTGGTCTTTGAAATCAGGGGGATGAATGATAAGAGGTTAATTTCAAGACCAATTCAAGTACCAAATCATGATGAGGAAGTTAGGGGAGTTCCTAACACAAGTGTTGTGGAGAATAAAAGAGTCTTAGGATTAGTAAGCTTTAGAAAAAGAAGAATAATCTTCATATGCGGGGTATGAGCCCACTAGCTTATCTTAGCTTATCTTTCTACACTTTAGTGTACGGCGCACGTTGATTTTTGATGTCAAAGGTGAAAGTTTAATTCTTTTAGGTGTAATAAGAGTATATTGAAATACTTGATTTATCCTATCACGATAATCCTTTAATCAGGCATCTTATTATTTAATAATTATTTATAGTGGTATATGAGAATTTAAATAGATCAATATTGTGTTATAATAATTAAATTTAGAAATATTATATATTAATAATAATTAAAACTTGAAAATCTATTAAATCATCTTAATTAACCTGAGATACCGGCTAAAGGTATATTAGTAAGCTTAACGTATCCAGTATATGCCAGTTTTTTCAGCATATGTGTGAGGAGAAATTAAATATACTTGTATAGGATACAATTTTGTTTGAGGGGGAAAAAAACTAAATTGTATCCTAGACAAGGGGAAAAACAGGGTTTATTAAATACTAATTTTTATTAATTAGATTAAATACGTAATTAATAACTATTTATTTTAGCTTTATAAATTAATAATAAAGTATTATCCTGGCTTTTCTTCTCTTATTTATCTAGTTGTACATGTAACCTTCCTGATAAGAAATGAATATTATTGATCTTAAAGGTAAATAATGAAGTACAATTGGTCGCAGTACTTGTTTTTGTTTATTGATTAATGTTTGAAGCAGTTAAGGTTTAAGGAGACCCTGCGAAATTCGTGCCAGCTGCCGCGGTGAGACGAGGGGGTTGAAGGGAAGAGGTAGTGATGGTTAAGCTGTAGCTATAAATTTAAATTAAAGGACTTTGTTTTATTTATTTTTAGTTGAAATTATTTAAAATAATGAGTTCTATGTTTGAGGCTATTAAATTATTTGTTAAACTAGGATTAGATACCCTATTATTTTAAATGTAAAATGTAATACCTGAGTAATTGTAGTTATGTTCTTGACACTCAAAGGATTTGACGGTATTTTAGGCTGTTCAGAGGAATCTGTCCCGTATTCGACAATCCACGATATATTTTACTTACTGTTGTTTGGCAGTTTGTATACCGCCGTAGTTGAAGTTATTAGAGACCTTCATTATCTTTATTGAGGAGGACTACAGGTCAAGGTGCAGCTTATCAGTAAGAGGAGATGGATTACAATAGAATGTTTATAGGGATTTTATTATGAAATTATTTAAATGAAGGTGGATTTGAATGTAATGTTAGTTATGTTGCTATTATGAGTAGGGCTCTAAGATATGTACACATCGACCGTCGCTCTCATTTGTTTAGGTGAGATAAGTCGTAACATAGTGGGCGTACCGGAAGGTGTGCCTAGATTGGATTAATAGCAAAGTAGAGCTTGTTAGTTGAGCTATTCGTTTACATCGAGGAGGTTTCTCTGCAATTGATTTTGGGATGTTCTTATGCATATAATTTTTTTATATTGAGGCTAAGCGAATCAACTTTAATTGATGATATAGAATTAATTTGTTGATATTATAGTTAATTAGTACCGTAAGGGAATGGTTAAATAAATGAAATTTTTTTGGAAGAAGAAAACATGAAGTGTTGTACCTCTTGTATCAGGGGGCATTAAATAATATTATTATATAATTATTTCCCGTAATGGAAAGAGCTAAATTATTATGATATTATAGGTAGCATATTATTTATAAATCTTATTTAAGCGGTGAAATGCCTTTCGGTTTCCATTATATCTGGTTGTACAGGAATTAAATTTAATTCAGCTGCGGTTAGACTGTTGTAAATTTGGTCTGTTATAGTTTTGCTGCGAGTAATAGTAAGGGGGATTTTCTCTTTATTTTTATTATTTATAATGTGGTTTTGTATTAAATGAAAGATGTGGGCTTAGAAGTAGCCATCATTTGTAATTTTGTTATAACTTATTTGAGTTATTTATCATATTTTATTGCATATAATTTATTACTGTACTTTTGTTTTAAATTATTTAAGACAATTTATAATGGTGTTATTAGTATGTTGGAGAGAATGATTAAAGGAATTCGGCAAAGGGTTCTTCCGCCTGTTTATCAAAAACATGTCCTTTTGTTAAAATAGATGGTCTGACATGCCAAGTGAGGCTTTAAACGGCCGCGGTATCTTGACCGTGCGAAGGTAGCATAATCATTAGTCTTTTAATTGTGGGATTGTATGAAAGGTAGGACGAGTGGAAGACTGTCTTTATTCGTAACGTTGAATTTTACTTTTGAGTGAAAAGGCATAAATGATTTAAGAGGACGATAAGACCCTGTAGATCTTTATATCTAAGTGGTAATTTTTGTAGTTGGTAATGAATAAATATGCTATTTAATTGTTGCGTTGGGGCGACGAGAAGATAAAATAAACTCTTCTTAATATAATTAATTTAAATATTTTTATGATCCTTTATTAATGATTAATTGACTAAGTTACCTCAGAGATAACAGCGTAATTTTTTCTGAGAGTTCATATCGACAAGTGAGATTGCGACCTCGATGTTGGATTAAGATTTTATCTAGGTGCAGTAGCTTAGTGTATAGGTCTGTTCGACCTTTAAAATCTTACATGATGCGAATTCAGATAGGCGTGAGCCAGATCGGTTTCTATGCTTTATTTAGAAAATAGTACTTTAGTACGAAAGGACCAGGTGCTAGTAAGATTTATTATTAGAGAATAAATATAATGGGCAATTACTATGGCAGATAAGTGCATTAGATTTAGGATCTAATAATGAATGAATTGGGTTCAGGTAATAATGTATTATGATTATGTTATAGGTGTGGTATTTAATTTAATTTTGATTATTTGTGTTTTAATTGGGGTTGCATTTTTAACTTTATTAGAACGTAAGGTCTTAGGGTATATTCGAATTCGTCGGGGTCCCAATAAGGTAGGTATTTCTGGTTTACCTCAAGCTTTTGCGGATGCAATTAATTTATTACTAATGAGCAAATTTTTCCTACTATGTCTAAATATTATCCTTATTATCTAGCTCCTGTTTTTAGTTTATAACCCTTTATACTCCTTTTTAAGCCTATAGTAAATTCTTCTGAATCTCATAAAAAGAAGCAAAGTTTAACTCTCTTAAAAAAGAACGATGTTTCGATATGCGTTACATGCAAAGACTCCATGTACATTTTTATCCAAGAGGGGGCGTAAGAATGAAATCTCTACTACACGTCGATCCCTGTTGGTTTCAACTTATTGCCCAAGGTTTTATACGACATAAGGAGAATCAATGCTTACTGCTCAGCACCTTGATCCTTTGCAACTGTAGCAAGCTGCTATTCTGACTCGCACGGTTCATCTTGCACTACAGACTGCTATATCGCACACTCTTATTAAGACATTGAACGCCATACGCGTGCTTAGCATGAGCACGGAATTTTGGCTAAGCAGGCCATGCACTTGCTATGGTCGCGCAAGCAGATGTTATTATATAGGATTTCTTTTTGCATGCCAGAGACGTGCCAGATGATTTTGAAGAATCTGTAGGGATAACTATGTATGCTGTTAAACCTACTAGATATTGTAACGTCTGTTCTGATGTAGGAAGGTTTATGATGGAAACGGAAGCGAAAGAACACAATGTGGATGTGTCCCGATTGTGATGTGGGTCTATGCATGCCAGAATGTTTCCGTGTTTATCATACCACGGCTAGGTACACTTAAGAACTCAAAGTACGGACTTTTTTCCTATTTCGAAAATCATATCCAAGATAAACAATTATAGCTTTCTTTATGTCGCATATATGCTTGTAATGTTTGTGAATGTAGAGGAAACACTGACCTTACATGTGGTGTAATAAACACACATAATAACCTATAGAATATTTTTTAAATCTTTACTGAAAAACACCAAAAATGGCTGTTTTTCTGAGTACTTTTTAAAAACAAACACGCCGGCTTAAAGTGTTAACCTTATTGGAGGGTTTGAATTTCTCAATATTCTAAATGTTTTCTCAACGGTGAGTAAAGTTCTGGTAAGTTTTCCTCTGTAGCAGATTAGTGCACCTACTGTATTAGCTTTTTGACACCTTTCATATCTGAGACGGAATGATCAATAAGAAGAATTTCTGTAATCTTACTTATTAAATTCTACACTACCTCATCTCGCTGACGTGAATAGAACTTGCGTGTCCTCCCACCGACTGAAAGTTGTCTTTTCAAGAGCAGAAAGTTACTCCACAAAACGTAAATGATTAATCGCCAGCATTTGAGGCTCACGAAGTGTATTATTCATCTCTAACACTGAACCAGAGTGTCATTTGGCCTGGTATGTATGCGAGCATATCCATGGCCGTTGACGAAAGCCATCCTAGATCACCAAATAAATTCCTTTACAAAAATAGAAGCACCAAATCGTCTGTAGATTTCTGCTTAGGTGTTCGCTGCATAAAGCCGAATACCATGGGAAACTGCCTAGAGTACATTCCTTCGTATAGCCGTTAACATTGGTAAGAAGAAAGTCGAAATACACAGATATGTGCTTAGATCTATACTTCAGACTGTTTTCAAAAAACTTTGTGGTGGACAAACACCGTGTGCGTGGGTTTTCTCGGGGTTCTCCCGTTTCCTCCCACTTCCTTCATTCCATCATTTCATTCATTAGTCATCATCACCGTCTCCTTTAGCCTAACCGGCATAACCGTGGGACGTAAAACTAATATTTCATTTCATTTTTTTGTTTTCAGAAAAAATAGTAATTCTAAGATACCGAAACGTTTAGATAACTTTTTACTAAGAGGAGATGTCGAGATACGTGTCGTTGTCTTATCAAACCGAATGCAAGCAGTTAGCATGCACTACAACCAACCAGACATAGTAATATTCGATAAGAAACGTAGTGAGATTAAGTTTTTTCAAATGCAACTCAAACGTTGAATTATATCATTCATATGGCAGAAGAAATGTTTTATCTACAAGGCTGCCGAATGTGGCTTTCTGCAGAAATAATGGTAATACTAATTGTAGATATAAGGATGCATTTAGATAAAAAGATAATATCAGTAGATGTCGAGATCCAGCATGATACTTGCATTAGAACGAGTGGAAACAGTTTGCATGCAGTAGAACCGACGAGAGAGGGTGGGTTCAACTGGGAAAAGTACTTGAACACATATTGTCCTTAGAACTAGCAAATTCGAAATATTCGAGTTTAAAACCAGTGACATGGAAAACAAGTAGTCTTTAGCTGAGAAACACTGAATATCACGGTGAGCTCATAAGGTATAGTAAAGAGAAAGCGCGTTATAATGATGGACAAGTTGATGGGTCACTTACGATAGGGCAGGCATCCCCGAGCTTGTCAAGCTTTTTGTTATAGGCATCTGCTCCACCAGAAATCAACTTAAAATGAGAACATTAACAGAGATGTCACGTGACTTCATTATAATAGTATTCTACAAAGACTGAAAAAAGATATAATAAAAGATTAAATTGATCTCTAAGTGATCCCGTGATTAAAGTAATAATTTAGAAGATGGCGGGGATTTTCGGTTTGAATTAATGGTTTAGGGTGCAACACGCGTGCCAATAATTCAGGGTTCCATTTCAAGGTGTCCGCAAGGGCGAAAGGGCTTATGGCGGCTTATGTCTATCTAAAAATGGTGTGAAATTTAGAAATCAGCAGTGGACGTCGCCGTGTATTCTTTAATTTCTATTGGGTTAGAGCTAGTAAAGATATTCAACAATAACCGGACGCCGCAGTATCTTGCGTTGTGTACCTAGGTCTTAAGAACGAAGCAGTAATGCTTTTACAGCTACTTAACTCACATTATACATGGCGTACCATTTAGAAAACCGTGAATTTACTTGTTCCTTTAATAAGACGAGGGTATTACAGTCATATAGCTTTGGGAACGTACAGCGGTTTGTTTTAGGTGGGCCCTTGGGATTGAAAAATGTTGTGATACCAAATTTAAAAAACATAAGTATTAATTAATCAATGATAATCAGGCAATTGCTCTACTTCCCGTTTATAAGCAACTACAACACTATTTGAGAGTGGTTCCTGTCGAAGAAATCTACTTAACACCCATAACGCTCTCACTTTTTCTTGATCGTTTAATCCAAAGAGTTGTGTTCTTACGGATATATTATTTAAAGAAAGTCTCCTGTGTGTTAACACTCGAGACTATCAAACATGCATTTAATTAGCGTCCTTGCTGCTCACTAGTGCTTACATACAGAGATGTGTAGTATTCACTAGGTTCCAATCTATCATTAATAATATTGAACCCATTATATTCTAAACCCATTATATTCAAAACTCCGAAGCAGTTTTACTTTGTTTCTGAGACCGGTGATCTGATCGATGACACAAATAAAGAATCATTTTAGGTTCTTTTGTGATCTTCCATTGGTTAGTTAGAAAATATTTACGTTATAATCAGTTCTGTGTCGCTACCAACGCAGTAACACTGTTCATCACAAAGCAACCAAACTGAGGGCTAATCATATAAGCTACTGTATGCTTTAATTAGTAACTAAGTGCCACACATTTCATAGACAGAAAAACTCATTTTTTTCAGATGTCTATTGATGAAAATACTCCATATCCAAGTTAATGAATGAAAAAGTAATCTGATATCACGGTAGCATTGTCTTGATAAGAATATCGTATCACTTTCCCTTTAATGTTTTTGGTGTGTCAATGCTGTCTTCCTCGGAAGATTCAAACCTTCACTCGCATCTCGCGTCTGGATTTCCTATTCTCAAACAACCTTTGGATAGCTATTCATCTTGACAAACCTTCGCCACAACGATTTTGTAACGGTAATATACATAACTGTCCTTTTGTTGTAAGCAGTGTAGTCCCTCAGTATTTCTTCAATATTTCAATATCAAGTACTAATAGTATATATTCTACTCTTTGCATACGGTAAATAAGTGCATGAAAAGTGAATAAAGCACATGCGTTAAGACATTAGATCAGCCATTGTACTGGAAAGGTGTTCAAATCGTACCTCAGCTGAAGAAATTTCTGAATGGTCCAAAGTTGTACCGCCTTTAGGAGGTTTGTACTTAAGTATTTTCTAGTCACGATTGGATACATTATGTCAGCAAATGGTATAGGACTTTCATGTATCCTGTACACTATGACAACTTTAGTGAAAATGCTTAATGGCCATGCCTACTCAAGATGATTGGGAACTCACTTCTAGACTTTGCTCGGGGACCTCTACATTTGGTTATGAAGACATTTATAACCGTCGGAAGAGGCTAATAAAAAATGTATATCGCGGTGAGCTCATTAGGTATAGTAAAGAGAAAGCGCGTTAAAATGTTGGAGGAAAGATGGGTTATTTGCAATACGATAGGCATCCCCGAGCTTGTGAACCTTTTTGTAATATGCATCCACAACGACAGAAATCGAATTAAACATTAGCAGAGATTTCACATGACTTTTTTGTAATAGTATTCTACAATGTCTGAAAAGAGATATTAATAAGAGATTATATCGATCTCTAAGTGATGCGGTAATTAAAGAAATAATTTTGAGGATGGACGGAGATGTTCGATTTTTAATTATTGATTTACAGTGCAAAAGGCGTGCCAATAATTCGAGGTTTCTATTTCGAAGTGTGCGGTAAGGCTAAATGGTCTATGCCGGCTTATGTCCTTCTTACATGCAGGGTAATTTAGAAGTCAGCAGTGGACATCGGAATCTATTCCTTAATTAATATTGGCTTACAGCTAGTAAAGGAATTCAAGATTGAATACGATGCCGTAGGATCTTTCGTTGTGTACCTAGGTCTCAAAAGCGAAGCAGTAGTGCTTTTAGAACTCCTTAACTCACATTGTACAATGTCGTACCATTTAAACAACCGTGGATTAACTTCTCCCTTTAATAAGACGAGGGTATTACAGACGTATAGCCTTGGGAATTAACCGCGGTTTGTTTTAGGTGGGCCCTTGGGATTGAAAATTTTGTGATACCAAATGTAAAAAACTTAAGTATTAATTTATCAATGATAATCAAGCAATTGCTATACTTCCCTTTTATATGCAACTACATTACTATTTGAGAGTGCTTCCTGCTGAAGAAATCTACTTAAAACTCATAACGCAATCAACTTTTTCTTAATTGTTAGCCTGATAGAAACCTTTTAATCCAAAGAGTTGTGTTCTTACGGATTATATATAATTTAAAGAAAGAATCATTAGCGTCATTAGCGTCCTTGCTGCTCACTAAAACTTACATATAGAGTTGTGTAGGATTCACTAGGTTCCGGTCTTTCATTAATAATATTTTCCCGATTGTATACTGTAAAACTTACTATGAAACCAATTATATTCTAACCTCCAAATCAGCTTAACTTTGGACCTGAGAGCGCTGATCTGATCGATGAGACAAGTAAAGAAACGATTTTAAGTTTTTTTGAGATTTTTTCCTACACGGTTATGTGGAAAATATATACGGTATAATCAATACTCAGTCCTCAGTCACCTCAAAGCAACCAAACTCTAGGTTAATCAAATAAGCTCACTGTATGCTATGATTAATAACTTAGTGCCACACATTTCAAGAGAAATAGTCATTTATTTCAGAATTCTCTTCATGAAAATTCTCCATATCCAAGTTTTCGAATGATAGTACAGGGGCATTGTATTGGTAAGAATATCGTATCACATTTATTCATTCTGACATCCTGTTTCCCTCTAATACTATAAACTCATGTTATTGGTGTGTTAATGCTGTCTTACTCCGAACATATAATCAAGTCTTCGCTCTAGAGTCTTGCGTCTTGATTTCCTTTTCTCAAACAACCTAGGATAGCTATTCATCTTGTGAAAGTTTCGCCAAAACGATTGTGTAATGGTGAGTAACACACCTATCCTTTTGATATATAAGCAGTGTAGTCCCTCTGGATTTCTTCAGTATTTTAATATCAAATACTAATACTCTACTCTTTTTACCATTTTACGCCAGATCAGCCATTTCACTTCAACGGTGTTAAAATCGTAACTGGAGCTGAAGAAATTTCTGAACGGTCCAAAGATGTATCGCCTTTAGGAGGTTTCCAATTAATTTCTATTCACGATTGGATATATTATGTCAGGAAATAGTATAGAAGAACTTTGGTGTATCCTGTACACTGTGTAAACCTTAGTGAAAATGCTAAATGGCCATGCTTACTCAAGATCATTGAGAACTCATTTCTAGACTGCTCGGGGACCTCTACGTGTGGTTATTAAGATATTTACAACCGTTGGAGGAGATGACAAAAACTAGGATCTGCGATCTTATTGAACTACGTCTGGATGACGAAATCAATATGACACATTTACAAGAAAATGAAACTGCGTAACAGAAAGAATATTAGAAAACCTCGAAATTAAGTACGTTTATAAATTATGTTAAGCGCTATATTCTCCTTATATTTTATGGATATAAAAAACAATTAGACACGAAAAGTGCCAAAAGACAAGAAGGTCTTTTGGGAAATATCTGCAACGATTGAATTTAAATCTACCATTGAGGCCACGACAATTCAATCACACTTCTTGTGAAACATGGAGATCAAAAAAAGACGGCTTCAAGTGATGCAGTCTTCGAAGGAGTAAGGTAGCTGTATATGGAGAAAAATGATGGAAGAAACTACCAACTGGAAATCTGTAGCTGTTTATGGGTTTTATTCGGATCTTTTAAGAATCTTACTAGAAGACTTCATGAGCAGTTTTTGATCTGAAAGTAAACGCTACGAATTTATTAAATTTAGAGAAACTGAAGCGTCATTAGAAGATTGCTTTCAGTTTTTTCAGGATGCAACAGGCTGTGTCACGTCCGCAGCTACAATCAGCAGTGAAGAGATCCTTCAAAAAAAGAAGAATTGTGAAAGTTAGTCAGAGTCTTCTACCAACCGATACTCAATCCTGACAAAATGGTCATGATACACATTTCTTATTAGCCTGTATGGAGAAGGAAACATGTCCTCTCTGGTATAAGCCATATCAAGTATAACAAGGGAGTAGTTACGAAGCTTCAATATGGCCACTTTTCCCAATACTAACACGGCAGCTGTTCAGCATTCAGTTCGGAAGTCTCTCCAACTCCAGGAGCGAAATTGTCTAAGTATGAACCCAATCGAATGAGGTTGGTGTGTGAAAGATAATATGCGAATTCCAGGACCCACACAGCTACCATCAGCTCCAGCCGGTTAATATTACTAACCTCTAAATAACAAATGACTGCCAGATGTGAACGAGCCACATGTTAGTATAAAAGAGCAGATATGAAATATTGAAGGTTTACTCCATTTTGCCAGATCGGAGGACAATCTTATATAGATAATGACGAACAAAGCTGTTGAAAACCAATATGTCATTGAAAATTGCTTAATTGTTGATCCAATCAGTTATGATTATTATTTTGAAATAACGTCCCCGCTTTATAGACCGAAGAAAATGGACATGTAGACGATCTTGATGTAACTTTAAAAGAAGGTAAAAAAAACAAGCTATAAAACAATGTGATTTATTGTTTAATTTAAAAATTTTTGAAATCTTTAACACAAGCGGCTTTGGTACCCAAAGAGAAAACGAAATTGTAGCAGCGCACACACTTGTTAACGAGGAAAAACTTCAGGAGTGAAATGGTCTAAGCATGAACCCTATCGAACGAGGTTGGTGTGTAAAAGAGGATGCGAATTCCAGGACCCACACAGCTATCATCAGCTCCAGACGGCTAATGTTACTAACCTTTAAATAATAAGTGACTGCAAGATGTGAACGAGCCACAAGTTAGTATAAAGAAGCAGATATGAAATATTGAAGGTTTTCTGCATTTTGCCAAGGGACTTCATGTACAAATGCCAGATCGGAGGACAATCTTATATAGATAATGACGAACAAAGCTGTTGAAAACCAATATGTCATTGAAAATTGCTTAGTTGTTGATCCAATCAGTTATGATTATTATTTTGAAATAACGTCCCCGCTTTATAGACCTAACAAAATGGACATGTAGACGATCTTGATGTAACTTTAAAAGAAGGTAAAAAAAACAAGCTATACAACATTAAGGTGATTTATTGTTTAGTTTACATATTTTTGAAATCTTTAACACGAGCGGCTTTGGTACCCGAAGAGAAAACCAAATTGTAGCAGGACACACATAAGTTAACGAGCAAAAACTTCAGGAGTGAAATGGTCTAAGTATGAACCCAATCGAACGAGGTTAGTGTGTGAAAGAGGATATGCTTATACCAAGACACACACAGCTACCATCAGCTCCAGCCGGATAAGCTTACTTACCCGTAGATAAAAAGTGACTAAAAGATAACGAGCCGATATGAAGAATTCAGGGTTTTGTGTATTCTGCCAAGAGAGTTCATGTAGAAATGGCAGAATGGAAGACAATCTGATATAGATGATTAGGAACAACAGCTGTAGAAAATCAACATGTCATTGACATCGGCATAATTCTTACTCCAATCAGTTATGATTATTATTTTGTGTAAACTTCACCGTCTTATAGACCCAACAAAATGGACATGAAGACGATCTTGATGTAACTTTAAATGAACGTATAAAAACAAATTATAAAACAAGGTGGTTTATTGTTCTGTTTACATTTTTTGGAATTCTTTAACACGAGCTGCATATATGGCGGCTTATGTACTTACTCACTTTCCACATCTTGGAGCAGAAGCCCTGAATCTTCTCCCTTAGTAATAGTGTTCGAGTACTTGCTCGTCTTGATGGTTAAACTTGCGTGAATAAAAAATTTCGAGGGTCTTTTGCATCCTTGACTCACTTCATCAAGATTCTATATTGATAACGCTACCTATCTATGCCAATAATCTTCAGGCTATAGAAACTTAAGGTCTTTCTGATCCGCAAGGGTCATCTTGCACTACAGACTGCCATATCGCAAACTCTTTTAATCTTATTGGAGGATTTGAATTATTCGATCTTCTAAACATTTAATCACCGGGAAGTAAAGTTCTGGACAGCTTTCCCTCTGTAGCAGATTAGTGCGCCGACTGTATTAGCTTTTTAGCACCTTTCATATCTGAGACGGAATGATCAACAAGAAGAATCCCAAAATTTAGACGGTTACATTTTCCAAACCTTTAACTTAGGCTGCAGTACATAGACAAGGTCATAATCGTATTGCAATTCATCGAAAGGGACTAGATTCCACTGGGGACTACAACCTTCATTTGAAGGCAATTAGATTAATGCTTCCGTTTTCTCACGCAGCTGGTCATCTTTTGTATAGAAAATTTGCACATCACTATCGGATATACAAGAAATTAAAAACTCAAGGAACATTCACAATTCGCAAGATAAGAGAAATTCTTGAGAGAAGTTCCAAGAGATATGTTTATCGAACAGTGTTTAATTTAGGGCACGAAATTTTCTCGGGGATTAACTCAACTTCAGACACAACGTTAGCTGGATTAATCTTTCATTCCCAATTACTGTTACAATAACAGAAGTTCTACAGGACTTTTGTGCTCATCTGTTTATCAGTTCATCATTTTATTAGTTCATCGGCCGGAATTGTCTCACAGGCCAAGAGAAGCGACCCTGGGTCTACAATTTAATCACGTTCCTAATCACCTAAATCCTATTAGAGTTTCAGGCCAATAACTTGCATGTGAATCCTTTACAAGCATACGACCACAGGTGTAATATAACTGTTACGGAATATTTTTGAGCTTCGTGAACTTCTGTCTCAAAAGCAGCTTGGTAATATCGCAAAGGATCAAGGTGCTGAGAAGTATCCATTGTTTGCCTTATAGCCTAGAAAAGCTAGGGAAATAAGTATAAACGAACTGGGATCGACGTTTTGTAGAGGTATCATTTTTAAGCCCCCTCTTGGATGAAAGTGTATATGAGTTCTTTGCATGTAACAAAAATCGAAACATCGTTCTTTATTAAGAGAGTTAAATTTTGCTTCTTTTTAGGAGATTAAAAAACTAAACGGTAGTTATAAATATAGAATCTCTTGAAATGAGTCAAGCTTTGAAACGACGCCTCGATATTTTTTATAAAATCCAGTTTAACTTTCTGGCTAATAGAAAAATTATCGCAGTCTCTTTCACTTTCCTTGGGCAGCGGGACGAACAAGTTATCGGGCACTATTCACAAGAGGGCAAATTCAGGGCTTCTGGTGCAAGATGTGCGAAGTGAGCCTAGGAAGTTTTATATCTTTCAGGTGACTTAACATCAAATCTCCCAATGTAACCTAAGTAAAAAAAAAAACAAAACTGATTACTTTCTTGCTGTCTCTGTTATACACCTTTTCTACTTTACCTTTAAAACATCTTTGTATCGCGAATCAGTGATTTACACTTCTAGCTTTAGTAATTCATCGGTCGGACTTCTTTCACAGGCCAAGAGAAGCGGGTCTGGTTCTACAAGGTAATCACGTACCTAATTACCTAAAAATCTCCTATTAGATTTTCCGGCCAATAACTGCATTTGAATCCTTTACAAGCTTACGACTATAAGTCTAGTATAACTGTTACAGAAAATTCTTAAGCTTCGCGGGCTTCTGTCTGAAAAGTAGACCGTGGTGAGCAGTAAGCATTGATTATACTTATGTCGTATTAAACCTAGGCAAATATGTTCAAACCAACTGCGCTCGTCGTGTAGTAGAGCTTTCTTTATAAGACATCATCTTGGATAAAAATGTACATGGAGTCTTTGCATGTATGGAAAATCCATACTTCGTTCTTTATTAAAAGTGTTAAACTTTACTTTCCTTCAGGAGGGTCGTACATTAAACGGCAGTTACATAATCATAAGTGTCCTGGCAGGTGGCAGAATCCTTGGAGTGAATCATCTGCTGTTGAACATCTTAACATATAAACAATCAAACAATAAACAATTGTTATTAACGTACAATTGAATGATACTGTAGTACGCGAATGTGATATCTAAAGAAATTGGTTTCTGGTCGTTACCTAAAATGTGTCCTGCTACGGTTTCGTTTTCTTTTCGGGTTCCAAAGCAGCTCGTGTTAAAAGATTCCAAAACAAGTAAACAGAACAATAAACCACCTTCATGTTTTATACCTTGTCTTTACACCTTCACTTAAAGTTTCATAAAGATCGTCTTTATGTCCATTTTTTTAGGTCTATAAGGCGGGGACGATATCACAAAATCATAACAGATTGGATCAACAAATAAGCCGTTGTCAAAGACATATGTGTTTTTTACAGCTGTTGTTCGTTATCATCTATATCAGATTGTCTTCCGATCCGCCAATTCTACATGAACTCTCTGGGAGAATGCCCAAACCCTTGAATACTTCATATAAGCTCTTTTACACTAACATGTAGATCGTTGACAATCCTATCTTGCAATAAGTTTTTATCTACAGATAAGTTAGCTTATCCGGCTGGAGCCGATGGTAGCTTTCTGGGTCCTGGAATTCGCATATCCTATTTCACACACCAAACTCTTTTGATTGGATACATGCTTAGACCACTTCGCGCGTGGAGTTGGAGGTACTTCGAATTGAATTCTGAACAGCTGTTCTGTTAGTAAGGGGAAGAGTGGCCGTATTGAAGCTTTGTAATACTCCTCCGATGTTATACCAGATATGGCTTATACCAGGGAGGATATGTATCCTTCTTCATACGGGCAGATAAGAAATGTTTAATCATGACCTTTTTGTCATGATTGAGTTTTGGTTGGTTGAAGACTCTAACGAACTTTCACAATTCTTCTTCTTTTTGAAGGATCTTGTAGGCTGCCGACTATTCACTGCTGAGAATAGCTGAGGTCGTGTCACAGCCTGTTGCATCATGAAAAAAGTGAAAGCAATCTTTTAATGACACAAAAGTTTTTTAAATTTAACTATTTCGTAGCATTTCTTTTCAGTAGTGCTTTTACTAACCTTTAAAAAATCAGCAACTGCTTATGAAGTCTTAAAAGATCTGAATCAGTCCCATCAACAGCTACAGATTTCCTGTATGTAGTTTCTTCCATTATTCTTGTCCATATACAGCTACTTTTATATTTTGAACACTGTTTGCATCATTTGAAGCCGTCTAGTATTGATCTCCAAATTTCTCAACAACTGTGATTGAATTGTCGTGGCTTCAATGGCAGAATAAAATTGGATCGTAGCAGATATTTCCCGAAAGCTCTTTTTTTCTCTTTTGGCACTATTTAACGAGTTAATTCCCCAGAAAATTTCGTGGCCTTCATTAAAAACTGTTCGAAAATAATATCATTTGGAACTTCGCTCAAGAGGTCCTCTTTTTCTGCGAATTGTTCCTTGAGTTGTTAATTTCTTATAATCCTCTGACACCGTATTTTCCTTCTGGGCTTCTATCTGTTGAGTATAGTGATGTGCAAAATTTTCATAGAAAAGACGACCAGTTGCGTGACAAAACTTAAGCATTAATTTAATTGCCATCAAATGATGTTTCTAGTCCCCTGTTCAATTTAGTCTCTTTGGATGAATTCAATACGGTTATGACCTTCTCTATATATTGCAGCGAAAGTTAACTGTTCGCAAAATGTCACCTTCTTAATTTTGAGATTTGTTAATATGGTTTTTGTCATGCAATTTCATTATCTTGTAAATGTTGTATGGTGATTTCCTCATCCAGAAGTTGTTGAAAAGATCGCATATCCTAGATTTTGTCATCTCCTCCGACGGTTGTAAATGTCTTCGTAATCACATGTAGAGGTCCCCGAGCAAAGTCTAGAAGTCGGACAGGACACGCAGGGTCTGTGCACGTCAAAAGAAATACATCTTGTTGATCCTTCTGTCTCAGGTATGAAAGGTGAGGGAAAGCTAATAAAATTGTTGCACTAACTTGCTACAGAAGGGAAGTTTAACAAATCTTTGCTCACCGGTGAGAAACCGTTTAGAAGATCGGGAACTTCAAATCCTCCAATAAGGTTAATAACAGTGTCCGATATGCCATTCTGTAGTGTAAGAGGAACTGTGCGAGCCAGAAAGACTTTCAGGTTCTATAGCCTGTATAGGTCTATAGATACGTAGCGTTATCAATATTGCATCTTGATGACTCCTCGAAATTTTTTATAGACGCAAGTTTAACTGTCAGGCTAAGCTAAAGTTATTAACTGTATTTATTATTTTCTTTAGGAACCGAGACGAGCAAGTACTCGAACACTATTCCCAAGAGGGCAATTTCAGTTCTTCTGGTCTATGTGGGAAGAGAGCCTATTAAGTTTTATATCTTTCAGGTGTACTTAACTGAGAATCTCCCAATCTAACCTAAGTAAAAAAAAAAATTACTGTGAATTGATTGCTTTGTTGCTGTCTCTTTTCTAGCAGACTTGTATAACATCTTTGTATCGCGAATCAGTGCTTTACACCGCTAGCTCTAGTAATTCATCGGCCGGACTTGTCTGACAGGCCCGCAGTGGTTCAACTGTCACATCTAGCTGCACAAAATATAAAAAACCGAGTTCTGAGAAATAGTGAGAAAACGATGGTAATTCTTGGAGCAAAGTCCCATGCGGTGGGAAAAGACCACCAAGGTGCCAAATTACACATGGGGAAGTATGTCGGATCCGACGAACAAGATTAATTTTATGCAATGTAGAATCATCTGATCGACAGTTTCCGTGCTAGACCTTACGTCTGCAGCATATAACACAGACAGCTGTTGGTGAACGCCAGGAATATAGTGTGACAACTATAGATGAAGGTATGACGTGCATGTGGCATAAATGAGAAGTGCCGTGGTTTTTTGGGTGGGCCATGGCGTGAAGGGAAACACTAGCGAAGAATAGGTATAATGAATTGACGCGTAAAAAAATTCTCCACCAGTCTCCAGGTTCTAATGACTATAGATGTATAGAGCAATGATTGTAGTTTATGCATAATAACTATGACGTGCAAATGTTTGCATAATTGTTGCTTCTTGTACTTTCAAAAATTGAGTGTACGCAGTCACGAGTCTTCTTCGACGCCTGGAGAGGTCAACCCGATAGCTGCAAGAGAATCAATAGTGTTTACACCTGTGTAATAGGCAAATTAAGGTTACAAAACTGTGATGAGGATGTAGCAGACTGCGTCAGAAAGGTTACAGATAATTTTTGTATACATGTCAAAGAGAAATGGAAAAAATGTGATCGTGCAATGAATAACTTTGTAATCAAATATGGTAAGTGGCTCGACAGTACAGTGGAGTTTTCTGCAAACGTATGGAATGCAGCGACATTACGACGACCAGGATTATTGAGTATAGGGCGTCCAAGAGAAGTGTTTGAAAAAGCAAAGAGAAGACGGTTGCAGTCGTTAGTACAACATCGACAACTGAAGAGTTAGTGTATGCAGCGCTCATGCGTTTACGTGCAAAAGAAAAACGTGATGCTTCTTATATTGTGAAAGCGATTGATGTGTCACACAGGAGGGATCGCGAATCAAAAAGGCGTACAAGAGTCCAGAGACGACAGTACCAATTAAGATTACAAACGATGAAACTTTAGCATTATATGTTGACGCGAAATTGACAAGGAAACCTTACCAGTTATTTCGTAACCAGGCAAAAGTTCACAATGCAAATATCTATTCGTCTAACTATAAACTGCTAGAGACAAAGAAAGCGTGCTAACCAGCCTATATTATCGCAGACGTATGTGCGGAAGTGCAGCTGAAAGCGTTACTTGATCATACTATCGAGCGGTTGATCACCAGAAACAGTACTATACTGCGAGATATCAATCAGGAAGTTGAAATGACCATGTTCTTCAAATGGTGTTTGTGATGGCGCGTCAGGTCAGAGCGCATACAAACAATGGTATAATTCAGATACAGAAGACGATATACATGACAATACATATTTGTTTGTTATTTCGTTAGTGTCTCTAAAATTACAATATGGTTAAGAGACACTCTGTCATAATCCACGGCGATTGCCAATAAGTTATTGTCGGCCAATGAACCTACTGTTCATGAAAGAAACAGCAGAATTAACACGTTCAGAAGCTACTAAGATACAGCAGCTACTGCAAGCTCTCTCACTAACAACTTTCACTTACAATGATCATCAAATAGTAGTGAAACACAGATTAATGCTGACACTTGTAGATGTGAAGGTCTGTAGTGATATCGCAAACAATCATATTAACGATGTTACATCTGCGGTGCATCTACAAAGAAAATGAACGATCCAGACAAAACTACAGCACAACCACCTGACACAACAACGTTTGAATTCGGGATGACAAGTCTATCCGCATAAGGTCAATATTTTCGTCAAACCTCTCTGCCCCTCCCATGTATCTGTTAAATTTTTGTATAACTGACGGGCATTCAATTTGAATCTTTCTTCTTTTCGATTCGATCATTCCTATTCTATCAACTTTCGAAATTGGGAGCTGGGAGTGACAGTTGGATGCAATAGTCACTACACTATCATTCCGCTTGACAATCGTAATGTCTTTGGTGCACTTCTAAGACATGGATCCTCGGTTGATTTTCTTTAGCAGATATGTGTCTTCGAAAGGGCATTTCTGAGTTCTGTTTTCCCTAATATTCCCTGCTCCACTAGTGTTACGGATTGAAAGTTCTGTTAGAAGGGGCAAGGATGTAAAAAAGTTGTCAAAATACAGATTACAAGGACTTAATTCACGAGGAAGACGTGATTCTATCTAGAGTACAACAGCAGCTCAGAAACCGAATTCGGCTTGCTTGGGTAAATGTGCAGATTTATATCCTTGATAAGGCTCAAATGTAATCAGGTATCCCTCGCGTGTAGCAGCAGACCACACTTTGTAACAAAGCGCAAATTCTTGCCATGGATATGCTGTTTGGTGCCGTGGCAAACAAAATAAGGAATCTTGGTTTCATCTATAGATATATGAGAGGAACTTACTTTTTCAAATGGTCATTAAATTTCTTATTTAGAATTGTAAAATATGCCCTAACATTTCCAAATTTGTCATTTTCTGGGAAATTTAGGCAATTTGACAGATGAACATACTTTTGAATTAAAAAAATAATCGATTTCTTCTCTTACTAGTTTTAACCATCTTGTTGTAAGTATCAGCCTTGATTTCCCACAGCATACGTAAGTATTTTGGTGTCAGATAACCTGTTAAAAGCAGAATCGCAATATAAACCCTAATGTCATCTATTGTTACGTCGAGTGCGTGATTGTTTTGTAAAGCATATCTATTTGACATTCACAAATGTGTTCAATAACTTTATCAGAAAAAAAAGTTCAAAGCACTCCGTTGAAGAAACTATCAAGTCCTTGTTATGAGAAACCACTTCATCTTTGTCTCCCCATCCACAATGGTATGTGAATACGTCGTGTCTTCCAGACCACTCTCTACGTTCAGAGATAAAACTGGATTGTTTAGTCACTGATTTACTCGTTTGCTTCCCTTTCTTGTAAGGTACATAAAAACTATTAGAAACACTTTCCTTACTGTCAGCATATTTGATGTGTTAATAATCAACTTGTTGTGAAGTAATGTTTACTTCAAGAGAAGACCTCAAAACTCTTGGCAGTAGGCGATTCACATCAGCCACATCTTCATCTCCGCTGTCTTCTTCAGTGTTATAGTCATCTTCATGAGGAATTAGAACTTTTTCTTGTAGGTCAATATCAGATTGGTTTTCTTCCAAACAGTCGAGTATTTCATGGAGCTTCAAGCTGAAAAAAGAGAGATATTTTGAATAAAGTAATATTGGATTCACTGTAACAAACAGTTATTTTGTATAAAATATCAGATGAATTCGAATCTCTAAAATTCCAACATAATATGAAATGCCTGTGGGATAAGTAGTTTTCACGACTAAAGAAAGATATATATTTAAAACTAAACTGGCTGCTTTGGATTCGCACATATTCATTGGATATTACGTTGAATGAAACGTGACATGTCTCTTTTAGTTGAGGATAGCAAAGGAATGTAAACGAAGTGAAATAAAATCTCTAAAAAATGTGCATATTCCTTGCGAGAAAATTCTGCACCAACTTAAAACTAAATTTATTAGTTTACTGACGGTAAATATGACTAAATTATTTCTACCAATGTAGAAGGTAACTAATTGTGTATTTTTTTTCTGTACAAGGGACAAAATATCACCAAACAGCAATCTTGACTTCTTATCTTTTATCACACAAGTAGACTAACTTTACCTAACATAAATAGTAATATAGAAAGTGGGCCCATTTTTACCCTTTCTATTGCCACAAGTGAAGAAATAACGTACATCTCTTTCCCTTTCTCTCTCCCACCATCAATCTCTCTCTCACACACACACAAACACGCGCGGAAGCTATCACACACACACACAGAAGCACCATATTACAGGTTATACGATAGTAGTACATATTATATTCTTCAATACAAAAAGTAGCTCTATATCCCAGTGTCACCTGTAGGTGACAACGAAAATTCACCTGGTCATAAGATACATTAGAGTTTAGATTTCTTTTCTACAAACAAATATTATCACTAACTGATACTTGAAGAAAAATACTATAACATTTATATTATACCCACTCACCTTCTGTGACTGGTAGAAGCGTCATTTCGGGCACACCTGCTCATCTTGCTAATATTCGGTGAAGCCATTCTGGAAATATCAATGCAGTTAAAACTAAGTTTAAAAAAAAGAAATTAAATTACATGCATCCAAAGTAGTGGGTCACTTAGAGAGCAATTTAATCTTTTATTATTATCTTTTTTCATTCATTGTAGAATACTGTTACGATGAAGTCAAGTAACATCTCTGCTAATGTTCTCATTTTAAGGCGATTTCTGACGTAGTGGATGCATATTACAAAAAGCTTCACAAGCTCGAGTATGCTTGTCCTGTCGCAAAAGATCCATTAACTTGGACATCATTTTAACGCGCTTTCTCTTTACAATATCTTATGAGCTCACCATGATATTAATTCATTCTCATCTAAAGACTTCTTGATCGGCACGTCACTGGTTTTAAACTCGAATATTTCGAATTTCCAAGTCCTAAGGGCAATATGTGCTGCCGTACTTTTCCCATTTCAACCCACCCTCTCTCGTCGGTTGTCCTGGATGCAACCTGATTCCACTCGTTCTAATGCAAGTATCATGGCGGATCTCGACATCTTTTTATCTAAATGCATCCTTATATCTACAATTAGTAATACCATTATTTCTGCAGAAAGCCACAGTCGGCAGCCTTGTAGACATGCCATATGTAAGTAATTTTTCAACAGATTTTTGGGTATTACAGCGTGTAAGTTGCAATTGAAAAATTTTAATCTGACTACGCTTCTTATCAAATATTACTATGAGTGGTTTGTTGTAGTGCATGCTAACTACTTGCATTCGTTTTGATAAGAGAACAACACGTATCTCGACATCTCCTCTTAGTAAAATATCTGAATGTTTCTGTAACTTGGTAATACAATGTCTCTGAAAACAGTCTGAAGTATAGATCTAAGCACATATCTGTGTGTTCGACTTTCTTCTTGCCAATGTTAACGGCTCTTAGCTGGACTGTGCACGGAATGTACTCTAGGGAGTTTGCCATGATATTCCGCTATATGCAGCGATCATATATGCAGAATTCTACATACGATTTGCTGCTTCTATTTTTGTAAAGGTATCACTTGGTGTTGTAGGAGAGCTCTGGTCAACATTCATGGATATGCTCGCATACATACCAAAAAAAAAAAAAAAATGACAGTCTGATTCAGTGTTAGGGTTAGTGGCCATTTCTAACATAAACTTTAAAAACTTCATATCAGCTCTTTTACACTATCATGTGGTTCGTTGACAATCCTATCATGCAATCACTTTTTATCCACAGGTAAGTAAAATTATGAGGTAGCTGTGTTGGTTTGTGTAATACGCATATCCTCTTTCACACACCAAATTCTTTCGATTGGGTACATGCTTCGACCTTTCGGTCGTGGAGTTGGAGGTACTTCCGAATTCATGCTGAACAGCTGTTGTGTTAGTAGGGGGAAAAGTGGCCTTATTGAAGCTTTGTAATATTCCTCCCTTGTTATACGTGATATGGCTTATACCAGGGAGAACATATAACTTAACCTTCTCCATACGGGCGAATAAAAAATGTGTAATCATGACCATTTTGTCAGGATTGAGTTTTGGTTGGTTGAACACTCAACTAACTTGCACAATTCTTCTTCTTTTTGAAGGATCTTGTAGGCTGCCAACTGTTCACTGCTGAGAATAGCTGAGGTCGTGTCACAGCCTGTTGCATCATGAAAAGTGTGAAAGCATATTACAAAAAGCTTGACAAGCTCCGGGATGCCTGCCCTATCTCAAGTGACCCATCTACTTTCTCTTTACTATACCTTATGAGCTCAGCGTGATATTCAGTATTTCTCAGCTAAAGACTTCTTGTTCCGCACGTCACTGGTTTTAATCGAATATTTCGAATTTGCAAGTCCTAGGGACAATATGTGCTGAAGTACTTTTCCCATTTGAACCCACCGTCTCTCGTTGGTTTTACTACATTCAAATAGATTTCACTCGTTCTAATGCAAATATCATGCCGAATCTCGACATCTACTGATATTATCTTCTTATCTAAATGCTTTCTAATATCTACAATTTGTATTATCATTATTTCGGCAGAAAGCCACATTCGGCAGCCTTGTAGATAAATCTTATTTCTTCCGCCATATGAATGTTATACGTGTAATTCAACAGATATTAGTCTATTACAACGTATGAGTTGCAATTGAAAAATCCTAATCACACTACGCTTCTTATCAAATATTACTATGTCAGGTTGGTTGTAGTGCATGCTAACTGCTTGCATTCGGTTTGATAAGACAACTACACGTATTTGGATATCTACTCTTAGTATAATATCTTAATGTTTCTGTAACTATGTAATACAATGTTCTCTTAAAACAGTCTGAAGTATTGATCTAGGCACATATCTATGTGTTTCGACTTTCTTCTTGCCAATGTTAACGGCTTTTAGCTGGACTGTGCACGGAATGTACTCTAGGGAGTTTGCCATGATATTCCGCTATATGCAGCGATCATATATGCAGAATTCTACATACGATTTGCTGCTTCTATTTTTGTAAAGGTATCACTTGGTGTTGTAGGAGAGCTCTGGTCAACATTCATGGATATGCTCGCATACATACCAAAAAAAAAAAAAAAATGACAGTCTGATTCAGTTTTAGGGTTAGTGCATTTTGTAGGCCTCAACTGCTGGCGATTAATCTGATACATTTTGTGGAGTAGCTTTCTGCTCTTGAGAAGCTACCTTACACACAAGCGTCAGCGAAATGAGGTAGTGTTGAATTTAATAAATAAGATTACAGAAATTCTTCCTGTTGATCATTCAGTCTCAGATACGAAAGATGTCAAAAAGCTAATACAGTTGGTGCACTAATCTGCTAGAGAGGGGAAGCTTACCAGAACTTTACTCACCGGTGAGAACACATTTAGAAAATCGAGAAACTCAAATGCTCCAATAAGCTCAAATTTTCCTTATTAAAAGAGTGTGCGATATGGCAGTCTATAGTGCAAGATGAACCGTGCGAGTCAGAAAGACTTTATGGTTCTATAGGCTGAAGATTATTGGGATAGATACGTAGTGTTATCAATATAGAATCTTGATGAAGTGAGTCAAGGTTGCAGAAGACCCTCGAAATTTTTTATTGACACAAGTTTAACTGTCAGGCTAAGCGAAAGTTATTAGCTGTGTTTGTTACTTTCTTTGGGCACCGAGACGAGCAAGTACTCGAACACTATTACTAAGGGAGAAGATTCAGAGCTACTGCTCCAAGATGTGGAAAAAGAGCCTATGAAGTTTTATATCTTTCAGGTGTTCTTAACTGAAAATCACCGAATGTAACCTAAGTACAAAAAAAATCTGTAATTGATAAATTTGTTGATGTCTGTGTTCTACACCTTTCTACCAGGCCTGTATAATTACTTTGTATTACGAACCAGTGTTTTTTACCGCTAGCTTTATAAATTCAATGGACATATTTCTCTCACAGGCCAAGAGTAGCGGGCCTGGGTCTACAAGGTAATCACGTTCGTAATCACCTAAAGAACTCTTATAAAATTTTCAGGCCAATAACCTGCATGTGAATCCTTTACAAGCTTACGACCATAATTGTAATATAACTGTCTCGGAATATTGTTAAGCTTCGCGACCTTCTGTCTCAAAAGCAGCTTTGTAGAGTCGCAAAGGATCAAGGTGCTGAGCAGTAAGCATTGAGTGGACTTATGTTTTATAAAACTTAGGGCCTTATAAAGTTGAAACCAACAGGGATCGACGTGTAGTAGTGCTTTCATTCTTACACCCCCTCTTGGATAAAAATGTACATGGAGTCTTTGCATGTACCGCATATCGAAACATCGTTCTTTTTTAAAAGAGTTAAACTTTGCTTCTTTTTAGGAGATTCGAAAACTAAACGGTAGTTACACTATTGTTACTATCCTTGCAGATGGCAGAATCCTTGGAGTCAATCATCTGCTGTAGAACATCTTATCATATAAACAATCAAACAATAAACAATTGTTATAAACGTACAATTGAATTGTACTGTAGTACGCGAATGTGATATCCTAATGAATTGGTTATTGCTCGTTAACTTGTGTGTGTCCTGCTACGGTTCTATTTTCTCTTCGGGTACTAAAGCAGCTCATGTTAAAGAATTCCAATATATGTAAACAATATTCCTCCTTCATATTTTAAACCTTGTTTTTATACGTTCTTTTAAAGTTACTTCAATATCGTCTTCATGTCCTTTTTGTTAGGTCTATTTGGCAGGAACGTTATTTCATTATAATAATCATAACTGTTTGGATCAACAATTAAGCAATTGTGAATGACATATTGGTTTTCAACAGCTTTGTTCGTCATCATATATATAAGATTGTATTCCGAACTGCCATTTGTACATGAAGTAACTTAGCAAAATGGAGAAAAGCTTCAGTATTTCATATCTGCTCTTTTATAGTAACATGTGGCTCGTTCACATTCTTATCTTGCAGTCAATTGTTATTTAAAGGTTAGTAACATTAGCCGGCTGGAGCTGATGGTAGCTGTGTGGGTCCTGGAATTCGCATATCCTATTTCGATTGGGTTCATGCTTAGACCTTTTAGCTCCTGGAGTTGAAGGGACTTCCAAATTAAATGCTGAATACTGCCGTGTTAGCATGCGAAAAAGTGGTCATATTGAAGCTTTGTAACTACTCCCTTGTTATATCTGATATGGCTTATACCAAGGAGCACATGTTTCCTTCTCCATACAGGCGAATAAGAAATGTGTAATCTTGACCATTTTGTCAGGATTTAGTTTTGGTTGGTTGAAGACCCTGTCTAACTTTCACAATTCTTCTTCTTTATGAAGGATCTTGAAGGCAGCCAACTATTCACTGCTGAATATATAGGTGAGGACGTGTCACAGCCTGTTGCATCATTAAAAAAGTAAAGGTATATTTTAATGGCGAGAAAGTTTATTTTAATTTAGTAATTTGGTAGAATTTCCTATCAGTTCTGCTTGTATGAGGCTTTAAAAAAATCAGCAACTGCTCATGAAGTATTCTACTAAGATTATTAGAAGATCCGAATAAGACCCATTAACAGCTACAGATTTCCCGTTTGTGTTTCTTCCTTTATTCTTTTCCATATATAGCTACCTTTACTCCTTCGAAAACTGCTTGCATCACTTGAAGACGTCTAGTAATGATCTCCAAGTTTCTCAAGATCTGTGGTTGAATTGTCGTGGCTTCAATGGCAGATTTAAAGTCGATCGTTACAGATATTTGCCGAAAGTTCTTTTTTGTCTTTCGGCACTTTCCCTGTCTAATTGTAATTTAAATCCATAAAATACAATTGAAAAAAGCGCTTAACATAATTTATAAACGTACTTAACGCAGATTTGATTGCCATTTTTAGTCTACGCCATAGCGTGTAGAAAGACTTGCTTCTACGTGTGGGTCTTAAAACACAACACAACAGAGACTCTGCAATATTCACCGCATTCGAACTTATGTTCTTGCGCATTGAGATATTTTCACACATGAAAGATGGCATTAACTCAACGTGTCGCTCAGATGATAAACTGTTCCTTCATAAGTCCTGTAGAACTTCTTTTATCGTAACTGTATAAGGGAATAAACGATGAATCTTGCTAACGTTGTGTCTAACGTTGAGTTACTCCCCACGAAAATTTCGTGGCCTTCTTTAAGCACTGTTGGATAATCATATGAGTTGGACCTTCGTTTAAGAAATTCTCTATTTGTGCGAATTGTGAATGTTCATCGAGTTGTTAGTTTCTTGTAATCCTCTGATACCGTAATGTCCTCATGGTATAAGCCATCTCAGATTTAACAAGGAAGTAGTTACAAAGATTCAATATGGCCACTTTTCCCATTTCTAACACAGCAGCTGTGCAGCATTCAATTCTGAAGTACCTCGAACTTCAGGAGTGAAATGGTCTAAGCATGAACCCAATCGAAAGAGGTTGGTGTGTGAAAGAGGATATGCGAATTCCAGGAGCCACACAGCTACCAGAACTGACTGAAAGATAGGATTGTGAACGAGCCACATGTTAGTGTAAAAGAGCCGATATTAAGTAATCAGGGTTTTGTGTATTCTGCCAAGAGAGTTCATGTAGAAAAGGAGAGTTCATGTAGTTCATGTGGTTCATGGAAGACAATCTTATATAGATGATTAGGAACAACAGCAGTTGAAAATCAATGTCATTGAGAACGGCTTAATTCTTGATCCAATCAGTTTTGATTATTATTTTGAGTTAGCGTCACCGCCTTACAGATTTAACAAAATGGACATGTAGTTGATCTACATGTAACTTTGAATGAAGGTATAAAAACACGGTAAAAAAATGGTGGTTTATTGTTCTGTTTACATATTTTGGAACTCTTTAACACGAGCAGCTTATATGCCGGCTTATGTCCTTACTCACTTTCCACATCTTGGAGCAGAAGCCCTGAATTTTCTCCCTTAGTGATAGTGTTCGAGTACTTGCTCGTCTCGGAGCCCAAAGAAAGTAATAGATACTGCTATTAGCTTTCGATTAGCTTAAAGTTCAACTTGGTCTATAAAAAATTTCGAGGTGCTTTTTAACCTTGACACACTTCATCAAGATTCTATATTGATAACGCTACGTATCTATCCCGATAATCTTTAGGTTATAAAACCTGAAAATCTTTCTGACTCGCACGGTTCATCTTCCACTAGAGAGTGCCATATCGCACACTCTTATTAAGCTTATTGGAGGATTTCAATTTCTCGATCTTCTAGACGTTTTGTCACCGGTGAGTAAAGTTCTAGAAAGCTTTCCCTCTGTAGCAGATTAGTGCACCAACTGTATTAGCTTTATGATACCTTTCATACCTGAGACGGAATGATAAACAAGAAGTATTTTTGTAATCTTATTTATTAAATTCGACACGACCTTATCTCTCTGACGTGAATAGAGCTTGCGTGTCCTGTGCATCTATTCAAAGGTATCTTCTCAATGAGGAGAAAGCTACTCCACAAAATGTACCTGATAAAACGCAAGTAGTTGAGGCTTGCGAAGTTTACTCATCCAGGCTTGGTATGTATGCGAACATAACCATTGCCGTTGTTGAGAACCAACTACTTATCCATATACTGTAAAAACTGCAAGAAAATTGATCCAAGCGCATCCGTTATGAAATTAGATCAGCCATTATACAGGATATATGTTCAAACCCTAACTCAGCTGAAGAAATTTCTGAACAGTCCAAAGTTTTACCGCCTTTGGGAGGTTTGCAGTTAAGTAATTTCTAGGCACGAATGGTATAGAAATACTTTGGTGCATCCTGTACACGGTGACTACTTAAATAAAATGCCGAATGACCATGCCTACTCGAGAACATTGAGAAATCAGTTCTAGACTTTGCCCGGGAAACCCTACATGTGGTTTGAAGACATTTACAACCATCGGAGGAGATGACAAAATTTAGGATGTGCGATCTTATTCGACAACGCCTGGAAGAGGAAATCAGTAATAACAGTTACAAGAAAATGAAACTGCATGACAAAAAACATATAAGGAAATCCCAAAATTAGGACGATGACATTTCCCGATCCGTTAACTTTGGCTGCAGTATATAGAGGTCATAATCAGGGCCCGGATCTTGTTGACCTAAAAATTTTTAAAAAGTGACCTATAAAATGACACTAAAATTCCTGTAAAATGACTCTAAAATCACAAAAAATTGACCTTAAAACTTAAGTTTTCTCAAACTTTTATTCATTAAACATTGACATTTTTTAATATCCATTGGATTTTTAATTAACATTTCTCACACATATTCAAAAAGTTTTGTTTCAGTTAGTTGCAGTCCATTTATCACTTATGTCCATTGATCAGTCAATTGTACGGCATTGTAAGTATTGAAAGCGTCAGTTCACTCCCGAGTTGAAACTAGGAAGCACTCTTAAACAATAAAACTTAGCAAGTTTAGACTACAGGAAAATAATAGATAAAAACACGTTTAAAGCCCTTGTACGCCTTCTATTGCATTTTTAGTTATTCACGTGATAACATTCATTGTGGTCAATAACCCAAAACTATCAGTTTGGCCACCTACCAACCCCCGCCTTTCGTTAACCAGCTACAGTTTAGTTTTCATTAGCTTCTTAAGAATGCAGTTTTTCCACTCCAATAGTCAGGAAGTAAGAAAAGAGATTATTCAACTTCGTCTTTTCCACATCCGTAAACCGTGTTCATTTAAAGATTTCCTTATGTAGAAAAAAAGAATAAAAAGACCATAAGTGACCTAAAAGTTACCTTAAAATATTAAAAAATGACCTGAAATTTCAAAACAGCAAAAACAGACCAAAGGTTGATCCTAAAAAACTATATTTTTAGAACCTAGAGTTGGTGGATAACGTTTTTACTTGAACTTGCCTTCTCCTATGCGGAACAGAAGAAAATTGACTTGTCAACAAGATCCGGGCCCTGGTCATAATCATATTGCAATTCATCCAGATGGGCTACATTGAACAGGGGACTAGAAATCTTATTTGAGGGCTATCAAATTAATGCTTATGATTTCTCACGCAGCTGGTCATTTTTTCTATGAAAAATTTCCACATCAATATACTCAATAGATGGAAGCCCTGGAGGGAAATACGGTATCAGTGAATTACAAGAAATTAACAACTCAAGGAACATTGACAATTCGCAAAAAAAGAGACCTTCTTGAGCGAAGTTCCAAGTGATATGATTATCGAAGAGTGCTTAATGAAGGCCGCAAAATTTTCTGGGTGGTTAACTCAACGTCAGACACAACGTTAGCAAGATTATTCTTTCATTCCCAAATACTGTTACGATAACAGAAGTACTATAGGACTTTTGTGGGCATCAGTTTAACATCAGAGCGACAAGTTGATCTAATGATACTTTCTTTGTGTGATAATAATTCAATGCGCAAGAATATCAATTAGATTACGGTGAATATTGCAGAGTCTCTGTTATCTTGTGTATTAAAACCCACACGTAAATGGAAGAGCCCTTCTACACGCAATGATGTGAGCTAAAAATGGCCAGTCAAATCTGCGTATATGAAATATGTTAAGCGCTATTTTCACCTTATATTTTATTGACATAAATAACAATTGGACACATAAATTGACGAAAAACAAAAAAAAAAACTTTCGTGAAATATCTTAACGATCGAAATTAATTATGCCATTGAAGTCACCACAATTCAACCACGTTTCTTCAGAAACTTGGAGATCAATACTAGACGGCTTCAAACGCTGCAAGCAGTTTTCGAAGGAGTAAAGGTAGCTGTATATTGACAAGAATAAGGGAAGAAACTACAAACGAGAAATCTGTAGTTGTTAGTGGATCTGATTCAGATCTTTTAAGAATCTTGGTAGAATTCATCATGAGCAGTTGCTGATTCTTTTAAGGCCACATGGAAGCAGAACCGAAAGGAAATGCTATGAAATTATTAAATTTAAAGAATCTTTATATTCATTAAAGAGCGCTTTTACTTTTTTCATTATGCAACAGGCAGTGACACGATCTCAGCTACACTCAGGAGAGAATGGTTGCCTACCTTCAAGATCCTTCAAAACGAAAAAGAATTGTGCCAGTAAGTCATAGTCTTCCACCAGCCAAATCTCAGTCCTAAAACAATAGTCAAGATTAATTTTTTATCCGACTGTATAGAGAAAGAAACATATCCTTCTTGGTAAAAGCCTATCAGGTATAACAAAAAAGTAGTTACAAAGCTTCAATATGGCCACTTTGTCCCCTACTGTCACGGCAGGTGTGCAGCATTCAATTCGGAAGTACCTCCAAGTCCAGGAGCGAAATGGTCTAAGCATGAACCGAATCGATTATAGATAAAAAGTGATCTATAGATAAAAAGTGATTGCTACATAGGATATTGAACGAGCCACGTGTAAGTGTAAAAGAGCCAATATGAAGTTTTCAAGGTTTTCTGCATTCTGCCAAGGATTCGTTTACAATTGGAAGATCGGAAGACAATCTGATTTAGATGATGACTATTAACAGCTGTAGAAAACCAATATGTCACTGACAACGCCTTAATTGTTGATCCAATCAATTATGATTATTATTTTGTAATAACGTCCAGGCCTTATAGACCTAACAAAATGGACATGAAGAAGATCTTGTTGAAATTTTAAATGAAGGTGTGAGGACAAGGTATAAAACATGAATGTGGTTTATTGTTATGTTTACATATTTTGGAATCTTTTAACACGAGCTGCTTTGGTACCCGAATAGAAAACGAAACCGTAGCAGGACACATTTAAGGTAACGACCAAAAACCAATTCATTTAGATATCACATTCGCGTACTACAGTGTCATTCACTTGTACGTTTATAACAATTTTTATTGTTTGATTGTTTATATGTTAAGATGTTCAACAGCAGACGATTGACTCCAAGGATTCTGTCATCTGCCAGGACCATTAAGATTATATAACTGCCGCTTAGTTTTCGACTCAACCTAAAGGGAAGTAAAGTTTAACACTCTTAATAAAAAACGAAGTTTGGATATTCCGTACACGGAAAGACTCCATGTACATTTTTATCTAAGATGATGTTCTAAAACTGAAAGCTCTACTACACGACCATCACAGTTGATTTCAACTTATTGGCCTATTTAATACGACATAAGTATAATCAATGCTTACTGCTCCTTTGAGATTGTACCAACTTACTTTTCAGACAGAAGCCCGCGAAGTTTAACAATTTTCTGTAAAAGTTATACTAGACTTATGGTCGTAAGCCTGAAAATCTAATAGGAGATCCTTAGGTAAATAGGTGGGTGATTACATTGTAGAATCAGGCCCGCTTCCCTTAGCCTGTGAGGCAAGTCCGGCCAATAAATTCCTAAAACTAGCGGTGTAAAGCACTGATTCGCGATAGAAAGAATTTATACAGGCTTGGTAGAACAGGTGTATAACAGAAACATTAACAAAATTAAAATTATCAGGTGACAGATTATTTTTTGTACTTTGGTTATATTGGGAGATTTTCAGTCATGTACACCTTAAAGATATAAAATTTCCTATGCTTGCTTTCCACATCTTGGAGCAGAAGCCGTAAATGTTCTCCCTTGGTAAAAGTGTTTGAGTACTCGCTCGACTCGGTCCCAAAGTAAGTAATAGAGACTGCTAAAAACTTTCGATAAGTTTGAAAGTTAAACTTGCGTCTATAAAAAATTTCGAGGCGACATTTGCAACCTTGACTCATTTCATTGATAACGCTACGTATCTATCACACTAATCTTTAGGCTAGAGATCCTAAAAGTCTTTCTGGCTCGCAGGGTTCATTTTGCACTACAGACTGCCATATCGCACACTCTTTTAATAAGGAGGATTTGAGCTTATTGGAGGATTTGAGTTTGTCGATTTTCTAAACGTTTTCTCACCGTTGATTAAAGTTCTGGTAAGCTGATTGAATAATGTTTCTGACGTTGAGTTAATCCCCACAAAATTTCGTGCCCCTCTTCGGGCACTGTTCGATAATCAAATCACTTGGAGCTTCGCTCAAGAAAGTCTCTTAATCTGTGAATTGAGAATGTTCCTTGAATTATTAATTTCTTGTAATCCTCTGATACTGTAGTTGCCTCCAAGGGCTTCCAAATGTTGAGTATAGTGATGTGCAAATTTTTCATAGAAAAGATGACCACCTGCATGAGAAAACGGAAGCATTCATTTAATTGCCTACAAATAAAGGTTCTAGTCCCCTGTTCAATGTAATACCTTTGGATAAATTGCAATACGATTAAGACCTTCTCTAGATACTGCAGCCAAAAGTTAAGGTTCGGGAAATGTCGCCGTCTTAATTTTGAGATTTCCTAATATGGTTTCTGACATGCAGTTTAATTTTTTAGTAAATGTTGCATATTTATTTCATCATCCAGACATTGTTGAATAAGATCGCAGATCCTATATTTTGTGATATCCTCCGAGAGTTGTAAATGTTTTCACAACCACTTGTTGGGGTCCAGGAGCAAAGTCTAGAAGTGAGTTCTCAATGATCTTGAGTAGGCATGGCCATTTAGCATTATCACTAATGTTGTCTTAGTGTACAGGATACACAATTGTTATTATATACCATTTCCTGACATAATGTATCCAATAGTGCCTAGAAATTACTCAAGTGGAAATCTTCTAAATGCGGTACAACTTTAGACCGTTCATAAATTTCTTCAGCTGAAGGTACGATTTGACCACCCTGCCAGTATAAAGGCTGATCTAATGTCATAACGCACGCGCTTTGTTCACTTCTCCTGCAATTATTTACTGTATGCAGAACAGTAGAATATTTAGTATTGGTACTTGATATTGAAATACAGAAAAAATACAGAGGGACTACACTGCTTATATCAAAAGGAGAGGTGTGTATGTCACCATTACACAATCGTTGTGGCGAAGCTTTCAGAACATGAATAGCTATCCAAAGGTTGTTTCAGAATAAAAAACCGAGACGAGAGACGCGAGTGAAGACTTGATTAAATCTTGCGAGTAAGACAGCATTGACACACCAAGAATATCAGGGAAAGAGGATGGAAGAAAGACGAAATGTGATACGATATTCTTATCGAGATAATGCTACCGTTTATCAGATTACTTTTTCATTCAAGAACTTGGAAATGGAGAATTTTCATCAAGAGACTTCTTAAATAAATGACGTTTTCTGCTCTATGAAATGTGTGGCACTTTGTTACTAATCAAAGCATACAGTGAGCTTATGTAAAAAGATTATTTGATTAGCCCACAGTTTGCTTTCTTTCTGATGATGACCAGTGTTACTACGTTGGTGGTGAACACAGGACTGATTATACCGTAAATATTTCCCTCCTAACCTTTTAAGAGATCTCAAAAGAGCTTAAAATCGATTCTTTCTTTGCCTTATCGATCAGATAACCGATCTCAGGCCCTAAGGAAGGCTGCTTTTGAATGTAATGGGTTCCAAAGCAAATTTTACAGGATACAATCGGGAAAATATTACTAATGATAGACCACAACATACTGAATAATACCGAACTCTGAATGTAAGTCCTAGTAAGCAGCAAGGACGTTAATTAAACGCATATTTGTCAGCCTAGAGTGTTAACACACAGGAGACTAATAAATTCGCAAGAACACGACTGTTCGGATTAAACCGTTTCTATCAGGCTAAATATTAAGAAAAAGGTGAGAGCGTTATGAGTCCTAAGTAGATTTCTTCAGCAGGAAGCACCCTCAAAAAGTAATGTAGTTCATATAAACGGGAGGTATAGCCATTGCTTGATTATCATTGATAAATTAATACTTATGGTTTTTAAATTTGGTATCACCGAAATTTTCAATCCCAAGGGCTCACGTAAAACAAACCGCTGTACATTCCCAAAGTTATATGACTGTGATACCCTCGTCTTATTAAAGGGAGAAGTTAATCCACGGTTTCTAAAAAGGTACGCGAAGTATAATGTAAGTTAAGTAGCTATAAAAGCACTACTGCTTCGTTTTTAAAACCTAGGTATACAACACAAATACTGCGGCCAACGATTCATTGTTGAATTTCTTTACTAGCTCTAACGCATTAGAAATTAAAGAATACATGGCGACGTCCACTGCTGATTTCTTAATTCCCAGCATTTTTAGATAGACATAAGCCGTCATAAGCCGTTTAGCCCTACCGAACCTTTTGAAACAGAACCCTGGAATTATTGGCACGTTTTTTGCACCCTAAACCACTAAGTAAAGCTCGAGAATCCACGTCCAACTTTAAAATTATTTCTTTAATCACCGCATCACATAGAGATCGATATAACCTTTTATTATTATCTTTTTTCATACATTGTAGAATACTAATACAGTGAAGTCGATTGACATCTCTGCTAATGTTCTCATTCAAGGTGATTTCTGATGGTGCTTATGCATATTACAAAAAGCTTCACAAGCTCTGGGATGCCTGGCCTACCGCAAGTGACCTATCAACTTTTCCATCATTATAACGCGCTTTCTCTCTACTATACCTTATGAGCTGACCGTGGTATTCAGTCTTTCTCAGCTAAAGACATATTGTTCCCCACATCACTGGTTTTAAATGATGTTCAAGTTGATGGGTCACTTGCGATAGGACAGTCATCCCCGAGCTAGTGATGCTTTTTTTTTTTAATATCCATCCACAACGACAGAAATCGTCTTAAAATGCGTTCTTATTCGCATCACGCCAAAGCCCACCTAAAAACCCACGGCACTCCTCATTCATGTCACATGCGTCTCAAAATCTCAGAAGCTACTAAGATACGGCACCAACTACAAAGCTCTCTCACCAACAACTATCACTTACAATGATCATCAAATAGTAGTGAAACACAGATTAATGCTGACAATGGTAGATGTGAAGGTCTGTAGTGATATCACAAACAATCATATTAACGATGTTACATCTGCGGTGCATCTTCAAAGCCAATGAACGATCCACACAAAACTACAGCATTACCACCTGACAAAACAACGTTTGAATTCGGTTTGTCAAGTCTGCATTACTGGATAAGGTGCTTTGAGTGTCTGTTGCACATTGTATATAGACTGGACATCATACCTCTACCAAGTGAGGAAGAGGGTTCAACCAAATGTTGATCAAAGAAAGAAATTACTACAGAAGCTATTTCGTGAAGAGATAGCTTTCCTGATGGATGTGCCCAATCCAGGCTACGGAACAAGCATAAAGGTAATATTGCCCGCAAGTTTTTCTGATACCATCATTATCAGCGTCCATTACTGTCATCAATGAAGAGTTGATTAAACGATTTGCAGTTCTCTTACGTACCATTGCTAGTGGTTGTGCAATTAACTTTGAGGCATTTGGTATGTATTCTCTGAAAACTGCACGATTATATGTGGACCAGTATAACTGGTATTACATGCCGGCAACTGGGCATATATTATTGATACATGGGACATCGTGGATTCTGCGCTGGTTCCTATTTGACAGCTTTCCGAAGAGGCACAAGAAGCTCGGAGTAAAGATATTCGAAGGTTCCTAGAACATCATCCCAGGAAAAGTTCTCGTCGCGACAACATAGAAGATTTAATGCACATGTTGTTAAGCACGCCGGATCCCTGCATAAACAACCTTAGCAAATTCACACTCAAACACAGTGAACATCTTCCCGAAGAAATACGTCTATTGTTACAAATTCCTCCTACGTGTCAATCATACATTTCAGCTCATCATACTACTGAACACAACAATAGTTCTTCCAGTGAAAATATGTGACTGCTTACAGATTCCTGTCGCTCTGTGTACGTGCTCCGCTGTGTTTTCTCTTGTTATGAATTTTGTCCAACTAGGTGTGGCAATTGAACCAGTTTGAGGCCAAGAAAAGCGGGCCTGGTTCTACAAGATATACACGTACCTAATTACGTAAGGATCTGCTAAGTGATTGCTAGATAGGATATTGAACGAGTCACATGTAAGTGTAAAAGAGCCAATATGAAGTATTCAAGGTTTTCTGCAACCTTGGGTTGTTTACAATTGGAAGATCGGAAGACAATATGATTTAGATGATGACGATCAACAGCTGTAGAAAACCAATATGTCATTGACAACGCGTTAATTGTTGATCCAATCAATTATGATTATTATTTTGTAATAACTTCCACGCCTTATAGACCTAACAAAATGGACATGAAGAAGATCTTGTTGAAACTTTAAATGAAGGTGTGAGTACAAGGTATAAAACATGAATGTGGTTTATTGTTATGTTTACATGTTTTGGAATCTTTCAACACGAGCTGCTTTGGTACCCGAATAGAAAACGAAACCGTAGCAGGACACATTTAAGGTAACGACCAAAAATCAATTCATTTAGATATCACTTTCACGTCCTACATTATCATTCACTTGTACGTTTATAACAATTGTTTACTGTTTGATTGTTTATATGTTAACATGTTCAACAGCAGATGATTGACTCCAAGGATTCTGTCATCTGCAAGGACCCTTAATATTATGTAACTGCCGTTTTGTTTTCGACTCAACCTAAAGGGAAGTAAAAGTTAACACTCTTAATAAAAAACGAACTTTGGATATTCCGTATATGGAAAGACTCCATGTACATTTTTATCTAAGATGATGTTCTAAAAATGAAAGCTCTATTACACGACGATCACAGTTGGTTTCAACTTATTGGCCTAGTTTTAATACGACATAAGTATAATCAATGCTTACTGCTCACCACCTTGTTCCTTTGAGATAGTACCAACCTACTTTTCAGACAGAAGCCCGTGAAGTTTAACAATTTTATGTAAAAGTTATACTAGACTTATGGTCGTAAGCCTGAAAATCTAGTAGGAGATCCTTAGGTAAATAGGTGCGTGATTACAGTGTCTCCAACTCCATTAGCGAAATGGTCTAAGCATGAACCCAATCGAATGAGGTTGGTGTTTGAAATAGGATACGCAAATTCCAGGACCCACACTGCTACCATCAGCTCCAGCCGGGCATTTTTAGTAACCTTTAAATAAGAAGTGAACGAGCCACATGTTAGTATAAAAGAGCAGATATGAAATATTGAAGGTTTTCTCTATTTTGCCAAGGGACATCATGTACAAATGCCAGATCGGAGGACAATCTTATATAGATGATGGCGAACAAAGCTTTTGAAAACCAATATGTCATTGAAAATTGCTTAGTTGTTGATCCAATCAGTTATGATTATTATTACGAAATAACGTCCTCGCTTTATAGACCTAACAAAATGGACATGTAGACGATCTTGATGTAACTTTAAAAGAAGGTAAAAAAACAAGGTATAAAACATTAAGGTGGTTTATTGTTTAGTTTACATATTTTTGAAATCTTTAACACGAGCGGCTTTGGTACCCGAAGAGAAAACGAAATTGTAGCAGGACACACACAAGTTAGCGAGCAATAACTTCAGGAGTGAAATGGTCTAAGCATGAACCCAATCGATCGAGATTGGTGTGTGAAAGAGGATATGCGAAATCCTCACAGCTACCATCAGCTCCAGCCTACTTACCAGTAGATAAAAACTGACTGAAAGATAGGTTGGTGAACGATCTACATTTTATTGTAAAAGAGCCTATATGAAGTATTCAGGGTTTTGAGTATTCTGCCAAGAGAGTTCATGTAGAAATGGCAGAATGGAAGGCTATCTGATATAGATGATTAGGAACGACACCTGTAGAAAATCACCATGTCATTGGCAACCGCATAATTCTTGCTCCAATCAGTTATGATTATTATTTTCTGTTACCGTCACCGTCGAGTACTTGCTCGTCTCGGTGGTCAAAGAAAGTAGTAAATAATGCTATTAACTTTCGCTTAGCTTGATGGTTAAACTTGCGTCAATAAAAAATTTCGAGGGTCTTTTGCAAACTTGACACACTTCATCAAGATTCTATATTGATAACGCTACTTATCTATCTCAATAATCTTCAGGCTATAGAAACTTAAAGTCTTTCTGAGTCGCACGGTTCATCTTGCACTACAGACTGCCATATCGCACTTCTTTTAAGCTTATTGGAGGATTTGAATTTCTCGATCTTCTAAACGTTTAATCACCGGGGAGTAAAGTTCTGGTAAGCTATCCCTCTGTAGCAGATTAGTGCACCGACTGTATAAGCTTTTTGACAACTTTCATATCTGAGATGGAATGATCAACAAAAAGAATCCCAAAATTTAGACGGTTACATTTTCCGAACCGTCAACTTTGGCTGCAGTATAGAGAGAAGGTCATAATCGTATTGCAATTCATCGAAAGAGACAAGATTGAACATTGGAATCTTCATTTGAAGGATATTAAATTAATGCTTCCATTTTCTCACGCAGCTGGTCATCTTTACTATGGAAAATATGCACATCACTATACTCAAGAGATGGAAGCTCTCGTAGCAAAGACGGTATCAGAGTATACAAGAAATTAACAACTCAAGGAACATTCACAATTCGCAGGAAAAGAGGCCTTCTTGAGCGAAGTTCCAGGAGATATGATTATCGAACAGTGCTTAATTTAGGGCACGAAATTTTCTGGGATATTAACTCAACTTCAGACACAACGTTAGCAAGATTAATCCTTTATTCCCAAATACTGTTACGATAACAGAAGTTCTACAGGACTTTTGTGCTCATCTGTTTATCAGTTCATCAGCTTTACAAGTTCATCGGCCGAACTTGTCTCACAGGCCAAGAGAAGCTGGCCCTGGGGCTACAATTTAATCACGTTGCTAATTACCTAAAAAAATTCTATTAGAGTTTCAGGCCAATAACCTGCATGTGAATCCTTTTCAAGCTTACGCCGACAAGTGTAATATATATTGTTACGGAATATTGTTGAGCTTCGTGACCTTCTGTCTCAAAAGCAGTTGGGTACAAACGCAAAGGATCAAGTTGCTGAGAAGTATCCATTGATTCACTTATAGCCCATAAAGGCTAGGCAAATAAGTATGAACCAATTGGGATCGACGTGTTGTAGAGGTTTCATTCTCATCTCTTGGATGAAATTGTACATGACGTCTTTGCATGTAACGCATATCAAAACATCGCTCTTTATTTAGAGACTTAAATTTTGCTTCTTTTTAGGAGATTCGAAAACTAAACGGTAGTTATAAATATAGAATCTCTTGAAATGAGTCAAGTTTGAAAAAGACGCATCGATATTTTTTATACACTCCAGTTATCGCAGTCTCTTTCACTTTCCTTGGGCAGCGGGACGAACAAGCTATCGGACACTATTCCCAAGAGGAAAATTTCAGGGCTTCTTGTGCAAGATGTGGGAATTGAGCCTAGGAAGTTTTATATCTTTCAGGTAACAACTAAAAAATTTCCAATGTAGCCTAAGTAAAAAAAAAAAATCTGTCAATTGATCATTTTCTTGCTGTCTCTGTTTTACACCTGTTCTCCCAGACCTGTATAACATCTTTGTATCGCGAATCAGTGATTTACACCGGTAGCTTTAGTAATTCATCGGTCGGACTTGTTTCACAGGCCAAGAGAAGCGTGTCTGGTTCTACAAGGTAATCACGAACCTAATTACCTAAGGATCTCCCATTAGATTTTCCTTCCAATAACTGCATTTGAATCGTTTACAAGCTTACGACCATAAGTGTAG
The DNA here is from genome assembly GCF_964235325.1 of Thermobia domestica. NCBI lineage: Eukaryota > Metazoa > Arthropoda > Insecta > Zygentoma > Lepismatidae > Thermobia > Thermobia domestica. The sequence goes on from NC_137470.1 coordinate 85,313,117, forward strand.
TATAACTGTTACAGAAAATTGTTAAGATTCGTGGGCTTCTGTCTGAAAAGTAGGTTGATACAGTCGCAAAGGAACAAGGTGCTTTGCAGTAAGCATTATATATCCTTATGTCGTATAAAACCTAGGACATAAGTCGAAATCACTTCCGATAGACGTGTAGTAGAGGTTTCATTCTTACGACCCGGTCAGGATAAAAATGTACATTGATTCTTTGCACGTACGGAATATCGTTCTTTATTAAGATTGTTAAACTTGACTTCTTCTTAGAAGAGTCGAAAACTAAACGGCAGTTACACAAATTCCAAAATATGTAAACTAAACAATAAACCACCTTCATGCTTTATACCTTGTTTTTATAGCTACTTTTAAAGTTACATCAAGATCGTCTTCATGTCCATTTTTTTAGGTCCATAAGGCGGAAACGTTATTTTAAATTAATAACTATTTGGATCAACAATTAAGCAATTGTGAATGACATATTGGGTTTCAACAGCTTTGTTCGTCATCATTTATATAAGATTGTCTTCCGAACTGCCATTTCTACATGAAGTAACATAGCAAAATGGAGAAAACGTTCAGTATTTCATACACACCTCTCCTTTTGATATAAGCAGTGTAGTCCCTCTGTATTTTCCCGTATTTCAATATCAAGTACCAATACTAAATATTCTACTGTTCCTCATACAGTAAATATTTGCAGGAGAAGTGAAGAAAGCGCGTGCGTTATGACTTTAGATCAGCCTTTATACTGGCAGGGTGTTCAAATCGTACCTTCAGCTGAAGAAATTTATGAACGGTCCAAAGTTGTAAAGCATTTCGAAGATTTTCATTTGAGTAATTTCTAGGCACGATTGGATATTATTATGTCAGCAAATGGTATAGAAGAACAATTATGTATCCTGTACACTAAGACAACATTAGTGATAATGCTAAATGGCCATGCCTACTCAAGATCATTGAAAACTCACTTCTAGACTTTGCTCCTGGACCTCAACAAGTTGTTGTGAAAACATTTACACCTCTCAGAGGAAATGACAATATATAGGATCTGCGATCTTATTCAACAATGTCTGGATGACGTAATAAATAAGCAACATTTACAAGAAAATGAAACTGCATGTCAAAAACCATATTAGGAAATCTCAAAATTAATACGGTGACATTTCCCGAACCGTAAATTTAGGCTGCAGTATATAAAGAAAGTCTTAATCGTATTGCAATTTATCCAAAGGGATTAAATTGAACAGGGGACTAGAAACTTTATTTGCAGGCAATTAAATGAATGCTTTCGTTTTCTCATGCTGGTGGTCATCATTTCTTTGAAAAATTTGCAAATCACTATCCTCAATATTTGGAAGCCCTGGAGGCAACTACGGTATCAGAGGATTACAAGAAATTAAATATTCAAGGAACATTCTCAATTCGCAGATTAAGAGGCTTTTTTGAGCGAAGCTCCAAGTGATATGGTTATCGAACAGTGCTCAAAGAAGGGCACGAAAAATTCTGGGGATTAACTCAACGTGACAAACAACGTTAGCAAGTTAAATCCTTCATTCCCAAATACTGTTACGATAAAAGAAGTTCTACAGTACTTTTGAAGGAAACAGTTTATTATCTGAGTGGCACGTTGAGCTAATGCCACCTTCCTTGTGTGAAAATATATCAATGCGCAGTCTCATTTGAACTGAGTTTTAAAACCCACACGTAGAAGGAAGAGCTCTTCTACACGCAATAGTGTGGACTAAAAATGGCAACTCAAATCTGCCTAAAGTACGTATATACATTATGTTAAGCGCAATTTTAACCTTATATTTTATGGATTTAAATTACAATTAGACACGGAAAATGCCGAAAGAGAAAAAAGAGCTTTTCGGAAACATCGGCAACGATCCAATTAATTCTGCCATTGAAGCCACGACAATTCAATCAAAGTTCTTGAGAAACTTGGAGTTCAAAACTAGACGGCTTCAAATAATTCAAACAGTTTTCGAAGGAGTAAAGAGTAATGGTAGAAACTACAAACGGGAAATCTGTAGCTGGAGGCCAATACAAGCACAAGCACAAGAAAATACAAGCAATGCTACGTAATTATTAAATTTAAACATTACGTTATTACCTTGTAAAACCAGACCCGTTTCTCTTGGCCTGTGAGACAGTCCGGCCAATGAATTACTAAAGCTAGCGGTGTAAATCACTGATTGGCGATACAAAGATGTAGTACAGGTATGGTAGAACAGGTGTATAACAGAGACAGCAAGAAAATAATCAACGACAGCTTTTTTTTTACTTATGTTACACTGGGAGATTTTCAGTTAAGTCACCTGAAAGATATAAAACTTCCTAGGCTCACTTCCCACATCTTCCACCAGAAGCCCTGTAATTCCTTTCTTGGGAATAGTGTCCGATAACATGTTCGTCCCTCTGCCCAAGGAAATTTAAACAGACTGCGATAACACTTCTATTAGCCAGAAAGTTAAACTGGAGTTTATAAAAAATATCGAGGCGTCTTTTGCAAGGTTGACTGATTTCATCAAGATTCTATATTTATAAGTACCGTTTAGTTTTCGAATCTCCTAAAAAGAAGCAAAGTTTAACTCTCTTAATAAAGAAAGATGTTTCGACATGCGGTACAAGCAAAGACCTCACGTACACTTTCATCCAAGAGGGGGCGTAAGAATTAAACCTCTTCAACACGTCGACCCCAGTTGGTTTCAACTTATTTCCCTAGGTTTTATAGTCTATAAGAACAATCAATGGGTACTTCTCAGGAGCTAGATCCTTCGACTGTACCAAGCTGCTTTTCAGACAGAACGTCACGAAGCTTAACAATATTCCGTAACAATTATATTAAACCTTTGGTCGTAAGCTTGTAAAGGATTCACATGCAGGTTATTGGCCTGAAACTCTAATAGGAGTTTTATATATAATTACAACGTTATTAAATTGTAGACCTAGGGCCGCTTCTCTTTGCCTATAAGACAAGTCCGGCCGATCAATTTATAAACAGGATGAACTGATAAACAGATGAGCACAAAAGTCCTGTACAACTTCTATTACCGTAAGAGAATTTGGGAATGAAGGATTAATCCCGCTAACGTTGTGTCTGACGTTGAGTTAATCCCCGAGAAAATTTCGTGCCCTTCATTATGCACTGTTCGATAATCATATCTCTTGGAACTTCGTTCAAGAAGGCCCCTTTTCCTGCGAATTGTGAATGTTCCTTGAGTTGTTAATTTCTGGTATACTGTGATACCGTATTTGCCTCCAGTGCTTCCATCCGTTGAGTATAGTGATGCGCAAATTTTCCATAGAAAAGATGACAAGCTGCGTGAGAAAACGGAAGCATTAATTTAATGGCCTTCAAATGAAGGTTGTAGTAACCTGTTCAATCTAGTCCCTTTGGATGAATTGCAATACGATTATGGCCTTCTCTATATACTGCAGCCAAAGTTATAAGTTCGGAAAATGTAACCGTCTTAATTTTGAGATTTCGTTATATGGTTTTTGTCATGTTGATTCATTTTCTTGTTAATGTTGCATATTGATTTCGTCATCCAGACGTTGTTAATAACATCGCAGATCCTAGATTTTGTCACCTGTTCCGACAGTTGTAAATGACTACATAACAACATTTAGAGGTCCCCGAGCAAAGTCTAGAAGTGAGTTCTGAATGATCGTGAGTAGGCATGCTTATTCAGCATTTTCACTAAAGTTGTCATAGTGTACACGATACACCAAAGAGCTTCTATGCCATTTCCTGACATAATATATCCAGTCGTGTCTAGAAACTACTTAACTGCAAACCTCCTAAAGGGGTACAACTTTGGAGCGTTCAGAAGTTTCCTTAACTGAGTTACGATTTGAACACCTTTCCAGTATAATGGCTGATGTAATGTCATAACGCATGTGCTTTGTTCACTTTTCTTGCAGTCATTTTCTGTATGCAGTAGTGTAGAATATATAGTATTAGGATTTGATGTTGAAATATCGAAGAAATACAAAGATACTACACTGCTTATATCTAAAGAGGAGGTGTGTATCTCACCATTACACAATCCTAGTGGCGAAGCTTTCACAAGATGAATAGCTATCCAAAGGTTGTTTGCGAATAGGAAATCGAGACGCGAGTGAAGACTTGATTAAATCTTCCGAGTTGTTGACACATCAATGTTGGAATTGACACATCAAGAACATGAGTGTATAGCATTAGCGGGGAGGAGGATGTCGGATAGATGAAATGTGATACGATATTCTTATCAAGACAATGCTATCGTGATATCATTCTAGAACTTAAATACGGACAATTTTCACCAACAGACTTCTAAAATTTATGACTTTTTTTGCTCTATGAAATGTGTGGCACTGAGTTACTAATCAAATCATACAGTGAGCTTATATGAAAAGCTTATTTGATTAGCCAACAGTTTGGTAACTTTGTGATGTCCAGTGTTACTAAATTGGTAGCGAACACAGGACATACTATACCGTAAATATTTTCCACCTAACCGTGTAAGAGAAGATCCCAAAAAACTTAAAATCGATTCTTTATTTTGCTCATCGATCAGATCACTGGTCTCAGACCCCAAAGTAAGGCTGCTTTGGGGGTTAGAATTTAATTTTTTCCATTGCAAGTATTAGAGCATACAATCGGGAAAATATTATGAATGATAGACCGGAAAATAGTGAATCAGGCTCAAATCTGTATGTAAGGCCTAGTGAGTAGCAAGGACGCTAATTAAATGCATATTTGATAGCCTCGAGTGTTAACACACAAGAGACTATCTTTAAATAATATATCTGCCTATCCTTAAATAATATATTAAATAATAATTGCTTGATTTTCATTGATAAATTAATAGTAATTATTTTAAGATTTGGTATCCCAACATTTTTCAATTCCAACGGCCCACCTAAAACAAGCCGCTGTTCATTCTTAAAGCTATACGTATGTGATACCCTCGTCTTATTAAAGGGATAAGTAAATCCACGGTTTTTTCAATGGTATGCCATTGTATAATGTGAGTTGAGGAGATATAAAAGCACTACTGCTTCGTTTTTAAGACCTAGGTACAAAACACAAGATCCTACGGCTTTGGATTCATCTTTGAATTCCTTTTCTACCTGTAAGCCAATAGGAATCAAGTAATAGTTGCCGATGTTCACTGCTAACTTCTAAATTTCACAGCATTGTAAGAAGAACATAAGACGGCATAATCCGTTTAGCCATATCGAACATCTCGAAATGGAACCCTCGAATTATTGGCGCGCGTGTTGCACTCTAAACTACAATTAAAAATCGAACATCCCCGTCCAATCTCAAAATTATTACTTTTATCACCGTGAAACTTACAGATCGATTTAATCTCTTATTATCTCTTTTCAGAACTTTATAATACTATTACAATGAAGTCTAGTGACATCACTTCTAATGTCTTCATTTTAAGGCGATTTCTAACGCAATGGATGCATTTCAGAGAAAACTTCATAAACTCGGGATGCTTGTCCTTTCGCAAGTGTCCCAGCAACTTGTTTATCATTCTAACGTGCTTTCTCTTTGCTATACTTTATAAGCTCACCGTGCTAATCATTCTTTCACAGCTAAAGACTTCTTGTTCCGCACGTCACAGGGTTTAAACACGAATATTCGAATTTGCAAGTCCCAAAAAACAATATTGCTGCCGCACTTTTCCCATTTCAAGCCGCCCGCTCTCGTCGGTTGTAATGCATGCAAACTTATTCTACTCGTTCTAATGCAAGTATCATGGCGGATCTCGACATCTACTGTTACTATCTCTTTATTTAAATGTAACCTCATATCTACAACTAGTAATACCATTATTTCTTAAGAAAGCCACAGTCGGCAGCCTTGTTGATAAATCTTGAATCTTTAGCCATATGAAAGTAAATTTTCAACAAACCTTAGAGTATTACAGCGTGGAAGTCGGAATTGAAAAATCCTAATCTCACTACGCTTCTTATCAAATATTACTATCTCTGGTGGGTTGTATTGCATGCTAACTGCTTGCATTCGTTTTAAGAAGAGAACAGCACGTATCTCGACATCTTTTCTTAGTAAAATATCTGAATGTTTTGTAACTTGATAATACAATGTTCCCTGAAAACAGTCTGAAGTATAGATCAAAACACATATCTGTGTGCTTCACCATTCTTCTTGCCAATGTTAACGGCTCTTAGCTGGACTTTGCAAGGATTGTACTCTTGGCAGTTTGCCACGATATTCCGTTATATGCAACGATCATCTATGCAGAATTCTACAATCGATTTGGTGCTTCTATTTTTGTAATGGAATTTACTCGGTGATCTAGGATGGCTCTGGTCAACGGCCATGGACATGCTCTAATACGTACCATGGCAAATGACAGTCTGGTTCAGTGTTAGAAATGAGTACAGTTCGTAAACCTCAACTGCTTGCGATTAATCGGGTACATTTAGTGGAGTAGCATTCTGCTCTTGAGAAAATACTTTTCAGCCGATGGACAGTACACGCAAGCTGTATTCACGTCAGCGAGATGAGGTAGTGTTGAATTTAATAAATAAAATTACAGAAATACCTTTTGTTGATCATTCTGTTTCAGTTATGAAAGGTGTTAAAAAGCTAATACAGTTCGTGCACTAATCTGCTACAGAGGGGAAGCTTACCAGAACTTTACTCAGCGGTGAGAAAACGTTTAGAAGATCGAGAAATTAAAATTATCCAATAAACTTAATAAGAGTGTACGATATGGCACTCTGTAATGCAAAATGAACCATGCGAGTCAGAAAGACTTTAAGGTTTTATAACCTGAAGATTATTGGGATAGATACGTAGCGTTATCAATATAGCATCCTGATGAAGTGAGTCAAGGTTGCAAAAGACGTCTCGAAAAGTTTTATAGACGCAACTTTAACTTTCAGGCTAAGTGAAAGTTAATAGAAGAATCTATTACTTTCTTTGGGCAGCGAGACGATCAAATTCTCGGTTACTATTTCCAAGAGGGGAATTTCAGGGATTCTGGTCTAAGATGTGGGAAGTGAGCTTAGGAAGTTTTATATCTTTCATGTGTATTTAACTGAAAATCTCCCAATCTAACCTAAGTAAAAAAAATCTGTCAATTAATTACCGCTGTTTGTTCTGTTATACCATCGTCTTATTAAAGGGAGAAGTATATCCACGGTTTTTTAAATTTTACGCCATTTTATAATGTGAGTTAATTAGCTATAAAAGCACTACTGCTTCGTTTTTAAGACCTAAATACACAACACAAGATACAACGGCCTCCGTTTCATTAATGAATTTCTTTAATAGCTTTAAGCCAATAGGAATTAAGGAATACATGGCGACGTCCACTGCTGATTTCTAAATTTGACAGCATATTTAGAAAGACATAAGCCGCCGTAAGCCCTTTAGCCTTACCGGACACCTCGAAATAGAACCCTCGAATTATTGGCACGATTGTTGCACCCTAAACCATAAATAAAAATCGAACATCCCCGTCCAACTTAAAAATTATTTCTTTAATCACCGCCTTACTTAGAGATCGATTTAACCCGGCAATATCCATAGCGTTATTTATAAAGATTAAGCGTTGTCGCAAATAAAAGTTTTTATTTAGGCTTTCCTTAAATACATTTTTCATTTTTTTTTGAGAAACTCATACCCCGGTACCCTGGTACTTTGGTGGCACCTACAGGTGACTGGCAATACGTGTAGAAACTGACAGCATGCTAAACTTAATGGGAGTGGAAGTTTTACTGTAAGTATATATGGTTCTCGTGTATATATTTTGAATGCAACAAAAATTCAACCTATATAAGAGATTGCACACACATTACAACAAATATCCAGCATAAATTGAGGTTCAAAAACCAAAGCAATTCATGAAACAGTTTGAACGCCATCAAACTGAGAGTTTGTTTGTCATTTCTGACAACCTTGCGTTCAGATTTGAAAAAAAAAGTCATCGATTGGCATTATGGAACTTGTACCAGCAATGATGATGTAACCCAACCTCGCACTTTCCACACATGATATTTTTTTTGTAGCAGAAACCGTATCTTCCGTGGGGACAATCTTCAACACTTCCACTATTTCGCTGCTCCAGTGAAACTCTTGATGAAACAGGTGATGCACACACAACACTTTTCTTAGTACGTTTCCAATAATTTTGGCAATAGGCTTGCACTACTGCTCTCCTGAAATCACAATATGTAAATCGACTCCCAGTGGTTGTGGTTTTTAAAATATTAGCCAAGCATTCTGGCACCCTGCGTCGATTCCAAAAACAAACAGAGGGAACCACCACTATTTACCCCGGTAACCTATGCGCATACGGTGAACATTTTCGTCAAACCTATCTACCCCTCCCATGTATCTGTTATATTTTTGTTTAACTGACGGGTATTCAATTTGAATCTTTCTTCTTTTCGATTCGATCATTCCTATTCTATCAACTTTCGAAATTGGGAGTTGGGAGTGACAGTTGGACGCAAAAAGTCACTACACTATTATTCCACTTGACAATCGTAATGTCTTTGGTGCATTTGAATGACATGGATTATCGATTGATTATCTTTAGCAGATGTGTGTCTTCCAAAGGGCATTTCTGAGTTCTGTTTTCCCTAATAGTCCCTGTTCCACCAGTGTTACGGTTTGAGAGTTCTGTTAGAAGGGGCAAGGATGTAAAGAAGTTGTCAAAATACAGATTACAAGGACCTAATTCACGAGGAAGACGTGATTCTATCTCGAGTACAACAGCAGCTCAAAAACCGAATTCGTCTTGCTTGGGTAAATGTGCAGATTTAGATCCTTTATAAGGCTCAAATGTGATTAGGTATTCCTCGCGTGTAGCAGCATACCACACTTTGTAACAAAGCGCAAATTCTTGCCATGGATATGGTGTTTGGTGCCGTGGCGACCTAAATAAGGAATCTTGGATTTATCTATAGATATATGAGAGGAACTTACTTTTTTCAAATTGTCATTAAATTTGTTATTTAGAATTGTAAAATTTGCCCTAACATTCCCAAATTTGTCGTTTTCTGGGATATTTATGCAGTTTGACAGATTAATATACTTTTCAATTTAAAACAAAAAATCGATTTCTTTTCACTAGTTCAACCATCTTGTTGTAAGTATCAGCCTTGATTTCCCACAGCATACGTAAGTATTTTGGTGTCGCAATATAAACCCTAATCTCATCTGTTGTTACGTCGAGTGCGTGATTGTTTTGTGAAGCATATCTATTTGACATATCACAAATGTGTTCAGTAACTTCATCAGAAAAAAAAGTTCAAAGCACTCCGTTGAAGAAACTATCAAGTCTTTGTTATGAGAAACCACTTCATCTTTGTCTCCCCGTCCACATTGGTTTGTGAAGACCTCGTGTCTTCCGGACCACTCTCTACGTTCAGAGATAAAACTGGATTGTTCAGCCACAGTATGCTCGTTCGCTTCCCTTTCTTGTAAGGTACATCACCATTATTATAAACACTTTTTTCCTCTCAGCATGTTTTGTGTGTTCTTCAAGAGAAGACCTCAAAACTCTTGGCGGTAGTCGATTCATATCAGCCACATCTTCATCTCCTTTGTCTTCTTCAGTGTTACAGTCATCTTCAGGAGGAATTAGAACTATTTCTTGTAGGTCAAGATTAGATTCGTTTTCTTCCAAACAGTCGTGAATTTCATGGAGCTTCAAGCTGAAAAAAGAGAGATATTTTGAATACTGGAATCACTCTAACAAACAGTTATTTTGTATAAAATATCAGATGAATTGGAATCTATAAAATTCGAACATAATATGAAATGCCTGTGGGATAGGTAGTTTTCTCAACTGAAGCAAGATATGTATTTAAAACCAAACTTTGGCTGCTTTGGATTCGCACATATTCATTGGATTTTAGGTTGAATGAAACGTGAGAAGTCTTTTTTAGTTGAGGATAGCAAAGGAATGTAAACGAAGTGAAATAAAATCTCTAAAAAAGGTGCATATTCCTTGCGAGAAAATTCTGCACCGAATGTAAAATAAATTTATTAGTTTATTGACGGTAAATATGACTAAATTATTTCTACCAGTGTAGAAGGTAACTAATTGTGTATTTTTTCGGTACAAGGGACAAAATAACACCAAACAGCAAAACTTGACTTCTTATCTTTTATCACATAAGTAGACTAACTTTACCTAACATATATAGTAATATAGAAAGTGGGCCCTTTTTTACTCTTTCTATTGCCACAAGTGAAGAAGTTACGTACATCTCTCTCTGTCTTTCTCTCTCCCTCGATTACTCTCTCTCACACACACACAGACACACGCGCGCGCATTCACACACATACACAGACACACAGAAGCACCATATTACAGGTTATACGATAGTAGTACATATTGTATTTTTCAATACCAAATGTAGCTCTATATCTCAGTGTCACCTGTAGGTGACAACGGAAATTCAACTGGTCATACGATATATTAGAGTTTAGATTTCTTTTCTACAAACAAATATTATCACTAACTGATACTTGAAGAAAAGTACTATAAAATTTATATTATACCCACTCTCCTTCTGTGACTGGTAGAAGCGTCATTTCGGGCACACCTGCTCATCTTGCTAAAATTCGGTGAAGCCATTCTGGAAATATCAATGCAGAAGTTCCCATTAGATGGCCGTCGTGCTCTAATGCCACTAATTTGTTTGTTTAAGGACAGTTCTTCACCCTTTGACAATTGAACTTAGTTTCATCCAAAGTAGTGGGTCACTTAGAGATCGATTTAATCTTTTATTTTTATCTTTTTTATTCATTGTAGAATACTATTACGATGAAGTCAAATGACATCTCTGCTAATGTTCTCATTTTAAGGTGATTTCTGACGTAGCGGATGCATATTACAAAAAGCTTCACAAGCTCGAGGATGCTTGTCCTGTCTCAAGTGATCCATTAACTTGTCCATCATTTTAACGCGCTTTCTCTTTACTATACCTTATGAGCTCACCATGATATTCATTGTTTCTCACCTAAAGACTTCTTGATCCGCATGTCACTGATTTTAAACTCGAATATTTCGAATTTCCAAGTCCTAAAGACAATATGTGTTGCCGTACTTTTTCCACTTCAACCCAACCTCTCTCGTCGGTTGTCCTGGATACAAAGTGATTCCCCTCGTTCTAATGCAAGTATCTTGGCGGATCCTGATATCTGCAATTAGTAATACCATTATTTGTGCAGAAAGCCACAGTCGGCCGCTTTGTAGATATGCCATATGAAAGTAATTTTTCAGCAGATTTTTGAGTATTACAGCGTGCAAGTTCCAATTGAAAAATTCTAATCTGACTACGCTTTTTTATCAAATATTACTATGTCTGGTTAGTTGTAGTGCATGCTAACTATTTGCATTCGTTTTGATAAGAGAACAACACGTATATCGACATCTCCTCTTAGTAAAATATCTGAATATTTCTGTATTTTGGTAATACAATGTCTCTGAAAACAGCCTGAAGTATAGATCTAAGCACATATCTGTGTGTTTCGACTTTCTTCTTGCCAATGTTGAAGGCTCTTAGCTAGACTATGCAAGGAATGTACTCTAGGCAGTTTGCTATGTTATTCCGCTATATGCATCGAACATCTATGCAGAATTCTTCGGACGATTTGGTGCCTCTATTTTTGTAAAGGAATTTACTTGGTGATCTAGGATGGCACTGGTCAACGGCCATGGATATGCTTGCATACATACCAGGCCAAATGACAGTCGGTTCAGTGTTAGAGATGAGTACACTTCGTAAGCCTCATCTGCTGGCAATTAATCGGGTACATTTTGTGGAGTAGCTTTCTACTTTTGAATAGATACTTTTGAGTCGACAGACAGGACACGCAAGCTCTATTCATGTCAGAAAGATAAGGAGTGTTGAATTTAATATATAAGACTGTAGAAATACTTGTTATTGATAATTCCGTCTCAGATATAAAAGATGTCAAAAAGCTAATGCAGTTGGTACACTAACCTGCTACAGAGGCGAAGCTCACCAAAACTTTACTCACCAGTGACAAAACGTTTAGAAGATCGAGATGTTGAAATCCTCCGATAAGCTTAATAAGAGTGTCCGATATGGCAGTCTGGACTGCAAATTTTACCGCGAGATTCAGAAAGACTTTAAGGTTCTATAGCCTGAAGATTAGTGTCATAGATATGTAGCGTTATCAATATAGTATCTTGATGAAGTGAGTCAAGGTTTCAAAAGACGCTCGAAACTTTTTATAAACGCAAGTTTAACTTTCAGCCTAAGTGAAAGTTAATACCTGTACTATTACTTTCTATGGGCACGGAGACGTACAAGTACTCAAACACTACTGGGCAGAATAAGAAGCCTTCTTGAGCGAAGTTCCAAGTGATATTACTATCGAACAGAGTTTAATGAAGGCCGCGAAATTTTCTGGGGATTAACTCAACGTGAGAAACAAAGTTAGCAAGATTAAACCTTCATTCCCAAATACTGTTACGTTAAAAGAAGTTCTAGAGTACTTTGGAAGGAAACAGTATATCATCTGAGCGGCACGCCTCCTTCCTTGTTTAAAAATATCTGAATGCGTAAGAATTTAATTCGACTGCACTGAGTATTGCAGTCTCTGTAGTACAGAGTTTTAAAACGCACACGTAGAAGAAAGAGTTCTACACGCAATGGTGTGGACTAAAAATGGCAACTCAAATCTGCTAAGCGCTATATTCACCTTATGTTTTATGGATTTAAATTACAATCAGACACGGAAAGTGCCGAAAGACAAAAAAGAGCTTTCGGGAAATATCTGGAAAGATCCAATTTAAATCAGCCATTGGAGCCACGGCAATTCATTCAAAGTTCTTGAGAAACTTGGTGATCAATACAAGACTTCTTCAAATTATGCAAACAGTTTCCGAAAGTGTAAAGGTAGATGTATATGGACAAGAATAATGGAAGATACTACAAACGGGAAATGTGTAGCCGTTGATGGGACTGATTCAGTACTTCTAAGAATCTTCATGAGCAGTTGCTGATTCTTTTGAGGCCAATACAAGCACAACTGAAAGGAAGTGCTAGGAAATTATTAAATTTAAAGATATTTTACCGTCATTAAAAGATTGGTTTCACTTTTTTCATGATGCAACAGGCTGTTACACGACCTCAGCTATACTCAGCAGTGAAAGGTTGGCAGTTTTCAATATCTTTCAAAAAGAAGAAGAATTGTGAATGTTGGTGAGAGTCTTCAACCAACCGAAACTAATTCTGACAAAATGATCAAGATTACACATTTCTTAATCGCCTGTATGGTGAAGGAAACATGTCATCCATGTTATAAGCTATACAGGTATATCAAGGGAGGAATATTACAAAGCTTCAATATTACCATATTTTCACATACTAACACAGCAGCTGCTCAACATTCAATTCGGCAGTCCCTCCAACTCCAGGAGCTAAATGGTTTAAGCATGAACCCAATCGAATGAGGTGTGTGTGTCAAAGGGGATTTGCGAATTCCAGGACCCACCAGCTACCATCAGCTCCAGCCGGCTAAGGTTACTAACCTATACATAACAAGTAAGTGCAAGATAGGATTGTGGACGAGCCACATGTTAGTATAAAAGAGCATATATGAAATATTGAAAGTTTTCTCCATTCTGCCAAGGGACTTCATGTACAAATATCACATCGGAAGACAATCTTATAAAGATGATGACGAACAACAGCTGTTGAAAACCAATATGTCATTGACAATGGCTTAAATGTTGATCCAATCAGTTATGATTATTATTTTGTAATAACGTCCTCGCCTTATATACCTAACAAAATGGACATGAAGACGATCTTGATGTAAATATAAAACAAGGTAAAAAAAAGGTATAAAACATGAAGGTGGTTTATTGTATAGTTTACATATTTTGGAATTCTTTAACACGAGCTTCTTCTGTACCCGAAGAGAAAACAAAAACGTAGCAGGACAAATCAATTTTAACGAGTTAAACCAATTCATTTAGATATCTGATTCGCGTACTACAGTACCATTCAATTGTACGTTAATAACAATTGTTTATTGTTTGATTGTTTATATGTTAAGATGTTCAACAGCAGATGATTGACACAAAGGATTTTGCCATCTGCAAGGACACTAAACATTGTGTAACTACCGTTTAGTTTTCGAATCTCCTAAAAAGAAGCAAAGTTTAACCCTCTTAATAAAGAAAGATGTTTCGATATGCGGTACATACAAAGACTCCATGTACATTTTTATCCAAGTGGGGCGTAAGAATGAAAGCTCTACTACACGTCGACCCCCGATGGTTTCAACTTATTGCCCTAGGTTTTATACGACATTAGGACAATCAATGCTTACTGATCAGGACCTTGATCCTTTGCGACTTTACCAAGCTGCTTTTCAGACAGAAGGCCACAAAGCTTAACAATATTCCGTAACAGTTATATTACATTTATCGTCGTAAGCTTGTAAAGGATTCACATGCAGGTTATTGGCCTGAAATTCTAATAGGAGTTTTTTAGGTAATTGGGAAGGTGGTTGCCTTGTAGACCTAGGCCCGCTTCTCTTGGCCTGTGAGAAAAGTCCGGCCGATGAATTTATAAAGCTAGCGGTTTAATGCACACACTCGTTATACAAAGTAGTTATACAGGTCTGGTAAAACAGGTGTGGAATACAGACATCAACAAAATTATCAATTGACAGAATTTTTTTTTGTACTTAGTTTACATTGGGTGATTTTCAGTTAGAACACCTGAAAGATCTAAAATTTCTTAGGCTTACTTTCCACATCTTGGAGCAGAAGCCCTGAATTTTTTCCCTTAGTAATAGTGTTCGAGTACTTGCCCGTCTCTGTGCCCAAAGGAAGTAATAGATACTGCTATTAACTTTCGATTAGCCTGAAAGTTAAACTTGCGCCTATAAAAAATATCGAGGCGTCCTTTGCAACTTTGACTCACTTCAGCAAGATGCTATATTGATAACGCTATGTATCTATCACACTAACCTTTAGGCTATAGAACGTTAAAGTCTTTCTGACTCGCACGGTTCATCTTGCACTACAGACTGCCATATCGCACACTCTTATTAACACATTGAACGCCATACGCGTGCATAGTACGAGCACGGTATTTTGGCTAAGCAGGCCATGTACGTGCTATGGATGTGCAATCAAATGTTACTATATAGGAGTACTTTTTGCATGCCAGAGACGTGCAAGATGATTTTGCACAATCTGTAGGGATACCTCTGTATGCTGCTACACCCTAGTGGGCATAAAATGGAGTCCGTTTTAGGCAGGAAGGTAGAACAATAAGTATTTGCATTTGATCTCCCAGCATGTTGCACAGAGATATTTGGCAGGTGTGCTCCCGTGAGTGTTTTTGCCCTTTCATTCTGAATGAACACGAATGGCAAGAAAACTAAGTGACCAGAATATTGCTGATTTATTAGATGAAATTTATATTATTCTTGATCAGAAGGGGAGTTGGAATTTGAGGATGGCCATGACGATGCAGAACTTGATCCTGATTTTTTACCTGATCCTGACTTTGTGCTTTCGTGTTCCTTGGAAAGGAACAGAAAGGCTGTTGGAACGTGTATGCGAAATAGAAAGGACTTGCCTAAAGCTACAGTTGTTCAAAAGAAACTGAAAAAAGGTGATATGGTGTTTCAGAGTAAAGATCATATTTTGTGTGTGAAATGGAAAGATACAAGATATGTCTTGATGCTTTCAACTAAACATCAAGCTACATCCACTGAAGTTACAGTGAAATCAAAGAACGGTCTTGTAGGGATGACAAAACCGAACGTAGTGTTAGACTACAATATAAACTAAGTTGGTGTGGTCAAAAGTGATCAACTAGTGGCGTATTACCCCTTCAATCGGAAGCAACTGAAGTGGTGGACAAATGCATGAATACTATACAAGTAACAAATGCATGAATATTATACAAGAAAACTAGAAGTAGACAAAAGAAGAACAATGTGCATTTAGAAGACTTCGTGCAGAAAGTGGGGTAAGCTTTGAGTGAAAAAGCATGTGTCGAAGCTCAAGTTCCTAAAACCTCAACTTGAACCAACAGATTGACCGGGAGACATTTTGCAAAGAAGGTTCCCGCTACTGAAAAGAAAAAGAGACGTACTACATATTGCAAGGTGTGTTCTGATGTAGGAAAGGTATATGATGGCAAACGGAAGCGAAAGAAAACAACGTTGATGTGTCCTGATTGTGATGTGGGTCTCTGCATGCTAAAATGTTTACGTTTTTATCATACCAAGGCCAGGTACACTTAAGAACTCAAAGTACTGCCTTTTTCCTATATCGAAAATCATATCCAAGATAAACCCTTATAGCTCCCCTTATGACGCTTGGATGCTTGTAATGTTTGTTTGCGAATGTAGAGAAAGCACTGAACTTTCATGTGGTGTAACAAACACACATATTAACCTATAGAATATTTTTTAATTCTTTATTGAAAAACCCCAAAAATGGCTGGTCTTCTCAGTACTTTTTAAAAACAAACACGCCGACTTTTAAGCTGTTAAGGTTATTGGAGGATTTGAATTTCTCGATCTTCTAAACGGTTTCTCACCGGTGAGTAAAGTTCTGGTAACTTTCCCTCTGTTGCAGATTAGTGCATCAAATATATAAGCTTTTTGACACCTTTCATATCTGAGCTCCTCCGTGGCTAAGCGGTTAGCGTACGCGCCCTTGGCGCAGGAGACCCGGGTTCGATTCCCGGCGGGAGCTCATGTGGTTCGGATTCCACGTTAATCAGTAGGTCCACGTCTCACATAGCCTCGCTACTGAAAGGGACGCTAAACTGAAATTCAACTCAACTCAACCTTTCATATCTGAGGCGGAATGATCAATAAGAAGAATTTCTGTAATCTTATTTATTAAATTCAACACTACCTCATCTTGCTGACATGAATAGAGCTTGCGTATCCTCCCACCGAATGAAAGTTGTCTTTTCAAGAGCAGAAAGTATCTCCACAAAATGTACACGATTAATTGCCAGCATTTGAGGCTCACGAAGTGTATTCATCTCTAACACTGAACCAGACTGTCATTTGGCCTGGTATGTATGCGAGCAATTCTTTGGCCGATGACCAGTGCCATCCTAGACCACCAAAAAAATTCCTTTAAAAAAGTAGAAGCACCAAATCGTCTGTAGATTCCTGCTTAGGTGATCGCTACACTAATACCATGGGAAGCTGCCTAGGGCACATTCCTTAGTAGAGCCGTTAACATAGGCAAAAAAAGTCAAAATACACAGATATATGCTTAGATCTATACTTCAGACTGTTTTGAGAAAACATAGTAATTCTAAGTTACCAAAACGTTCAGATAACATTTTACTAAGAGGAGATGATGAGATAAGTGTTGTTGTCTTATCAAAACGTATACAAGCAGTTAGCATGCACTACAACCAACCACACATAGTAATATTTGATAAGAAGAGTAGTGAGATTGGGATTTTTCAATTGCAACTCATACGTTGTAATAGACTAATATCTGTTGAATTATAACATTCATATGGCAGAAGAAATAAGATTTATCTACAAGGGTTCCGAATTTGTCTTTCTGCAGAAATAATGATAATACTAATTGTAGATATTAGAATGCATTTGGATAAAAAGATAATATCAGTAGATGTCGAGATCCGGCATGATATTAACATTAGAAAGAGTGGAATCAATTTTCATGTAGTACAATCAACGAGAGACGGTGGATTCAAATGGGAAAAGTACTTCAGCACATATTGTCCTTAGGACTTGCAAATTCGAAATATTCGGTTAAAACCAGTGACGTGCGGAACAAAAAGTCTTTAGCTGAGAAAGACTGAATATCACGCATTATAATGATGGACAAGTTGATGGGTCACTTGCAATAGGGCAGGCATCCCCGAGCTTGTCAAGCTTTTTGTAATATGCTTTCACTTTTTTCATGATACAACAGGCTGTGACACGATCTCAGCTATTCTCAGCATTGAATAGTTGGCAGGTTACAAGATCCCTCTAGAAGAAGAAGAATTGTGAAAGGTAGTGAGTCTTCACCAACCAAATCTCAATCCTGACAAAATGGTCATGATTACACATTTCTTATTCGCTCGTATGGAGAAGGATACATGTCCTCCCTGGTATAATCCATATCAGGTATAACAAGGTTGGAGTATTACAAAGCATCAATATGGCCACTTTTCCCCCTACTAACACAGCAGCTGTTCAGCATTCAATTCGGAAGTACCTCCAACTCCACGAGCGAAAGGTCGAAGCATGTACCCAATCGAAAGAATATGGTGTGTGAAAGAGGATATGCGTATTACAAGACCGACCAGTACAACCCACACAGCTACCAACAGCTACCTGATAATCTTACTTACCTGTCGATAAAAAGTGATTGAAAGATATGATTGTCAACGAACCACATGTTAGTGTAAAAGAGCTGATATGAAGTTTTCATGGTTTTGTGCATTATGGCAGTGAGTTCATGTAGAAATGGCAGATCGGAAGACAATCTGATATAGATGATAACGAACAACAGCTGTAAAAAACAGATATTTCTTTGACAACGGCTTAGTTGTTGATCCAATCAGTTATGATTATTATTTTGTGATATCGTCCCCGCCATATAGACCTAAAAAAATGGACATAAAGACGATCTTGATGAAACTTTAAATGAAGGTGTAAGGAAAAGGTATAAAACATGAAGGTGGTTTATTGTTCTGTTATATATTTTGGAATCCTTTAACACGAACTGTTTTGGTACCCGAAAAGTAAAGGAGACCGTAGCGGGACACACATAAGTTAATGAGCAAAGACCAATTCATTTAGATATCACATTCGCGCGCTATAGTATAATTGAATCGTACGTTTATAACAATTGTTTATTGTTTGATTGTTTATATGTTAAAATGTTCAACGGCATATGATTGACTTCGAGGATTCTGCAATTTGCCAGGACACTTAAAATTGTGTATCTGCCATTTAGTTTTCGACCCTTTAACAAGAAAGTAAAGTTTAACACTCTTAATAAAGAACGATGTTTTGTTATTCCATACATGCAAAGACTCCATGTACATTTTTTATCCAAGACCGTGTCGTAAAAATGAAAGCTCTACTACACGTCCATTGCACTTGGTTTCGACTTATTGCCCTGGGTTTTATACGACATAAGTATAATCAATTCTTATTGCTCAGCACCTTGTCCCTTTGCGACTTTTCCTAGCTACTTTTCAGATAGAATCCCACGATACTTAACAATTTTCTGTAACAGTTATATTACACTTATGTTCGTAATCTTGTAAAGGATTCACATTCAGGTTATTGGCCGGAAAATTTATTAGGAGATTCTTAGGTAATTAGGACAAAATTCTGTAGCTTGACAAAATATAGCTGGAGAAAAATCATAACCAAAGAAAACACGGCAGAGCACGTACACAGAGCGACACGAATCGGTAAGCAGTCACATAACCTCACTGGAAGAACTATTGTTTTGTTCAGTAGTATGATCAGCTGAAATGCATGATTGACACGTAAGGAACTTGTAACAATAGACGTATTTCTTCGGGAAGATGTTCACTGTGTTTGAGTGAGAATTCGCTTCTATTTATGCAGGGATCCGGCGTGATTAACAACATGTGCATTAAATCTTCTACGTTGTTGTCTCGATAACTTTTCCTGGCATGATGTTCGCGGAACCTTCGACAATCTTTACTCCGAACTTCTTGTGCCTCTTCGGAAAGCTGTCCAATAGGAACCAGCCCAGAATCGACAATGTCCCATTTATCAATACTAAATGCCCAGTTGCCGGCATGTAATACCAGTTATACTGGTCCACATATAATAGTGCAGTTTTCAGAGAATACATACCAAATGCCTCACAGTTAATTGCACAACCACTAGCAATGGTACGTAAGAGAATTTCAAATCGTTTAATCAACTCTTCATTGATGACAGTAATGGACGCTGATATTGATGGATTCAGAAAAACTTGCGGGCAATATTACCTCATTGCTTGTTCCGTAGCCTGGATTCGGCACATCCTTCAGGAAACCTATTTCTTCACGAAATAGCTTCTGTACTAATTTCTTTCTTTGATCAACATTTGGTTGATCCCTCTTTCTCACTTCTAAGTATGATTTCCAGTCTATGTACAATGTGCAACAGACACTCAAAGCACCTTATCCAGTAATGCAGACTTGACATCCCGATTTTAAACGTTGTTCTGTCAGGTGGTTGTGCTGTAGTTTTGTGTGGATCGTTCTTTTGCTTTGAAGATGCACCGCAGATGTAACATCGTTAATATGATTGTTTGTGATATCACTACAGACCTTCACGTCTACAAGTGTCAGGATTAATCTGTGTTTCACTACTATTTCATGATCATTGTAAGTGATAGTTGTTGGTGAGAGTGCTTGTAGTTGCTGTTGTATCTTAGTTGCTTCTGAACGTCTTAATTCTTCTGTTTCTTTCATGAACAGTAGCTTGATTGGCCGACAATAGCGTATTGGCAATGGCCGTGGATTATGACAGAGTGTCTCTTAACCATATTGTAAGTTTAAAGACACTAACGAAATAACAAATATGTATATTCATGTATATCGTCTTCTGTATATGAACTATACCATTGTTTGTATGCGCTCTGACCTGACGCGCCATCACAAACATCATTTGAAGAACATGGTCATTTCAACTTCCTGATTGATCTCTCGCAGTATAGTACTGTTTCTGGTGATCAACCGCTCGATAGTATGATCAAGTAACGCTTGCAGCTGCACTTCCGCACATACGTCTGTGATAATATCGGCTGGGTAGCACGCTTTCTTTGCCTCTAACAGTTTATTGTTAGACGAATAGATATTTGCATTTTGAACTTTTTTGCCCGGTTACGAACTAACTAGTGTTGTTTCATTGTCAATTTCGCGTCAACATAATATGCTAATGCATCATCGTTTGTAATCTTTATTAGTACTGTCGTCTCTGGACTCTTGTACGCCTTTTTGATTCGCGATCCCTCGTGGGTGACACATCAATCTCTTTCACAATATAAGAAGCAACACGTTTTTCTTTTGCACGTAAACCCATGTGCGCTGCATACACTAACTCTTCAGTTGTCGATGTTGTACTAAAGACTGCAACCGTCTTCTCTTTGCTTTCTCACTTGCTTCTTCAAACACTTCTCTTAGACGCCCTACAGGTGTTC
This sequence comes from Thermobia domestica, assembly GCF_964235325.1. Taxonomy (NCBI): domain Eukaryota; kingdom Metazoa; phylum Arthropoda; class Insecta; order Zygentoma; family Lepismatidae; genus Thermobia; species Thermobia domestica. The sequence continues at coordinate 85,334,326 of NC_137470.1, forward strand.
TCGGTGTCAGACCTATACTAAATGATACTTGTCGTCGTAATGTCGCTGCATTCCATACGTTTGCAGAAAACTCCACTGTACTGTCAAGCCACTTACCATATTTGATTACAAAGTTATTCATTGCACGATTACATTTTTGCCATTTCTCTTTGACATGTATACAAAAACTATCTGTAACCTTTCTGACGCAGTCTGCTAAATCCTCATCACAGTTTTGTAACCTTAATTTGTCCATTACACAGGCGTAAAAACTATTGGTTCTCTTATAGCTATTGAGTTGACCTCTCCAGGCGTCGAAGAAAACTCGTTGTGTCAGCGTACACTCCATTTTTGAAAGTACAAGAAGCAACAATTATGCAAACATTTGCACGTCATAGTTATTATCCACACACTACAATCATTACTCTACACATCTATAGTCATTAGAACCTGGAAACTGGTGGAGAATTGTTTTTACGCGTCAGTTCATTATAACTATTCCTAAGTACAGTATACGTTCTTATTCGCTAGTGTTTCCCATCACGACATAGCTCAACCAAAAACCCACGGCACACCTCATTCATGTCAGATGCACGTCATACCTTCACCTAAAGTTGTTACTCTATATTTCTGGCATTGACCAACAGCTGTCTGTGTTATATGCTGCAGACGTAAGGTCTAGCACGAAAACTGTCGATCAGGTGATTCCACATTGCATACAATTAATCTTGTTCGTCGGATCCGACATACTTCCCCATTTGTAATTTGGCACCTAAGTGGTCTTTTCCCACCACTTGGGAACTTGCCCCAAGAATTCCCATCGTTTTGTCACTACTTCTCAGGACTCGGTTTTTTACATTTTGTCCAGCTAGATGTGGCAATTGAACCACTGCGGGCCTGTGACACAAGTCCGGCCGATGAATTACTAAAGCTTGCGGTGTAAAGCACAGATTCGCGATAGAAAAATGTTATGCAAGTCTGGTAGAACACATACAGCAACAAAATAATTGACCGAATTTTTTTTACTTAGGTTAGATTGGGAGATTTTCAGTTAAGTACACCTGAAAGATATAAAATTTCCTAGGGTCACTTCCCATATCTTGGACCAGAAGCCCTGAAATTGCCCGAGTGGGAATAGTGTCCGAGAATTTGATCTTCTCGCTGCCCAAAGAAAGTGATTGATTCTGCTATTAACTTTCGCTTAGATTGAAAGTTAAAGTTGCGTCTATAAAAAATTTCGAGGCGTCATTTGCAACCTTGGCTCATTTCATGAAGATGCTATATTGATAACGCTACGTCTCTATAGACCTATACAGGCTATAAAACCTCAAAGTCTTTCTGGCTCGCACAGTTCATCTTGCACTACACTGCCCTATCGCACACTCTTAATAAGCTTATTGGAGGATTTTAGTTTCCCGATCTTCTAAACGGTTTCTCACCGGTGAGCAAAGATCTGGTAAACTTCCCGTCTATAGCAAATTAGTTCAAAAATTTCATTAGCTTTTTGATACCTTTCATACCTGAGACAGAAGGATCAACAAGATGTATTTCTGCTGACGTGAACAGACCTTGCGTGTCCTGTCCATGGACTCAAGGTTTTCTTCTCAAGAGCAGAAAGTTACTCCACAAAATCTACCTTACGACAGTTGAGGATTACGAAGTGTACTTATCTCTAACACTGAACCAGACTGTCATTTGCCCTGGTATATATGCGAGGATATTCATGGCCGTTGACCAGAGCCATTCTAGATCACCAATTATTCCTATACTAAAATAGATGCACCTGTAGAATGCTGTAGAATTCTGCAAAGATGATCGCATCATAAAGCGGAATATCATGGCAAAGTGCCTAGAGTACATTCCTTGCAGAGTCCAGCCAAGAGCCGTTAACATTGGCAAGAAGAAAGTCGAAACACACTGCTATGTGCTTAGAAGTATACTTTAGACTGTTTTTAGAGATCATTATATTACCGACTTACAGAAACATTCAGATATTTTACTAAGAAGAGATGTCGAGATACATGTTGTTCCCTTATAAAAACGAATGCAAGCAGTTAGCATGCAATACAACCAACCATACATAGTAATATTTTATAAGGGGTGTAGTCAGATTAGAACGAGTAGAATCAGTTTGCATGCAGTACAATCGGCGAGAGCGGGCGGTTTGAAATGGGAAAAGTACGGCAGCTAATATTGATCTTAGGACTTGCTAATTCGAAATTTTCGAGATGAAACCCTGTGACGTGCGGAACAAGAAGTCTTTAGCTGAGATAGAATGAATATCATGGTGAGCTCATAAACTGTAGTAAAGAGAAAGCGCCTTAAAATGATAGAAAAGCACCCCGAGCTTTTGAAGCTTTCTCTAAAATACATCCACTACGTCAGAAATCGCTTAAAAATGAGAACATTAGAACAGTTGTCACTAGACTTCATTGTAATAGTATTCTACAATTTCTGAAAAGAGATAAAACGAGAGATGAAATCGATCTCTAAGTTAAGCAATGATAAGAGTAATAATATTGGCGTTGGAAGAGGATGTTCGATTTTTAATTTGTAGTTTAGAGTGCAACACGCGCGCCAATAATTCGATGCTTCCATTTTGAGATGTCCGGTAAGGCTTATGCCGTCTGTTAGAAACTGTTTAATAATCCATACAATTGTGTTATTACGGATATAATATATAAAGAAAGTCTCCTGTGTGTTAACACTCGAGGCTACCAAATATGCGTATAATTAGCGTCCTTGCTGCACACTAGGGCTTACATACAGAGTTGTGCAGGATTCACTAGGTTCCGGTCTATCATTAATAATATTTTCCCGATTGTATGACGTAATACTTGCTATGGAACCAATTATATTCTAACCTCCAAAGCAGCCTTACTTTGGGTCTGAGACCGATGATTTGATCGATGAGAAATATGGAGAATTGATTTTATGTTATTTGAGTTGTTCCCTTAGACTGTTAGTTGGAAAATATTATCCGTACAGTAATTCCTGTGTTCGCTACCAACTTCGTAACACTGGTAATCACAAATCAACCAAACTTTTGGCTAACCAAATAAGCTTTTCATATAAGCTCACTTTATGCTTTGATTAGTATCTAAGGGCCACACATTTCATAAAGCATAAAAGGTCAATAATTTCATAGTTTGTTGGTGAAAATTGTCCATATCCAAGTTCTAGAATCATATCACGGTAGCATTGTCTTGATAAGAATATCGTATCACATTTCGTCATTCTGACATCCTCCTCCCCTCTAATGCTATACACTCATGTTCTTGGTGTGTCAATTCTGTCTTACTCGGAATATTTAATCAAGTCTTCATCTGCGTCTCGATTTCCCATTTTCAAACAACCTTTCTATAGCTTTTCATCATGTGAAAGCTTCGCCACAACGATTGTGTAATGGTGAGATACACACCTCTCCTTTTGATATAAGAAGTGTAGTACCTCTGTATTTCTTCGATATTTCAAGATCAAAAACTAATACTATATATTCTATACTTCTGCATACAGTAAATCACTGCAAGAAAAGTAAACAAAACACATGCGTTATGATATTAGATCAGCCAATATACTGGAAAGGAGTTTAAATAATAACTCAGCTGAAGAAATTTCTAAACGGTCTTAAATTGTACCCCTTAAGGAGGTTTGGAGTTAAGTAATTTCTAGGAACGAATGGATACATTATGTCAGGAAATGGTAAAGATGATCTTTCGTGTATCGTGTACACTATGACAACTTTAGTGAAAATGCTCAATGACCATGCCTACTCAAGATCATTGAGTACTCACTTCTAGACTTTGCTCCGGGAACTCTTCATGTGGTTATGTAGAAATTTACAAATGTCGGAAGAGATGACAAAATCTAGGATCTGCGATTTTATTAACAACGTCTGGATGACGAAATCAATATGCGTCAGTTAGAAGAAAATGAAACTGCATAAAAAAAAACATATTAGGAAATCTCATTTGAAGGCAATTAAATTAATGCTTTCGTTTTCTCACGCAGCTGGTCATCTTTTCTATGAAAAATTTGCACATCACTATAATCAACAGATGGAAGGCCTGGGGCAAATACGGTATCAGAGTATACAAGAAATTAACAACTCAAAGAACATTCACAATTCGCAGAAAAAGAGGCCTTTTTGAGCGAAGTTCCGAGAAATGATTATCGAAGACTGTTAAATTAAGGGCACGAAATTTTCTCGGGGATTAACTCAACGTCAGACACAACGTTAGCAGGATTAATCCTTCTTTCTAAAATACTGTTCTGGTAACAGAAGATCTACATAACTTTTGTGTTCATCTGTTTATCAACTAATCAACTTTATAAATTAATCAGCCGGACTTGTGTCACAGGCCAAGAGATCTTGTGTTGTGTACCTAGGTCTCAAAAACGAAGACGTAGTGCTTTTAGAGTTCCTTTAATCACATTATGCAATGGCGTACCATTTAAAAAACCGTGGATTTAATTCTCCATTTAATAAGACGTCAGTATCACAGACGTATAGCTTTGGGAACGAAAAGCGGTTTTTTTTAGGTGGGCCCTTGGGATTGAAAAATTTTATGATATCAAATGTAAAAAAACTTAAGTATTAATTTATGAATGATAATCAAGCAATTGCTATACTTCCCGTTTATATGCAACGACAATACTATTAGAGAGTGATTCCTGCTGAAGAAATCTGCGTAGGACTCACAACGTTATCACCTTTTCCTTAATTTTTAGCCTGATAGACAATTTTAATTCCAAAGAGTTGTGTTCCTACTAACGCATTACTTAAAGAAATTCTCCTGTATGTTAAAGCGCGAGGATATCAAATGTGCGTTTAAATAGCGTCCTTGCTGCTCACTAGGACTTACATACATAGCTGTTTAGGATTCACTAGGTTCCGGTCTATCATTAATAATATTTTCCCGATTGTATCCTATAAAACTTGCTATGGAACCCATTATATTCCAACCTGCAAGGCAGCCTTCCTTTGGGCCTGAGACCTGTCATCTGATCGGTGAGACAAATAAAGAATCGATTTCACTTCTTTTGAGATCATCTCTTACACGGTTAGGTGGAAAATATTTACGGTATAGTCAGCCTGTGTTCGCTACCAACTTAGTAACACTGGTCATCATTACAAAGCAACCAAACTGTGGGCTAATCAAATAATCTTTCCATATAAGCTCACTGTATGCTAAGTACCACGCCTTTTATAGAGCAGAAAAAGTCATTTATATCAAATATCCCTTGATGAAAGTACTCCATATCCAAGTTTTTGATTTAAAAAGTAATCTTATATCACGGTACTTTTGTCTGAAGAGAATATCGTCTCACATTTCTTCATTCTTACATCTACCTTTTCTATAATGCTATACACTCATGTTCTTGGTGTGTCTATGCTGTCTTACTCGGAAGATTTTATCTAGTCTTCACTCAGGTCTCGCGTCTCGATTTCCTATTCTCAAACAACCTTTGGATAGCTATTCATCTTGTGAAAGCTTCGCCACAACGATTGTGTAATGCTGAGATACACACCTCATCTTTTGATATAAGCTGTGTAATCCCTCTGTATTTCTTCAATATTTTAACATCAACTATTTATACTAAATATTCTACTCTTTTGCATATTGTAAATAAGTGCGAGAAAAGTGACCAAGCACATGCGTTATGACATTAGATCAGCCATTATACAGGAAAGGTGTTCAAATCGTAAATCAGCTGAAGAAATCTCTGAACGGTCCAAAGTTTTCAGTTAAGTAATTTCTAGGCACGAATGGATACATTATGTCAGGAAATGGTAGAGATGTACTTTGGGTATCCTGTACAGTATGTAAACTTTAGTGAAAATGCTGAATAGCCATGCTTACTCAAGATCATTGCGAACTCACTTCTAGACATTATACGGGGACCTCTACATATGATTATGAAGACATTTACAACCGTCGGATGAGATGACAAATTATATGATCCGCGATCTTATTCAACTACGTCTGGATGACGAAATCAATATGCGTCATTTACAAGAAAATGAAACTGCTTAAAAAAAAGAATTTTAAATCTCAAATTTAAGACGGTTAAATTTTCCGAACCTTTAACTTTGGCTGCAGTATATAGAGAAGGTCATAATCGAATTGCAATTCATCCAAAGGGACTAGATTGAACAGGGGACTACAACCTTCATTTGATGGCAATTAAATTAATGTTTTCGTTTTCTCACGCAGCTGGTCATCTTTTCTATGAAAAATTTGCACATCACTATACTCAATACATGGAAGGCCTGGAGGCAAATACGGTATCAGAGTATACAAGAAATTGACAACTAAAGGAACATTCACAATTCGCAGGAAAAAGGCGTTCTTGAGGGAAGTTCCGAGATATGATTATCGAAGAGTGCTTACTTAAGGGCACGAAAGAGTCGGGGATTAACTCAACGTCAGACACAACGTTAGCAGGATTAATCCTTCATTCCCAAATCCTTTTACGGTAACAGAAGATCTACAGGACTTTTGTGCTCATCTGTTTATCAGTTCATCAGCTTTATAAATTTATCGGCCGGACTTGTCTCGCAGGCCAAGAGAAGCGGCCCTGGGTCTACAATTTAATCACGTTACTAATTACCTAAAAAAAAGCTCCCGTTAGAGTTTAAAGCCAATAACCTCCATGTCAGTCCTTTACAAGCTTACGACCACATGTGTAATATAACTGTTACGGAGTATTGTTAAGCTTCGTGACCTTCTGCCTCAAAAGCAGCTTGCTACAGTCCCAAAGGATCAAGGTGTGAGAAATATCCATTGATTGTCCTTATAGCCTATAAAGCCAATATCCACGTGTTGTAGAAGTTTCATTCTTTGTTGAAAGTGTACATGAGGTCTTTGCATGTACCGCATATCGAAACTTCGTTCTTTATTAAGAGAGTTAAACTTTGCTTCTTTTTAGGAGATTCGAAAACTAAACGGTAGTTATAAATATAGAATCTCGATGAAATGAGTCAACCTTGTAAAAGACGCCTCGATATTTTTTATAAACTCCAGTTAAACTTTCTGGCTAATAGAAAATTTATCGCAGTCTCTTGTACTTTCTTAGGGCAGCGTGACGAACAAGTTATCGGACACTATTCCCAAGAGGGCAATTTCAGGGCTTCTGGTGCAAGATGTGGAAAGTGAGCCTAGCAAGTTTTATATCTTTTAGGTGACTTAACTGAAAATCTCGCAATGTAACCTAAGTATAAAAAAAATATTGTCAACTGATTACTTTCTTGTTGTCACTGTTATACACCTTTTCTACTTTACCTTTATAATATCTTTGTATCGCGAATCAGTGATTTACACCGCTAGCTTTAGTACTTCATCGGCCGGACTTGTTTCACAGGCCAAGAGAATCGGGTCTGGTTCTACAAGGTAATCACGTACCTAATTACCTAAGGATCTCCTATTATATTTTCCGGCCAATAACCTGTATTTGTATCCTTACAAGCTTACGACCATAAGTCTAGTATAACTGTTACAGAAAAATGTTAAGCTTCGTGGGCTTCTGTCTGAAAAGTACGTTTGTTCAGTCGCAAAGGAACAAGGTGCTGAGCAGTAAGCATTGATTATCCTTATGTCGTATAAAACGAAGGGCAATAACTCGAAACCAATTGCGATGGACGTGTAGTAGAGCTTTCATTCTTCGACACGGTCTGGATAAATATGTACATGGAGTCTTTGCATGTACGGAATATCTAAACTTCGTTCTTTATTAAGTGTTGAACTTGACTTCTTTTTAGGAGATTCGAAAACTAAACGGCAGTTACACAATTTTAAGTATCCCTGCAGATGGCGGAATCCTCGGAGGCAATCACCTACTGTTGAACATTTTAGCATATAAATCAATCACACAATAAATAATTGTTATAAACGTAAAATTGAATAATACTTTGGTGCGCGAATGTGATACCTAAATGAATTGGTTTTGCTCGCTGTGTGTTCTGCTACGGTTTAGTTTTCTTTTCGGGTAGCAAAGCGGTTCTTGTTAAAAGATTCCAAAATATGTAAACAGAATAATAAACCACTACCACGTTGTATACATTTTGCTTATACCTTCATTTAAAGTTTCATCAAGATCGTCTTTATGTCCATTTTATTAAGTCTATAAGGCGAGTACGATATCACAAAATAATAAGAATAACTGATTGGATCAACTATTAAGCCATTGTGAATGACATATTGTCTTTTTTAGATGTTTTTCGTTAACATCTATATCAGATTGCCTTCTCATCTGCCATTTCTAAATGAACTCCGTTGGCACAATTCACAAAACCTTGAGTACTCCATATCGGCTCTTTTACACTAAAGTGTGTCTCGTTCACAATCCTATCTTGCAGTTAATTTTTATCCACAGCTAAATAAGATTATCCGGCTTTGGCTGATGGTAGCTGTGTGGGTCGATACACCAACCTCTTTGGATTGGTTTCTTGCTTAGATCATTTCGCTCTTGCAGTTGGAGGTACTTCCGAATTGAATGCTGAACAGATGCTGTGTTAGTAACCGGTAAAACGGCCTAATTGAAGCTTTGTAACTACTTCTTTGTATATGATATGGCTTATACCAGGGAGGACATGTTTCCTTCTTCATACAGGTGAATAAGAAATGTCTAACCTTACCACTTTGTCAGCATTCACATTTGATTGATTGAAGACTCTGACTAACTTTCACAATTCTTCTTCTTTCTGAAGGAAATTGAAGGCTGCTAACTATTCACTCATGAGTATAGCTGAGGTCGCGTCATAGCCTGTTGCATTATGAAAAAAGTGAAAGCAATCTTTTAAGCCAAAGTTACCTTAAATTTAATAATTTCGTAGCATTTCCTTTCAATTCTTCTTGTATTTGGCTATAAAAGAATGAGCAACTGCTCATGAAGTCATCTACCAAGATTCTTAAAAAACCTTAATCACAAACATCAACAGCTACAGATTTCCCTTTTGTAGTTTCTTCTATTACTGTTGTCCATTTACAGTAACCTTTACTCCTTTGAAAACTGTTTGCATCATTTGAAGCCGTCTAGTACTGATCTCAGAGTTTCTCAATAACTGTAATTGAATTGTTGTGACTTCAATGGCAGAATTAAATTCGATCATGGCAGATATTTCCCGAAAGCTCTTCTTCCTCTTTCGGCATTTTCCATGTCTAATTGGAATTTACATCTATAAAATATAAGGCGGAAATAGAGCAAGATTAATCCTAAGGGAATGAAGGATTAATCTTTCTGATTTTGTGTCTGACGTTGAGTTAATCCCCGAGAAAATTTCGTGGCCTTCATTAAGCACTGTTCGATAATTATATCACTTGGAACTTCGCTCAAGAGGGCATCTTTTTCTGCGAATTATAAATGTTCCTTGAGTTGTTAATTTCTTGTAATCCTCTGATACCGTATTTGCCTCTACAGCTTTCCACCTGTTAAGTATGGTGATGTGCAAACTTTCATAGAAAAGATGACCAGCTGCGTGAGTAAACGGAAGCTTTATTTTAATTGCCTTCAAATATATGTCCTAGTCCCCTGTTGAATCTAGTCTTTTTGGATGAATTGCAATACGATTATGACCTTCTCTATTATTGCAGCTAAAGTTAAAGGTTCAGAAAATGTCACCGTCTTAATTTTAAGATTTCCTATTATGGTTTTTGTCATGCAGTTTCATTTATTTTAAATGTTGCATTTTGATTTCCTCCTCCAGACGTCGTTCAAAACGATCGCAGATCCTAGAATTTGTCATCTCCTCCAACGGTTGTAAATGTCTTGATAACCACATGTAGAGGTCCCAAAGCAAACTCTAGAAGTGAATTCTCAATGATGTTGACTAGGCATAGGGATTCAGCATTTTCACTAAGGTTATCATAGTCTACAGGACTGATTATACCGTAAATATTTTCCACCTAACCGTTTAAGAGATCTCAAAAGAGCTTAAAATCGATTCTTTCTTTGTCTCATCGATCAGATAACCGATCGCAGGCCCTAAGCAAGGCTGCTTTGGAATGTAATGGATTCCAAAGCAAAATTTTACAGGATACAATCGGGAAAATATTACTAATAATAGACCACAACATACTGAATAATACAGAACTCTGAATGTAAGTCCTAGGAAACAGCAAGGACGTTAATTAAACGCATATTTGTCAGCCTAGAATTGTAACACACAGGAGACTAATAAATTCGCAAGAACACGACTGTTTGGATTAAACCGTTCTATCAGGCTAACAATTAAGAAAAAGGTGAGAGCGTTATGAGTCCTAAGTAGATTTCTTCAGCAGGAAGCACCCTCAAAAAGTAATGTAGTTACATATAAACGGGAGGTATAGCAATTGCTTGATTATCATTGATAAATTAATACTTGTGGTTTTTAAATTTGGTATCACAAAAATTTTCAATCCCAAGGGCTCACGTAAAACAAACCGCTGTACATTCCCATAGTTATTGTGAATGTGATACCCTCGTCTTATTAAAGGGAGAAGTTAATCCACGGTTTTTAAAAAGGTACGCGAAGTATAATGAAAGTTAAGTAGCAATAAAAGCACTACTGCTTCGTTTTTAAAACCTAGGTATACAACACAAATACTGCGGCCACCGATTCATTGTTGAATTTCTTTACTAGCTCTAACGCATTAGAAATTAAAGAATACATGGCGACGTCCACTGCTGATTTCTAAATTCCCAGCATTTTTAGATAGACATAAGCCGTCATAAGCCCTTTAGCCCTACCGAACATTTTGAAACAGAACCCTGGAATTATTGTCACGTTTTTTGTACCCTAAACCACTAATTAAAACTCGAAAATCCACGTCTACCTTTAAAATTATTTCTTTAATCACCGCATCACTTAGAGATCGATTGAATCTTTTATTATTATCTTTTTTCATACATTGTAGAATACTAATACAGTGAAGTCAATTGACATCTCTGCTAATGTTCTCATTCAAGGTGATTTCTGGTGGTGCTTATGCATATTACAAAAAGCTTCACAAGCTCGGGGATGCCTGCCCTACCGCAAGTGACCTATCAACCTGTCCATCATTATAACGCGCTTTCTCTCTACTATACCTTATGAGCTGACCGTGATATTCAGTCTTTCTCAGTGAAAAACATATTGTTTCCCACATCACTGGTTTTAAACTCGAATAATTCGAATTTGCAAGTCCTAAGAACAATATGTGCTGAAGTACTTTTCCCATTTGAACCCACCCACTCTCGTCGGTTGTACTGCATGCAAACTGATTCCATTCGTTCTAATGCAAGTATCAAGATGCAATATCTCGACATCTACTGATATTATCTTTTTATCTAAATGCATCCTTATATCTACAATTAGTATTACCATTATTTCTGCAGAAAGCCATATTCGGCAGCTTTGTATATATATCTTATTTCTTCTGCCATATGAAAGTTATAACTCAACAGATATTAGTGTATTACAACGTTTGAGTTGCATTTGAAAAAACCTAATCTCACCACGCTTTTATCAAATATTACTATGTCTGGTTGGTTGTAGTGCATGCTAACTGCTTGCATTCGTTTTGATAAGATAACAACACGTATCTCGACATCTCCTCTTAGTAAAATTTTATCTGAACGTTTCGGTATCTTAGAATTACTATTTCTTGTCTAAACTGTATGAAGTATAGATCTAAGCACATATCTGTGAATTTCGAATTTCTTCTTGCCAATGTTAACGGCTCTACTAAGGAATGTACTCTAGGCAGCTTCCCAATGTATTCCGCTATATGCAGCGAACACCTAAGCAGAAATCTACAGACGATATGGTGCTATCATTTTTGTAAAGGAATTTATTTGGTGATTTAGGATGGCTTTGGTCAACGGCCATGGATATGTTCACATACATACAAGGCCAAATGACAGTCTGGTTCAGTATTAGAGATGAGTACACTTCGTAAGCCTCAAATGCTGGCGATTAATCATGTACATTTTGTGGAGTAACTTTCTGCTCTTGAGAAGACAACTTTCAGTCGGTGGGAGGACACGCGAGCTCTATTCACGTCAGCGAGATGAGGTAGTGTTCAATTTAATAAATAAGATTACACAAATTTTCTTATTGATCATTCCGTATCAGATGTGAAAGGTGTCTAAAAGCTAGTACGGTTGGTCTACTGGTCTGCTACAGAGCGCAAGCTTACCAGAATTTACTTACCGGTGAGAAAATGTTGAGAAGATTGAGAATTTTAAATCCTCCAATAAGCTTATTAAGAGTGTGCCATATTTCAGTCTGCGTACCAGAAAGACTTTAAGATTTTATAGCCTAAAGATTAGTGTGATAGAGACGTAGCGTTATCAATGAAGTGAGTGAAGGTTGCAAAAGACGTCTCGAAATTTTTTATAGAGGCAAGTTTAACTTTCAAGCTTATCGAAAGTTTTTCGCAGTCTCTATTACTTACTTTAGGCACCGAGTCGAGCAAGTACTCGAACACTGTTTCAAGGGAGAATATTTAGGGCTTCTGCTCCAAGATGTGGAAATCAAGCATAGCAAGGTTTCTATATTTAAGGTGTACATGACTGAAAATCTCCCAATGTAACCTAAGTACAAAAAAAAAAAAAAAAAAAAAAAAATTGTCACCTGATAATTCTGTTGATGTTTGTGTTTTACACCTGTTCTACCAAGACTGTATAACTTCTTTCTATCGCGAATCAGTCCTTTACACAACTAGTTTTAGGAATTCATTGATCGGACCTGTCTCACATGCTAAGAGAAGCGGGCCTGATTCTACAATGTAATCACGCACCTATTTACCTAAGGATCTCCTACCAGATTTTCAGGTTTACGACCATAAGTCTAGTATAACTGTTACAGAAAATTGTTACTCTTCGCGGGCTTCTGTCTGAAAAGTTGGTTGGTACAGTCGCAAAGGAACAAGGTTGTGCGCAGTAAGCATTCGTTATACTTATGTCGTATTTAACCTAGGCCAATAAGTTGAAACCAACTGTGATCGTCGTGTAGTAGAGCTTTCATTTTTAGATCATCATCTTAGATAAAAATGTACATGGAGTCTTTGCATGTACGCAATATCGAAATTTCGTTTTTTATTAAGAGTGTTAAACTTTACTTCCCTTTAGGTTGAGTCGAAAACTAAACGGCAGTTACATAATCTTAAGGGTCCTGGCAGATGACTGAATCCTGGAGTCAATCTTCTGCTGTTGAACATCTTAACATATAAACAATCAAACAATAAACAATTGTTATAAACGTACAAGTGAATGATAATGTAGGACGTGAATGTGATATCTAAGTGAATTGGTTTTTGGTCGTTACCTGAAATGTGTCCTGCTATCGTTTTGTTTTCTATTCGGGTACCAAAGCAGCTCGTGTTAAAAGAATCCAAAATATGTAAACAGAATAATAAACCACCTTCATATTTTAAACCATGTCCTCACACCTTCATTTAAAGTTTCATCAAGATCTTCTTCATTTCCATTTTTTTACATCTATGAACCGGGGACGTTATTACAAAATAATGATCATAACTGATTGGATCAACAATTAAGGCGTTGGTAATGACATACTGTTTTTCTACAGCTGTTGATTGTCATCATCTAAATCAGTTTGTGTTCCGATCTTCCATTTGTAAACGAATCCTTGGCAGAATGCAGAAAACCTTGAATACTTCATATTGGCTCTTTTACACTTACATGTGGCTCGTTAATATCCTATCTAGCAATCACTTTTTATCTATAGATAAGTAAGCTTATCCGGCTGGAGCCGATGGTAGCTGATGGCATATCCTCTTTCACACACCAACCTCAATCGATTCGGTTGATGCTTAGACCATTTCGCTCCTGGACTTGGAGGTACTTCCGAATTGAATGCTGCACACCTGCCGTAATAGTAGGGGAAAAAGTGCCCATATTGAAGCTTTGTAACTACTTTTTTGTTATACTTCATAGGCTTATACCAAGAAGGACATGTTTCCTTCTCCATACAGTCGGATAAGAAATTAATCTTGACTATTGTTTTAGGATTGAGATTTGGCTGGTTGAAGACTATGACTAACTTGCACAATTCTTTTTCTCTTTGAAGGATCTTGAAGGTAGGCAACTATTCTCTCCTGAGTATAGCTGAGATCGTTTCACTGCCTGTTGCAACATGAAAAAAGTGAAGCACTCTTTTAATGAAGCTAAAGATTCTTTAAATTTAAATAATTACGTAGCATTTCCTTTCGGTTCTGCTTCCATGTGGCCCTAAAAGAATAAGCCACTGCTCATGAAAAATTCTACCAAGATTCTTAAAAGATCTGAATCAACCCACCAACAGCTACAGATTTCCCGTTTGTAGTTTCTTCCCTTTTTCTTGTCAATATACAGCTACCTTTACTCCTTCGAAAACTGCTTGCATCGTTTGAAGCCTTCTAGTATTGATCTTAAAGTTTCTGAAGAACCGTGATTGAATTGTGGAGACTTCAATGGCATAATTAAATTCGATCGTTAAGATATTTCACGAAAGTTTTTTTTGTCTTTCTTCAATTTATGTGTCTAATTGTAATTTATATCCATAAAATATAAGGTGAAAATAGCGCTTAGCATAACTCATATACGTACTTAACGCTGATTTGACTGGCCATTCTTAGCGCACACCATTGCGTGTTGAAGGGCTCTTCCGTTTACGTGTGGGTTTTAATACACATGATAATAGAGACACTGCAATTTTCACCGTAATCAAAATGATATTCTTGAGCATTGAATTATTATCACACAAGGAAGGTATCATTAGATCAACGTGTCGCTCTGATGATAAACTGATGCCCACAAAAGTCCTGTAGAACTTCTGTAATCGTAACAGTATTTGGGAATGAGGGAATAATCTTGCTAACGTTGTGTCTAACGTTGAGTTAATCTCCCACAAAATTTCGCGGCCTTCATTAAGCACTCTTCGATAATCATATCGCTTGGAATATCGCTCAAGAAGGCATCTTTTTCTGCGAATTGTCAATGTTCCTTGAGTTGTTAATTTCTTGTAATTCACTGATACCGTATTTCCTTCGAGGGCTGCCATCTATTGAGTATATTGATGTGTAAATTTTTCATAGAAAAGATGACCAGCTGCGTGAGAAAACGTAAGCATTAATTTGATAACCTACAAATAAAGTTTCTAATCCCCTGCTCAATGTAGTCCCTTTGGATGAATTGCAATATGATTATGTCCTTTTCTATATACTGCAGCCAAAGTTAATGGTTCGGGAAATGTCACCGTCGTAATTTTGAGATTTCCTTATATGGTTTTTGTCATGCAGTTTCATTTTCTTGTAAATGTTGCATACTGATTTCCTCATCCAGACGTTATGAATAAGATCGCAGATCCTAGATTTTGTCATCTCCCCCGACGGTTGTAAATGTCTTCAAACGACCTGTAGGGGTCCCTGAGCAAAGTCTAGAAGTGATTTCTCAATAATCTTGAGTAGGCAATTTCATTCAGCATTTTCACTAAAGTTGTCATAGTGTACAGGATGCACCAAAGTTCTTCTATACCATTCGTGCCTAGAAATTACCTAACTGCAAACCTCCCAAAGGCGGTGAAACTTTGGACTGTTCAGAAATTTCTTCAGCTGAGTTAGGATTTGATCATATATGCTGTATATGGCAAATCTAATTTCATAACGCATGCGCTTTGATCACTTTTCTTGCAGTTATTTACAGTATATAGATAAGTAGATGGTTCTGGACAACGGCCATGGTTATGCTCGCATACATAAAAAGCCTGGATTAGTACAATTCGCAAGCCTCTTCTAATTGCGTTTTATCGGGTACATTTTGTGCAGTAGCTTTCTCCTCTTGAGAAGATACCTTTGAATCGATGCACAGGACAGGCAAGCTCTATTCACGTCAGCGAGATGAGGTAGTATTGAATTTAATAATAATAAGATTACAGAAATACTTCTTGTTGATCAATCCGTCTCAGGTATGAAAGGTGTCAAAAAGCTAATACAGTTGGTGCCCTTATCTGCTACACAGGGGAAGCTTACCAGAACTTCTGGGGAAGCTTACCAGAAGCTTACCACCGGTGAGAAAACGTTTACAAGATCGAGTAATTCAAATCCTCCAATACGCTTAATAAGAGTGTGCGATATGGCACTCTCTAGTGCAAGATGAACCGTGCGAGTCAGAAGGACTTTATGGTGCTATAGCCTAAAGATTATTGGAATACATACGTAGCGTTATGAATATAGATTTTTGATGAAGTGAGTGAAGGTTCAAAAACGCCTGGTAATGTTTTATAGACGAAGTTTAACTTTCAAGCTAATCGAAAGCTAATAGCAGTATCTATTACTTTCCTTGGGCACCGAGACGAGCAAGTACTCGAACACTATTACTAAGGGAGAAAATTCAGGGCCCTTGCTCCAAGATGTGGAAAGTGAGTAAGGACATAAGCCGGCATATAAGCTGCTCGTGTTAAAGAATTCTAAAATATGTAAACAGTACAATAAACCACCATTTTTTATACCGTGTTTTTATACCTTCATTTAGAGTTACATCTAAATTAACTTCATGTCAATTTTGTTAAATCTATAAGGCGGTGACGTTAACACAAAATAAAAATAAAAACTGATTGGATCAAGAATTAAGCCGTTGTCAAATGACGTTGATTTTCAACTGCTGTTGTTCCTAATCATCTATATCAGATTGTCTTCCATTCTGCATTTTCTACATGAACTCTCTTGGCAGAATACACAAAACTGATTACTTCATATCGGCTCTTTTACACTAACATGTGGCTCGTTCACAATCCTATCTTTCAGTCAGTTTTTATCTACAGGTAAGTAAGCTTATCTGGCTGGAGCTGATGGTAGCTGTGTTGGTCCTGGAATTCGCATATCCTCTTTCACACACCAACCTCGTTTGATTGGGTTCATGCTTAGACCATTTCACTCCTGAAGTTCGAGGAACTTCCGAATTGAATGCTGCACAGCTGCTGTGTTAGAAATGGGAAAAGTGGCCATATTGAATCTTTGTAACTACTTTCTTGTTGTATCTGATATGGCTTATACCAGGAGGACAGGACGGTATCAGAAAATTACAAGAAACTAACAACTCGATGAACATTCACAATTCGCAGAAATAGAGAACTTCTTTAACGAAGGTCCAACTCATATTTAAAGAAAAGAAGAAAATTAATATATTGGATGTATCCAATATATTAAAGAATATACATAAAAAATACATGAACATATTAAATTATAAAATAACAGTATACAAAATATTAATGAAATAAAATAAAAGAATAATAAAAATAACTGCTACAGAAATTAACAAGTAAATTTTCTACTTATAAGTGCTATTACTTCTCTAAAGGAAATCGGACTTCCTGATTCCCTTTATTGGTAGAGTTTAACGTACCCAGTATTCAGAGATGACAGGACTTCGGACTTCCAGAAGTCATGTCTATCTCACAGTGTCGGGTAACTTAATTCAATGCACTTATTTCAATATTGCGAATTTATTTTTTTGTATTTTTTATGCAAAGAATAAAAAGAAAATGGCTACACATATCGCATCCAACAGTGCTTAAAGAAGGCCACGAAATTCTCGTGGGGAGTAACTCAACGTTAGACACAACGTTAGCAAGATTCATCGTTCATTCCCTTATACTGTTACGATAAAAGAAGTTCTACAGGACTTATGAAGGAAACAGTTTATCATCTGAGCGACACGTTTAGTTAATGCCATCATTTATGTGTGAAAATATGTCAATGCCCAAGAATATAAGTTCGAATGCGGTGAATATTGCAGAGTCTCTGTTGTCTTGTGTTTTAAAACCCAAACGTAGAAGGAAGAGTCCTTCTGCACGCAATGGCGTGGACTAAAAATGGCAAATCAAATCTGCATTAAGTACGTTTTTAAATTATGTTAAGCGCTATTTTCACTTGTATTTTATGGATTTAAATTAAAATTAGACACGAAAAGTGCCGAAAGACAAGAAGGTCTTTCGGGAAATATCTGCAACGATCGAATTTAAATCTGCCATTGAGGCCACGACAATTCAATCACACTTCTTGAGAAACTTGGAGATCAATACAAGACGGCTTCAAGTGATTCAATCAGTTTTCGAAGGAGTAAATGTAGCTGTATATGGAGAAGAATAATGCAAGAAACTACAAACTGGAAATCTGTAGCTGTTGATGGGTTTTAGTCTGATCTTTTAAGAATCTTACTAGAAGGCTTCATGAGCAGTTGTTGATCTAAAAGGAAATGCTACGAATTTATTAAATTTAGAGAAACTGTAGAGTCATTAAAAGATTGCTTTCACTTTTTTCAGGATGCAACAGGCTGTGTCACGTCCTCAGCTATAATCAGCAGTGAATAGATCCTTCAAAAAAAGAAGAATTGTGAAAGTTAGTCAGAGTCTTCTACCAGCCGATACTCGAACCTGACAAAATGGTCAAGATACACATTTCTAATTAGCCTGTATGGAGAAGGAAACATATCCTCTCTGGTATAAGCCATATCAGGTATAACAAGGGAGTAGTTACAAAGCTTCAATAAGGCCACTTTTCCCCTGCTAAAACAGCAGCTGTTCAGCACTCAATTGAGAAGTCTCTCCAACTCCATTAGCGAAATGGTCTAAGCATGAACCCAATCGAATGAGGTTGGTGTGTGAAAGCGGATATGCAAATTCCAGGACCCACACTGCTACCATCAGCTCCATCCGGGTATTTTTACTAACCTTTAAACAAGAAGTGAACGAGCCACATGTTAGTATAAAAGAGCAGATATGAAATATTGAAGGTTTTCTCCATTTTGCCAAGGGACTTCATGTACAAATGCCAGATCGGAGGGCAATCTTATATAGATGATGGCGAACAAAGCTTTTGAAACCAATATGTCATTGAAAATTGCTTAGTTGTTGATCCAATCAGTTATGATTATTATTTTGAAAAGACGTCCCCGCCTTATAGACCTAACTAAATGGACATGAAGATGATCTTGATGTAACTTGAAAAGAAAGTTAAAAAAAAAACAAGGTATAAAATATTAAGGTGGTTCATTGTTTCGTTTACATATTTTGGAAATCTTTAACACGAGCGGCTTTGGTACCCGAAGAGAAAACGAAATTGTATCAGGACACACACAAGTTAACGAGCAAAAACTTCAGGAGTGAAATGTTCTAAGCATGAACCCAATCGATCGAGATTGGTGTGTGAAAGAGGATATGCGATTTCCTCACAGCTAAAATCAGCTCCAGCCGGATAAGCTTACTTACCTGTAGATAAAAAGTGACTGAAAGATAGGTTTGTGAACGAGCTACATTTTAGTGTAAAAGAGCCGATATGAAGTATTCAGGGTTTTGTGTAACCTGCTAAGAGAGTTCATGTAGAATTGGTAGAATGGAAGAAAATCTTATATAGATTATTAGGAACAACAGCTGTAGAAAATCAACATGTGATTGACAACGGCAATATTCTTGCTCCAATCAGTTATGATTATTATTTTGTGTTACCGTCACCGACGAGTACTTGCTCGCCCCGGTGCTCAAAGAAAGTAATAAATACTGTTATTAACTTTCGCTTAGCTTGATGGTTAAACTTGCGTTAACTTCGCTCCTTATTCTGGAAACTTCGCTCAAGAAGGCTTCTTATTCTGCGCAGTAGTGTTTGAGTACTTGTACGTCTCGGTGCCCATAGAAAGAAATAGTACAGGTATTAACTTTCACTTAGGCTGAAAGTTAAACTTGCGTCTATAAAAAGTTTCGAGCGTCTTTTGCAACCTTGACTCACTTCATCAAGATTCTATATTGATAACGCTACGCATCTCTCCCAATAATCTTCAGGCTATAGAAATTTAAAGTCTTTCTGACTCGCACGGTTCATCTTGCACTACAGACTGCCATATCGCACAATCTTTTAATCTTATTGGAGGATTTGAATTTCTCGATCTTCTAAACGTCTAATCACCGGGGAGTAAATTTCTGGTAAGCTACCCCTCTGTAGCAGATTAGTGCACCGACTGTATTAGCTTTTTCACACCTTTCATATCTGAGACGGAATGATCAACAAGAAGAATCCCAAAATTTAGACGGTTACATTTTCCGAACCGTCAACATTGGCTGCAGTATATAGAGAAGGTCATAATCGTATTGCAATTCATCGAAAGAGACAGGATTGAACATGGGACTACAATCTTCATTTGAAGGATATTAAATTAATGCTTCCGTTTTTTCACGCAGCTGGTCATGTTTTCTATGGAAAATTTGCACATCACTATACTCAACAGATGGAAGCCCTCGTAGCAAATACGGTATCAGAGTATACAAGAAATTAACAACTCAAGGAACATTAACAATTCGCAGGAAAAGAGGCATTCTTGAGCGAAGTTCCAAGAGATATGATTATCGAACAGTGCTTAATTTAGGGCACGAAATTTTCTCGGGGATTAACTCAACTTCAGACACAACGTTAGCAAGGTTAATCCTTTATTCCCAAATACTGTTACGATAACAGAAGTTCTAGAGGACTTTTGTGCTCATCTGTTTATCAGTTCATCAGCTTTACAAGTTCATCGGCCGGACTTGTCTCACAGAACAATAGAAGCGGCCCTGGGGCTACAACTTAATCACGTTCCTATTACCTAAAAAAACTCCTATTAGACTTTTCAGGCCAATAACCTACATGTACCTCCTTTACAAGCGTAGGCCCACAGGTGTAATATATAAATGTTACGGAATATTGTTGAGCTTCGTGACCTTCTGTCACAAAAGCAGCTTGGTACAAACGCAAAGGATCAAGTTGCTGAGAAGTATCCATTGATTCACTTATAGCCTATTAGAGCTAGGGAAATAAGTATAAACAAACTGGGATCGACGTGTTGTAGAGGTTTCATTCTTACGCCCCCTCTTGGATGAAAGTGTACATGAGGTCTTTGCATGTAACGCATATTGAAACATCGCTCTT
This sequence comes from Thermobia domestica, assembly GCF_964235325.1. NCBI lineage: Eukaryota > Metazoa > Arthropoda > Insecta > Zygentoma > Lepismatidae > Thermobia > Thermobia domestica. The sequence goes on from NC_137470.1 coordinate 85,355,220, forward strand.
TATTTAGAGACTTAAATTTTGCTTCTTTTTAGAAGATTCGAAAACTAAACTGTACTTATAAATATAGAATCTCTTGAAATGAGTCAAGCTTGGAAAAGACGCCTCGATATTTTTTATAAACTCCAGTTTAACTTTCTGGCTAATAGAAAAATTATCGCAGCCTCCTTCACTTTCCTTGGGCAGCGGGACGAACAAGTTATCGGACACTATTCCCAAGAGGAGAATTTCAGGGCTTCTTGTGCAAGATGTGGGAAGTGAGCCTAGGAAGTTTTATATCTTTCAGGTGACAACTGAAAAACTTCCAATGTTGCCTAAGTAAAAAAAAATGTCAATTGATTACTTTCTTGCTGTCTCTGTTTTACACCTGTTGTACCAGACCTTTATAACATCTTTGTATCGCGTATCAGTGATTTACACCGCTAGCGTTAGTAATTAATCGATCGGACTTCTTTCACAGGCCAAGAGAATCGGGTCTGGTTGTACAAGGTAATCACGAACCTAATTACCTAAGGATCTCCCATTAGATTTTCCGGCCAATAACCTGCATTTGAATCCTTTACAAGCTTACGACCATAAGTCTAGCATAACCGTTACAGAAAATTGTTAATATTCGTCGGCTTCTGTCTGAAAAGTAGGTTGGTTAAGTCGCAAAGGAACAAAGTGCTGAGCAGTGAGCTTTATATAGGCTTATGTCGTATAAAACCTAGGGCAGTAAGTCGAAATCACTTCCGATGGACGTGTACTAGAGGTTTCATTCTTACGACCCGGTCTGGATAAAAATGTACATTGATTCTCTGCATGTACGGAATATCGTTCTTTATTAAGAGTGTTAAACTTGACTTCTTTTTAGGAGAGTCGAAAACTAAACGGCAGTTACACAAATTCCAAATTATGTAAACTAAACAATTAACCACCTTCATGCTTTATACCTTGTTTTTATACCTTCTTTTAAAGTTACATCTAGATCGTCTTCATGTCCATTTTTTTAGGTATATAAGGCGGAAACGTTATTTCAAAATAATAATCATAACTGTTTGGATCAACAATTAAGCAATTGTGAATGACATATTGGTTTTCAACAGCTTTGTTCGTCATCATATATATATATGATTGTCTTCCGAACTGCCATTTGTACATGAAGTAATATAGCAAAATGGAGAAAACCTTCAGTATTTCATACACACCTCTCCTTTTGATATAAGGAGGGTATTCCCTCTGTATTTTTTCCGTATTTCAATATCAAGTACCAATACTAAAAATTCTACTGTTCTGCATACAGTAAATAATAGCAGGAGAAGTGAACAAAGCGCGTGCGTTATGACATTAGATCAGCCTTTATACTGGCAGGGTGGTCAAATCGTACCTTCAGCTGAAGAAATTTATGAACGGTCTAAAGTTGTACCGCATTTAGAAGATTTCCACTTGAGTAATTTCTAGGCACTATTGGATACATTATGTCAGGAAATGGTATAGAAGAACAATTGTGTATCCTGTACACTAAGACAACATTAGTGATAATGCTAAATGGCCATGCCTACTCAAGATCATTGAGAACTCACTTCTAGACTTTGCTCATGGACCTCAACAAGTGGTTGTGAAAACATTTACAACTCTCGGAGGAAATCACAAACTATAGGATCTGCGATCTTATTCAACAATGTCTGGATGACGTAATAAATAAGCAACAGTTACAAGAAAATGAAAGTGAATGTCAAAAACCATATTAGGAAATGTCAAAATTAAGACGGTGACATTTCCCGAACCGTAAATTGTGGCTGCAGTATATAGAGACGGTCTTAATCGTATTGCAATTTATCCAAAGGGATTACATTGAACAGGGGACTAGAAACTTTATTTGTAGGCAATTAAATGAATGCTTCCGTTTTCTCATGCAGGTGGTCATCTTTTCTATGAAAAATTTGCACATCACTATACTCAATATTTGGAAGCCCTGGAGGCAACTACGGTATCAGAGGATTACAAGAAATTAACAATTCAAGGAACATTCTCAATTCGCAGATTAAGAGGCTTTTTTGAGCGAAGCTCTAAGTGATATGATTATCGAACAGTGCTCAAAGAAGGGCACGAAATTTTCTGGGGATGAACTCAACGTGAGAAACAACGTTAGGAAGTTAAATCCTTCATTCCCAAATACTGTTACGATAAGAGAAGTTCTACAGTACTTTTGAAGGGAACAGTTTATCATCTCAGTGGCACGTTGAGCTAATGTCACCTTCCTTGTGTGAAAATTTATCAATGCGCAGTCTGATTTGTACTGAGTTTTAAAACCCACACGTAGAAGGAAGAGTTCTTCTACACGCAAGGGTATGGACTAAAAATGGCAACTCAAATCTGCCTTAAGTACGTATATAAATTACGTTAAGCGCAATTTTAACCTTATATTTTATGGATTTAAATTACCATTAGACACGAAAAATGCCGAAAGAGAAAAAAGAGCTTTCCGGAAACATCGGCAACGATCCAATTTAAATCTGCCATTGAAGCCACGACAATTCAATCAAAGTTCTTGAGAAACTTGGAGTTCAAAACTAGAAGGCTTCAAATAATTCAAACAGTTTTCGAATGAGCAAAGAGTAGTTGTAGAAACTACAAACGGGAAATCTGTAGCTGTTGATGGTACTGATTCAGATCTTCTAAGAATCTTACTAGAAGACTTCATGAGGAGTTGCTGAATCTTTTGAGGCCAATACAAGCACAAGTGAAAGGGAATGCTACGTAATTATTAAATTTAAACATTACGTGAATACCTTGTAAAACCAGACCCGCTTCTCTTGGCCTGTGAAACAGTCCGGCCGATGAATTACTAAAGCTAGCGGTGTAAATCACTGATTCGCGATACAAAGATGTTATACAGGTATGGTAGAACAGGTGTATAACAGAGACAGGAAGAAAATAATCAATGACAGTTTTTTTTTTACTTATGTTACACTGGGAGATTTTCAGTTAAGTCACCTGAAAGATATAAAACTTCCTAGGCTCACTTCCCACATCTTCCACCAGAAGCCCTGTAATTCCCTTCTTGGGAATAGTGTCCGATAAGATGTCTGTCCCGCTGCCCAAGGAAAGTTAAACCTACTGCGATATCATTTTTATTAGCGAGAAAGTTAAACTTTAGATAGTAAAAAATATCGAGGCGTCTTTTGCAAGGTTGACTAATTTTATCAAGATTCTATATTTATAACTACCGTTTAGTTTTCGAATCTCCTAAAAGGAAGCAAAGTTTAACTCTCTTAATAAAGAACGATGTTTCGATTTGCGGTACAAGCAAAGACCTCATGTACACTTTCATCCAAGATGGGACATAAGAATTAAACCTCTACAACACGTCGACCCCAGTTGGTTTCAACTTATTTCCCTAGCTTTTGTAGGCTATAAGGACATCATTTGGTACTTCTCAGCAGCTAGATCCTTGCGACTGTACCAAGCTGCTTTTGAGACACAACGTCACGAAGCTTAACAATATTTCGTAACAATTATACTAAACCTTTGGTCGTAAGCTTGTAAAGGATTCACATGCAGGTTATTGGCCTGAAACTCTAATAGGAGTTTTATAGGTAATTAGTAACGTGATTAAATTGTAGACCCAGGGCCGCTTCTCTTTGCCTGTAAGACAAGTCCGGCCGATGAATTTATAAAGAGGATGAACTGATAAACAGATGAGCACGAAAGTCCTGTACAACTTCTATTACCGTAAGAGTATTTCGGAATGCAGGATTAATCCTGCTAACGTTGTGTCTGACGTTGAGTTAATCCCCGAGAAAGTTTCGTGCCCTTAATTATGCACTGTTCGATAATCATATGTCTTGAAACTTCGTTCAAGAAGGCCCCTTTTCCTGCGAATTGTGAATGTTCCTTGAGTTGTTAATTTCTGGTATACTGTGATACCGTATTTGCCTCCAGTGCTTCCATCTGTTGAGTATAGTGATGTGCAAATTTTTCATAGAAATGACCAGCTGCGTGAGAAAACGGAAGCAATAATTAAATAGCCTTCAAATGAAGGTTGTAGTAACCTGTTCAATCTAGTCCCTTTGGATGAATTGCAATACGATTATGACTTTCTCTATATACTGCTGCCAAAATTTACGGTTCGGGAAATGTAACCGTCTTAAATTTGAGATTTCCTTATATGGTTTTTGTCATGCAGTTTCATTTTCTTGTTCATGTTCCATATTGATTTCGTCATCCAGACGTTGTTAATAACATCGCAGATCCTAGATTTTGTCACCTTTTCCGACAGTTGTAAATGTCTACATAACCACATTTAGAGGTCCCCGAGCAAAGTCTAGAAGTGAGTACTCAATGATCTTGAGTAGGCATGGTCATTGAGCATTTTCATTAAAGTTGTCATAGTGTACACGATACACGAAAGATCTTGTATACCGTTTCCTGATATAATGTATCCATTCGTTCCTAGAAATTACTTAACTGCAAACTTCCAAACGAAGCTTTAAGACCGTTCAGAAATTTCTTCAGCTGAGTTATAATTTCAACTTCTTTCCAGCATAATGGCTGATGTAATGTCAAACGCATGTGCTTTGTTCACTTTTCTTGCAGTCATTTTCTGTATGCAGAAGTGTAGAATATATAGTATTAGTATTTGATGTTGAAATATCGAAGAAAAAAATACTACACTGCTTATATCTAAAGAGGCGGTGTGTATCTCACCATTACACAATCGTAGTGGCGAAGCTTTCACAAGATGAATAGCTATCCAAAGGTTGTTTGCGAATAGGCAATCGAGACGCGAGTGAAGACTTGATTAAATCTTCCGAGTAAGAAGGAATTGACACATAGAGAACATGAGTTTATAGCATTAGCGGGGAGGAGGATGTCAGATAGATGAAATGTGATACGATATTCTTATCAAGACAATGCTATCGTGATATCATTCTATAACTTAGATATGGACAATTTTCACCAACAAACTTATAAAATTAATGACTTTTTTTGCTGTATGAAATGTGTGGCACTGAGTTACTAATCAAAACATACAGTGAGCTTATATGAAAAGCTAATTTGATTAGCCAACAGTTTGGTAGCTTTGTGATGACCAGTGTTACTAAATTGGTAGCGAACAGAGGACATACTATACCGTAAATATTTTCCACCTAACCGTGTAAGAGAAGATCCCAAAAAACTTAAAATCGATTCTTTATTTCGCTCATCGATCAGATCACCGGTCTCAGACCCCAAAGTAAGGCTGCTTCGGGGGTTAGAATATAATTGGATCCATTGCAAGTATTAGAGCATACAATCTGGAAAATATTATGAATGATAGACAAGGACACAGTGAATCCTGCTCAAATCTGTATGTAAGGCCTAGTGAGCAGCATGGACGCTAATTAAATGCATATTTGATAGCCTCGAGTGTTAACACACAGGAGACTATCTTTAAATAATATATCCGTAAGAACACAATTCTTTCGATTAAACAGTTTCTATCAGGCTAACGATGAAGAAAAAGGTTTTTGCGATATGAGTCATAAGTAGATTTCTTCGGCAGGAAGCACTCTCAAATTGTAATGTAGTACTCTCAATTGCACTCTTAAATTGCATATAAACGTGAAGTATAACAATTGCCCAAGGGCCCACATAAAACAAACCGCGGTTAATTCCCAAAGCTATACATCTGTGATACCCTGTTTTTATTATAGGGAGAAGGTTATCCACGGTTGTTTAAATGGTACGACATTGTATAATGTGAGTTAAGGAGCTCTAAAAACACTACTGCTTCGTTTTTGAGACCTAGGTACACAACAAAAGATCCTACGGCGTCGTATTCAATGTACAATTCCTTTACTAGCTGTAAGCCAATAGGATTTAAGGAATAGATGCCGATGTCCACTGCTGACTTCTAAATTTCCCAGCATGTAAGAAGGACATAGGCCGGCATAAACTATTTAGCCTTACCGGATATCTCGAAATAGAAACATCGAATTATTTGCACGCCTTTTGCACACTAAACCACTAATTAAAAATCGAACATCTCCGACCATCCTCAAAATTCTTTCTTTAATTACTGCATCACTTAGAGATCGATTTAATCTCTTATTAATATCTATTTTCAGACATTGTAGAATACTATTACAAAAAAGTCAATTGAAATCTCTGCTAATGTTCTCATTTTAAATCGATTTCTGTCGTTGTGGATGCATATTACAAAAAGGTTCACAAGCTCGGGGATGCCTATCGTATTGCAAATGACCCATCAACTTGTCCAACATTTTAACGCGGTTTCTCTTTACTATACGTTATGAGCTCACCGCGATATACATTCTTTATCAGCTAAAGACTTCTTGTTCCGCATGTCACTGGGTTTAAACTGGAATATTTCGAATTTGCAAGTGCTAAGGACAATTTGAGCTGCCGTACATTTCCCATTACAAACCGCAAGCTCCCGTCGTTTGTACTGCATGCAAACTGATGCCACTCCTTCTTATGCAAGTATCATGGCGGATCTCGGCATCTGCTGTTATTATCTTATTATCTAAATGCATCCTGGTATCTACAATTAGTAATACCATTATTTCTGAAGAACAGCACAGTCGGCAGCCTTGTAGATGAATCTTAAATCTTATGCAAATGAAAGTAATTTTTCGACAGATTTTTGAGTATTACAGCGTGTAAGTTGCAATTGAAAAATCCTAATCTCACTACTTTTCTTATCAAATATTACTATGTCTGGTTGGTTGTATTGCACGCTAACTGCTTGCATTCGTTTTGATAAGAGAACAACACGTATCTGGTTATCTACCCTTAGTATAATATCTGAATGTTTCTGTAACTAGGTAATACTATGTTCTCTTAAAACAGTCTGAAGGATTGATATAGGCACATATCTGTGTGTTTCGACTTTCTTCTTGCCAATGTTAACGGCTTTTTGCTGGACTGTGCAAGGAATGTACTCTAGGCAGTTTGCCATGATATTCCGCTATATGCAGCGATCATCTATGCCGAATTCTACATACTTCTATTTTTGTAAAGATATCACTTGGTGATGTAGGAGAGCTCTGGTCAACGGCAATGGAAATGCTGTTATTAACTGTTTTTATTATTTTCTTTGGGTACCGAGACGAGCAAGTACTCGAACACCATTACTAAAGGAGGAAATTCAAAGCTACTGCTCCAAGATGTGGAAAGTGAGGCTAAGAAGTTTTATATCTTTCAGGTGTTCTTAATTGAAAATCACCGAATGTAACCTAAGTACAGAAAAATAGGTACTAAAGCCGCTCATGTTAAAGAATTCCAAAATATGTAAACTTAACAATAATCCACCTTCATATTTTAAACCTTGCTTTTATACGTTCTTTTAAAGTTACATCAAGATCGTCTTCATGTCCATTTTGTTAGGTCTATTTCAAAATAATAATCATAACTGTTTGGATCAAAAATTAAACAATTGTCAATGACATATTGGTTTTCAACAGCTTTGTTAGTCATCATAGATATAAGATTGTCTTCCGAACTGCCATTTGTACAGAAGTAACCTAGCAAAATGGAGAAAACCTTCAATATTTCATATATGTTCTTTTAAACTAAAATGGGGATCGTTCACATTCCTATCTTGCAGTCACTTGTTATTTAAAGGTTAGTAACATTAGCCGGCTGGAGCTGATGGTAGCTGTGTGGGTCCTGGAATTCGCATATCCTCTTTCGATTGGGTTCATGCTTAGACCATTTAGCTCCTGGAGTTGGAGGGACTTCCGAATTAAATGCTGAATACTGTCGTGTTAGCAGGGAAAAAGTGGTCATATTGAAGCTTTGTAACTACTCCCTTGTTATATCTGATATGGCTTATACTATGGAGGACATGTTTCCTTCTCCATACAGGCGTATAAGAAATATGTAATCTTGACCATTTTACAGGATTTAGTTTTGGTTGGTGTAAGACTGACTAACTTTTTTAAAGACGATAAAGTTTCTTTTAATTTAGTAATTTCGTAGAATTTCCTATCAGTTCTGCTTGTATGTGGCTTTAAAAGAATCCGCAACTGCTCATGAAGTATTCTAAGAAGATTCTTAGAACATCCGAATAAGGCCCATCAACAGCTACAGGTTTCCCGTTTGTAGTTTCTTCCATTATTCTTCTCCATATACAGCTGGCTTGTCGTGACAATTGGATCGTTACAGATACTTCCTGAAAGCTCTTTTTTGTCTTTCGGCACTTTCCTTGTCTAATTGTAATTTACATCCATAAAATACAAGCGAAAATGGTGCTTAACATAATTTATAAACGTACTTAACGCAGATTTGATTTGTCATTTTTAGTCCACGCCATTGCGTCTATAAGATTCTTCCTTCTACGTGTGGGTTTTAAAACACAACACAACAAAGACTCAGCAATATTCACCGCATTCTAACTTATATTCTTGCGCATTGAGATATTTTCACACAAGAAAGATGGCACTAACTCAACGTGTCGCTCAGATGATAAACTGTTTCCTTCATAAGTGCTGTAGAACTTCTTTTATCGTAACAGTACAAGGAAGTGAACGATGAATCTTGCTAACGTTGTGTCTGCCGTTGAGTTACTCCAAACGAAAATTCCGTGGCCTTCTTTAAGCACTGTTGGATAATCATATGAGTTGAATCTTCGATTAAGAAGTTTTCCATTTCTGCGAATTGTGAATGTTCCTTGAGTTCTTAGTTTCTTGTAATCCTCCGATACCGTCCTGTCCTCTTGGTATAAGCCATATCAGATATAACAAGGACGTAGTTACAAAGATTCTATATGGCCACTTTTCCCATTTGTATCACAGCAGCTGTGCAGCCTTCAATTCGGAAGTACTTCAAACTTCAGGAGTGAAATGGTCTAAGCATGAACCCAATCGAATTCATCCAAAGGGACTACATTGAACAGGGGATTAGAAACTTTATTTGAAGGCTATCAAATTAATGCTTACGTTTACTCACGCAGCTGGTCATCTTTTCTATGAAGAATTTGCACATCAATATACTCAATAGATCGCAGTCCTGGAAGGAAATACGGTATCAGGGAATTACAAGAAATTAACAACTCAAGGAACATTGACAAATCGCAGAAAAAGAGTCCTTCTTGTGCGAAGTTCCAAGTGATGAGATTATCGAAGAGTGCTTAATGAAGGCCGCGAAATATTCTGGGAGATTTACTCAACGTCAGACACAACGTTAGCAAGATTATTCACTCATTCCCAAATACTGTTACGATAGCAGAGGTTCTACAGGACTTTTGTGGGCATCAGTTTATCATCAGAGCGACACGTTGTTATAATGATACTTTCCTTGTGTGATAATAAATCAATGCGCAAGAATATCAATTTGATTACGGTGAATATTGCAGATTCTCTGTTATCTTGTGTATGAAAACCCACACGTAAATGGAAGAGCCCTTCTACACGCAATGGTGTGCGCTATAGATGGCCAGTGAAATCTGCGTTAAGTACGTATATGAATTATGTTAAGCGCTACTTTCACCTTATATTATATGGATATAAATCACAATTAGACACGGAAATTGACGAAAGACAAAAAAACTTTCGTGAAATATCTTAACGATCGAATTTAGTTATGCCATTGAAGTCACCACAATTCAATCACGGTTCTTCAGAAACTTGGAGATCAATACAAACGATGCAAGCAGTTTTCGAAAGAGTAAAGGTAGCTGTATATTGACAAGAATAAGGGAAGAAACTACAAACGGGAAATCTGTAACTGTTGGTGACTGTGATTCAGATCTTTTAAGAATCTTGGTAGAATTCTTCATGAGCAGTTGCTGATTCTTTTAAGGCCACATGGAAGCAGAACCGAAAGGAAATGCTATGAAATTATTATATTTAAAAAATATTTAGCTTCATTAAAAGAGCGGTTTCATTTTTTTCATGATGCAACATTCAGTGACACGACCTCAGCTATCAAAAGAAGATCTCAAAATGTATTAAATTCGATTCTTTATTTGGCTCATCGATCACATCACCGGTCACAGGCCCAAAGTAAAGCTTCTTTGGAGGTTAGAATATAATGGGCTCCATAGCAAGTTTTACAGGATACAATAGGGAAAATATTGTTAATGATTGACCCTAACCTAGTGAATCCAACACAGCTCTGTATGTAAGGCCTAGTGAGCAGCAAGGACATTATTTAAATGCACATTTGATAGCCTTGAGTGTTAACACACAGGACACTTTCTTTAAATAATATATCCGTAAGAACTCAATTCTTTGGATTCAACAGTTTCTATCAGGCTAACGATCTAAAACAGGGTGAGAGCGTTATGGGTGCTAAGTAGATTTCTACAGCAGGGAGCATTTTCAAAGTATTGTAGTTGCATATAAACGGGAAGTATAGCAATTGCTTGATTATCATTGATAAATTAAATCTTTTTACATTTGGTATCCCAACTTTTTTCAATCTGAAGGGCCAACCTAAAACAAACCGCTGTTCGTTCCCAAAACTGAACGTCTGTGATACCATTAAAGGAAAAGAAAATATACGGTTTTTTAAATAGTACGCCATTGTATAATGTGAGTTAACGAGCTCTAAAAGCACTACTGCATCGTTTTTAAGACCTGGGTACTCAACAAATGTTCCTACGCCTTCGGATTCATTGTTGAATTCCTTTACTAGCTGTAAGTCAATAGGAATTAAGTAAAAGATGCCGCTGTCCACTGCTGACTTCTAAATTTCACAGTGTTGTAAGAAGAACATAAACCATCGACATTAAGCTACTTCCGAATTGAATGGTGCACACTTGCCTTGTTAGTAGGCGAAAAATTGGCCATATTCAAGCTTGTAACTACTCTTTGTTATACCTGATAGCCTTATACCAGCAAAGACATGTTTTTCTCTCCATACCGGCGAATAAGAAATTGACCATATTTTCAGGATTGAGATTTGACTGACTAAATTGCACAATTCTTTTCTTTTTGAAGGATCTTGAAGGTTGCAAACTATTCTCTTCTGTGTATAGGTAAGGTCGTGTCACAGCCTGTTGCATCATGAAAAATGTGAAAGCTAACTTTTAATGACGCTAAAGTGTCTTTAAATTTAATGATTTCGTAGCATTTACTTTCGGATCTGCTTGCATGTGGTCTTCATGAAGTGTTTTACCAAGATTTTACCCATCAACAGCTACAGATTTCCCGTTTCTAGTTCCATCTAATACTGTTGTCCATATAAAGCTACCATTCCTCCTTCGAAAACTGTTTGCATCATTTGAAGCCGTCTAGTATTGATCTGCAAGTTTCTCAAGAACTGTGATTGAACTGTTGTGGCTTCAATGGCAGAATTCAGTTCGAACGTTGGAGATATTTCCCGAAAGATCTTTTTTTAATTATGGCACTTTCCATGTCTAATTGTAATTTATATTCTAAAATATTAGGTGACAATAGAGTTTAAAATAATTTATATACGTACTTAACGCAGATTTGAATTGCTATTTGTAGTCCACACCATTGCGTGTAGAAGGACTCTGCCTTCTACGTGTGGGTTTTAAAACACCATACAATAGAGACTCTGCAATATTCACTGCAGTCGAATTGACATTCTTGCACATTGAGATATTATCACACAAGGAAGGTGGCATTAGCTCAACGTGTCGCTCTGATGATTAACTGATGCCCGGAAAAGTCCTTTATAACTTCTTTTATCGTAACAGTATTTCGGAATGAAGAAATAATATTGCTAATGTTGTGTCTGACGTTGAGTTAATCCCCCAGAACATTTCGTGGCCTCCATTAAGCATTGTTCGATAATCATAACACTTGGAACTTCCCTCAAAAAGGCCTCTTTTTCTGCGAATTGTGAATCTTCCTTGAGTTGTTAATTTCTTGTAAACTTCTGATACCGTATTTGCCTCCAGGGCTTCCATCTGTTGAGTATAGTGATCTGCCAATATTTATACAGAAGATGACCAGCTGCGTGAGAAAACGAAAACATTAATTTAATGCCTTCAATGAAGTTTCTAGTCCCCTGTTCAATATAGTTCATTTGGATGAATTGCAATTCGATTATAACCTTCTCTATATCCTGCAGCGAAAGTTAACGGTTCGGAAAATGTCACCATCTTAATTTCGGGATTTTCTAATATTCTTTCCGTCATGCAATTTCATTTTCTTCTAAATGTTGCATATTGATATCCTCATCCAGACGTAGTTGTATAAGATCGCAGATCCTAGATTTTGTCATCTCCTCGGACGGTTGTAAATGTCTTCATAACCACATGTAGAGGTCCCCGAGCAATGTCTAGAAGTGAGTTATCAATTGTCTTAAGTAAGCATGGCCATTCAATATTTTCACTAAAATTTACATACTGTACAGGATACACCAAAGTTCTATATTATTTCCTGACATAATATATCGTTACAGATATTTCCCGAAAGCTCATTTTTGTCTTTCGGCAATTTCCGTGTCTAATTGTAATTTAAATCCATAAAATGCAAGTTGAAAATAGCGCTTAACATAATTTATAAACGTACTTAACGCAGATTTGATTGCCTGCTTTAGTCCACGCCATTGCGTGCAGAAGGACTCTTCCTTCTACGTTTGGGTTTTAAAACACATCACAACAGAGACTCTGCAATATTCACCGCATTCGAACTTATATTCTTGCGCATTGAAATATATTTTCACACAAGAATTGACTCAACGTGTCGATCAGATGATAAACTGTTTCCTTCAAAAGTCCTGTAGAACTTCTTTTATCGCATCAGTATTAAGGAATGAAGGATAAATCTTGCTAACGTTGTGTCTGACGTTGAGTTACTCCCCACGAAAATTTCGTGGTCTTCTTTAAGCACTTTTGGATAATCATATGAGTTGGACTTTCGTTTAAGAAGTTCTCTTTTTTTTGCAAATTGTGAATGTTCCTTGAGATGTTAATTAATTTTAATCCTCTGACACCGTCCTGTCCTCCTGGTATAAGCCATATCAGATATAACAAGGAAGTAGTTAGAAACATTCAATATAGCCTCTTTTCCAATTTCTAACACAGCAGCTGTGCAGCATTCAATTCGGAAGTACCTCGAATGTCAGGATTGAAATGGTCTAAGCATGAACCCAATCGAACGAGGTTGGTGTGTGAAAGAGGATATGCGAATTCCAGGACCCACACAGCTACCATCAGCTCCAGCCAGATAAGCTTACTTACCAATAGATAAAAAGTTACAGAACGATAGGATTGTGAACGAGTTAAAAGTTAGTGTAAAAGAGCCGATATGAATTATTCAGGGTTTTGTGTATTCTGCCAAAAGAGTTCATGTAGAAATGGCAGAATGGAAGACAATCTGATATAGATGATTCGGTTTAACAACAGTAGAAAATCATCATGTTATTGACAACGGCTTAATTCTTGATCCAATCAGTTATGATTATTATTTTGTGTTAACGTCACCGCCTATAGATCCAACAAAATGGACATGAAGTTGATCTTGATGTAACTTTAAGTGAAGGTATAAAAACAAGGTATAAAAAATGGTGGTTTATTGTTCTGTTTACTTTCTTTGGAATTCTTTAACTAGAGCACCTTATATGCCGGTTTTATCCTTACTCACTTTCCACATCTTGGAGCAGAAACCCTGAATTTTCTCCTTTACTAATAGTGTTCGAGTACTTGCTCGTTTCGGTGCCCAAAGTAATTAATAGATACTGCTATTAGTTTTAGATTAAATTGAAAGTTAAACTTGCGTCTATAAAAAATATCAAGGCGTCTATAGAAACTTGACTCTCTTCATTAAGTTTCTATATTGTTGAGGTGATGCGGTGAGAAGTGATGCGGTGATTAAAGAAAAAAATTGAGGATGGACGGGGATGTTCGATTTTTAATTACTGGTAGAATTCTTCATGAGAAGTTGCTGATTCTTTTAAGGCCACATGGAAGAAAAACCGAAAGGAAATGCTTCGAAAACATTAAATTTAAGGAATCTTGAGCTTCATTAAAAGAGTGCTTTCACTTTATTGATGATGCAACAGGCAGTGACAGGACCGCAGCTATATTCAGGAGAGAATAGTTGCCTGCCTTCAAGGTCCTATAAAAAGAAAAAGAATTGTGTAAGTTAGTCACATTCTTCAATTAACTAAATCTCAATCCTGAAACAATGGTCAAGATTAGACATTACTTATCCGCCTGTATGGAGAATGAAACATGTCATTCTTGTTATAAGCCTATCAGGTGTAACAAAATATTAGATACAAAGTTTCAATATGGCCACTTTTTCCCCTACTAGAACGATAGGTGTGCAGCATTATATTCGGAAGTACCTCCAAGTCCAGGAGCGAAATGGTCTAAGCATGAACCCAATTGAATGAGGTTTGTGTTTGAAAAAGGATACACCAGTACCACTACACATTCGCGTACTACAGTAGCATTCAATTGTACGTTTATAACAATTGTTTATTGTTTGATTTTTTATATGTTAATATGTTCTACAGCAGATGATTGAATCCGAGGATTCTGACTTCTGCAAGGACACTAAAATTTGTGTAAGTACCGTTACTTTTTGAATCTCCTAAAAAGAATCAAAGTTTAACTCTCTTAATAAAGAACGATGTTTCGATATGCGGTACATGCAAAGACTCCATGTACATTTTTATCCAAGAGGGGCCGTAAGAATGATAGCTCTACTACACGTCGATCTCAGTTGGTTTCAACTTATTGCCCTAGGTTTTATACGACATAAGGACAATCAATGCTTACTGCTCAGCTCCTTGTTACTGTGCGACTATTCCAAGCTGCTTTTCAGACAGAAGGCCACGAAGCTTAATAATTTTCTGTAACAGTTATATTACACTTATGGTCGTAAGCTTGTAACGGATTCACATGGATATTGTTGGCCTGATACTCTATAGGAGATTTTTAGGTAATTAGGTACGTGATTACCTTGTAGACCCAGGCCCGCTTCTCTTGGCCTGTGAGACAAGTCCGGCCGATGAATTTATAAAGCTAGCGGTTTAACACGTTGACTGCCGCGAAGCCCGCATATGGGCTTAACATAGTATTTCATAGGGGCTAGGAAACCCACATGCGGGCTTCATATTTCTTCTTCTTTAAGTCGTTTTTTCCATGCTTGGGCTTTAGTCTTGGCTTTGTTAAAGGAGTTTATGTGGCCATCCTGCCCTGTAGTATAATACCTCTGAATGGCCTGCGGCGCAGATGAGGTGTATTTTTTCTAAACTTACTGAGAGGCCATGAGGTCTGTATGTGGGCCTCGCGTCCCCTGAGTAACAGGTACATTTCTGATTCAAAAACAGTACACGTGAAGCATAAGTGGTGTTAAAAGATTGAATTTCAGGATAGAACATTTGATGGCCCTGGGGATCGGAATCTAATTTCGTCCTTGGCAGTCAACATCTAGGCAAACAAGTTATACAGGCCTGGTAGAAAAGGTGTAGGACACAGACATCAACAAAGGTATTTTCTGAAAGGTATTTTCTCAAGAGCAGAATGCTATTCCTTAAAATGTACCCGATTTATCGCCAGCAGTTGAGGTTTACGAAGTGTACTCATCTCTAATACTGAACCAGACTTTCATTTGGCCTGGTATGTATACGAGCATATCCATGGCCGTTGACCTGAGCCGTCGTAGATCACCAAGTAAATTCCTTTACAAAAATAGAAGCACCAAATCGTCTGTAGAATTCTGCATAGATGTTCGCTGCATATACTGCCTAAAGTACAATCCTTCCACAGTCCTGGTAAGAGCCCTTAACATTTACAAGAAGAATGATGAAACACACAGATTATTGCTTAGATCTATACTACAGACTGTTTTCAGAGAACATTGTATTACCAAGTTAAAGAAACATTCAGATATCTAACTAAGAGGAGATGTCGAGATACGTGTTGTTCTCTTACCAAAACGAATGCAAGCAGTTAGCATGCACTACAAGCAATCCGACATAGCAATATTTGATAACAAGCGTAGTGAGATTAGCATTCTTCAATTACAACTTACACGCTGTAATACTCAAAAAATTTGTTGAAAAATTAGTGATTTAGAGTGCAACAGACGTGCCAATAATTCGAGAGTTCTATTTCGAAGTGTCCGGTAAGGCTAAACGGCTTACGCCGGCCTATGTGCTAGTTACAATGTTGTGAAAATTGTAAGTCAGAAGTGGACATTGGCATCTATTCCTTAATTCCTATTGGCTTACAGCTAGTAAAGAAATTTAACAACGAACCTGAGACCGTAGGATCTTGTGTACCTAGCTCTCAGAAACGAAGCAGTAGTGCTTTTAGAGCTCCTTAACTCACATTATGCAATGGTGTACCATTTAAAAAAAACCGTGGATTTACTTCTCCCTTTAATAAAACAAGGGTATCACAAAACGAACAGCGGTTTGTTTTAGGTGGGCCCTTGGGATTCAAAAATGTGATACCAAATGTAAAAATATAAGTATTAATTTATCAACGATAATCAAGGAATTGCTATACTTCCCGTTTATATGTAACTACATTAGTTTCTGAGTGCTTCCTGCTGAAGAAATCTACTTAGGACTCATAACGCTCTCGCCTTGTTCTTAATTGTTAGCCTGATAGAAATGGTTTCTTACGGATATATTTTTTAAAAATAGTCTCCTGTGTGTTAACACTCGAGACTATCAAATATGGATTTAATTAGAGTCCTTGCTGTTCACTAGGGATTACATACAGAGATGGGTAGGATTCACTAGGTTCCGGTCTATTATTAATAATATTTTCCCTATTGCATAATGAAAAAAACTTGCTAGGGAACCCATTATATTCTAACCTCCGAAGCTGCCTTATTTTGGGTCTGAGACCGGTGATCTTATCGACGAGACAAATAAAGAATCGATTATAAGTTCTTTTGAGATCTTCTCTTACACGGTTAGGTAGAAAATAGTTTCGGTATAGTCAGTCCTGTGTTCACTACCAACTTAGTAACACGGGTCATCACAAAGCAAGCAAACTGTGGGCTAATCAAATAGTCTTTTCATATAAGCTCACACTATTCTTTGATTAGTAACTAAATGCCACACATTTCTTAGAGGAGAAAAAGTCATTTATTTCAGAAGTCTTTTGATGAAAATTCTCTATATCCAAGTTCTTAAATGTAAAAGTAATCTGATAACACGGTAGCATTGTCTCAAGAATATCGTATCACATTTGTTCATTCTGACATCCTCTTTCCTTCTAATGCTATACACTTATGTTTTTGGTGTGTCAATGCAGTCATACTGTTAATATTTAATCAACACTTCACCAGTGTCTCGCGTCTCGATTTCCTCTTCTCAAACAACCTTTGGATTGCTATTATCTTCTGAAAGCTTCGCCGCAACGACAGAATAATTCTGACATACACACCTCTCCTTTTGATATTAGCAATGTAATCCCTTTGTATTTCTTCAATATTTCTATATCAAGTACTAATACCATATATTCTACTCTTCTGCATACAGTAAATAAGTGCAGCTGAAGAAATTTGTTAACGGCCCAGAGGTTTTCCTCCTTACGAGGTTTCCAGTTAAGTAATTTCTAGGCACGTTTTGACACATTATGTCAGGAAATGGTATAGAAGAACTTTTGGATATCCTGTACACTACGACAACATTACTGAAAGTGCTGAATGGCCATGCCTACTCAAGATCATCAGAACTCACTTCTAGACTTTGCTACGGGACTTCTACATGGGGTTATGAAGACATTTACAAGCGTCGGAGGAGATGACAAAGTATAGGATACGCGATCTTAATCAACTATGTCTGGATGACGAAATCAATATGACACATTTACAAGAAAATGAAACTGCATGTCAAAAACCATAATAGGAAATCTCAAAATTAAGTCTTGTGGTGTACCTAGGTGTTAGAAACAAAACAGTAGTGCTTTTATAGCTACTTAATACATAATACATGGCGTACCATTTAAGAAACCGTGGATTTACTTCTCCCTTTAATAAGACGAGGGTATCGCAGTCATATAGCTTTGGGAACGACAAGCGGTTTGTTTTAGGTGGGCCCTTGGGATTGAAAAATGTTGTGATACCAAATTTAAAAAACATAAGTATTAATTTATCAATGATAATCAAGCAATTGCTATACTTCCCGTTTATAAGCAACTACAATACTACTTGAGAGTGGTTCCTGCTGAAGAAGTCTACTTAACACCCATAACGCTCTCACCTTTTCTTGATCGTTAACCTGATGAAAACTGTTTAATCCAAAGAGTTGTATTCTTACGGATATATTATTTAAAGAAAGTCTCCTGTGTGTTAACATTCGAGACTATCAAATATGCATTTAATTAGCGTCCTTGCTGCTCACTAGAGCTTACATACAGAGATGTGTAGGATTCACTAGTTTCCGGTGTATCATTAATAATATTTTCTGGATTGCATAATGAAAAACTTTCTTCGGAACCCATTATGTTCTAAACACCGAAGCAGCCTTACTTTGGGCCTGATACCAGTGATCTGATCCATGAGACAAATTAATAATCATTGTGGTTCCTTTAAATTTTTCCCTTGATTATTTAAAATGTAAACTTCATGATGACCAAAGAATCAGAATAGATATTGATATAAGATTGGATCTCCTCCTCCTGAAGGGTCAAAGAAGGAGGTATTAAGATTTCGGTCAGTTAAAAGTATTGTAATAGCCCCTGCTAATACGGGAAGAGATAAAAGAAGTAATACAGCAGGGTTTACTACAAATCAAACAAATAATGGTATTCGTTTTAAAGTTATTCCGGGAGTTCGTATGTTAATTACAGTTGTAATATAATTTACTGCCCCAAGAATTGAGGATACCCCAGGTAGGTGGAGGGAGAAAATACAAAGATCGCCAGAGGCTCCGGCGTGAGCACTTGTTCTGGAGAGAGGAGGATATACAGTTCATCCGGTTCCCGTACCACTTTCTACAATTCTTCCTGTTAATAGTAGAGTTAGTGAGGGTGGTAGCAATCAGAATCTTATGTTGTTTAGACGGGGGAATGGTATGTCAGGTGCTCCTAATATTAAAGGTACTAATCAATTACCAAAGCCCCCGATTATAATTGGCATAACTATGAAGAAAATCATAATGAAAGCATTAGCAGTAACAATTACGTTATAAATTTGGTCGTCACCAATTAAGCTACCTGGTCGACGAAGTTCTGCTCGAATGAGAAGACTTAGTGATGTTCCTACTATTCCTGCCTAAGCCCCAAAGATCAAGTATATTGTACCAATTTCTTTATGGTTTGTAGAAAATAATCATCGTTGCAAATGAAATTAAATAGGGTGGCCGAAGCACTAGGCGATAGATTGTAAATCTATTTATGGTTAATAAACCTCCTATTATTTTTATAGTCAATATTTATGATATCGGACTGCAATTCCGGAATACTAAGACCTAAAAGATTGCCTTTTATTTATAGCTTTGAAGGCCATTAGTTTTTTTAACTTAAAGTCTTTGTTTAAAGGATGTTGGCAGTTAAAGGTAAAATAATTATGCCTTTTAATGAAATAATAATGAATATTGATCTAATCGATGTTTCTTGATTTTTTTCATTAAGGATGTTCATGTTTGGTTATGATGATTAATAATGAAGGCAGCGTAAGCAATTCGCATATAATAGAAAAGGGTAATTAGTGCTGTTATTACTATTAGGGTAAGAATAATAAACGACATTTGTTCGGCAGTTTTTATAATAATGATTCATTTGGGTAAAAATCCTAAGAATGGCGGGAGACCACCTAAAGATAAAAGACTAGTGAAAATAGCTAATTTTGTTGTTACAACAATTTTATTAGAAAAAGTTTGATTAATATGAAATATTTTGTTTATTGCGAAAAGAGTGACTGCTATTGCTGAAAGTAAGGCATAAAATAGGAAGTAGAGGGATCATGTTATATCACTTAATAGTAGGGCTATAAGTATTCAGTCAGTGTGATTAATAGATGAGAATGCTATGATTTTACGTAGTGATGTTTGATTTAAACCACCGATTGAGCCTACTACTAAAGATAAAATTAAAGTTAGGTAGATTACATTTGTAGGCTTTAAGCTGTAAGAAAGTAAGCCAAGGGGCGCTAATTTTTGTCATGTTATTAAAATAATGCAGTCTATTCAAAGTATGGCCTCTATTACTTTGGGCATTCAGAAGTGGAGAGGAGCTGCGCCTATTTTAAAAAGGAAGGAAATAGTGATTCAATAGTATGTAGTTTGCAGTGCTATGTAGAGTAAAATAATTGCTATTAGAAGTAAGGATCTTGCAATAGCTGGTACTAAAAGGTATTTTAAAGCAGATTCGGTGTGACGTTGATTGTTGGTCTTTGAAATCAGGGGGATGAATGATAGGTTAATTTCAAGACCAATTCAAGTACCAAATCATGATGAGGAAGTTAGGGAAATAAGAGTTCATAACACAAGTGTTGTGGAGAATAAAAGAGTCTTAGGATTAGTGAGCATTAGAAAAAGAAGAATAATCTTCATATGCGGGGTATGAGCCCACTAGCTTATCTTAGCTTATCTTTCTACACTTTAGTGTACGGCGCACGCTGATTTTTGATGTCAAAGGTGAAAGTTTAATTCTTTTAGGTGTAATAAGAGTATATTGAAATACTTGATTTATCCTATCACGATAATCCTTTAATCAGGCATCTTATTATTTAATAATTATTTATAGTGGTATATGAGAATTTAAATAGATCAATATTGTGTTATAATAATTAAATTTAGAAATATTATATATTAATAATAATTAAAACTTGAAAATCTATTAAATCATCTTAATTAACCTGAGATCCCGGCTAAAGGTATATTAATAAGCTTAACGTATCCAGTATATGCTAGTTTTTTCAGCATATGTGTGAGGAGAAAGTAAATATTCTTGTATAGGATACAATTTTGTTTGAGGGGGGAAAAAACTAAATTGTATCCTAGACAAGGGGGAAAATAGGGCTTATTAAATACTAATGTTTATTAATTAGATTAAATACATAATTAAACATTATTTATTTTAGCGTTATAAATTAATAATAAAGTATTATCCTGGCTTTTCTTCTCTTATTTATCTAGTTGTACATGTAACCTTCCTGATAAGAAATGAATATTATTGATCTTAATGGTAAATAATGAAGTAGAATAGGTCGAAGTACTTGTTTTGTTTATTGATTAATGTTTGAAGCAGTTAAGGTTTAAGGAGACCCGGTGAAATTCGTGCCAGCTGCCGCGGTGAGACGAGGGGGTTGAAGGGAAGAGGTAGGGATGGTTAAGCTGTAGTTATAAATTTAAATTAAAGGACTTTGTTTTATTTATTTTTTGGTGAAATTATTTAAAATAATGAGTTCTATGTTTGAGGGTATGAAATTATTTGTTAAACTAGGATTAGATACCCTATTATTTTTAATGTAAAATGTAATACCTGGGTAATAGTAGTTATGTCCTTGAAACTCAAAGGATTTGACGGTATTTTAGGCTGTTCAGAGGAATCTGTCCCGTATTCGATAATCCACGATACATTTTACTTACTGTTGTTTGGCAGTTTGTATACCGCCGTAGTTGAAGGTATTAGAGACAGTTAGAGACCTTCATTATCTTTATTGAGGAGGACTTCAGGTCAAAGTGCAGCTTATCAGTAAGAGGAGATGGATTACAATAGAATGTTTATAGGGATTTTATTATGAAATTATTTAAATGAAGGTGGATTTGAATGTAATGTTAGTTATGTTGCTATTATGAGTAGGGCTTTAAGATATGTACACATCGCCCGTCGCTCTCATTTGTTTAGGTGAGATAAGTCGTAACATAGTGGGCGAACCGGAAGGTGTGTCTAGATTGGATTAATAGCAAAATAAAGCTTGTTAGTTGAGCTATTCGTTTACATCGAGAAGGTTTCTGTGCAATTGATTGAAGGATGTTCTTATGCATATAATTTTTTTATATTGAGGCTAAGCGAATCAACTTTAATTGATGGTATATAATTAATTTGTTGATATTATAGCTAATTAGTACCGTAAGGGAATGTTTAAATAAGTGAAATTTTTTTTGGAAGAAGAAAACATGAAGTGTTGTACCTCTTGTATAAGCGGGCATTAAATAATATTATTAAATAATTATTTCCCGTAATGGAAAGAGTTAAATTATTATGATATTATGGGTAGCATATTATTTATAAATTTTATTTAAGCGGTGAAATGCCTTTCCGTTTCCATTATATCTGGTTGTACAGGAATTGAATTTAATTCAGCTGCGGTTAGACTTGTAAATTTGGTTTGTTATAGTTTGCTGCAAGTAATAGTAAGGGGGATTTTCTCTTTATTTTTATTATTTATAATGTGGTTTTATATTAAATGAAAGATGTGGGCTTAGAAGTAGCCATCATTTGTAATTTTGTTATAACTTATTTGAGTTATTTATCAGATTTTATTGCATATAATTTATTACTGTACTTTTGTTTTAAATTAGTTAAGACAATTTATAATGGTGTTATTAGTATATTGGAGAGAATGATTAAAGGAATTCGGCAAAGGGTTCTTCCGCCTGTTTATCAAAAACATGTCCTTTTGTTAAAATAGAAGGTCTGACCTGCCCAGTGAGGCTTTAAACGGCCGCGGTATCTTGAGCGTGCGAAGGTAGCATAATCATTAGTCTTTTAATTGTGGACTTGTATGAAAGGTAGGACGAGTGGAAGACTGTCTTTATTCGTAACGTTGAATTTTACTTTGAGTGAAAAGGCATAAATGATTTAAGAGGACGATAAGACCCTGTAGATCTTTATATTTAAGTGGTAATTTTTGTAGTTGGTAATGAATAAATTTGCTATTTAATTGTTGCGTTGGGGCGACGAGAAGATAAAATAAACTCTTCTTAATATAATTAATTTAAATATTTTTATGATCCTTTATTAATGATTAATAGACTGTTACCTCAGGGATAACAGCGTAACTTTTTTGAGAGTTCATATCGACAAGAGAGATTGCGACTTCGATGTTGGATTAAGATTTTATCTAGGTGCAGAAGCTTAGTGTATAGGTATGTTCGACCTTTAAAATCTTACATGATCCGAGTTCAGATAGGCGTGAGCCAGATCGGTTTCTATACTTTATTTAGAAAATAGTACTTTAGTACGAAAGGACCAAGTACTAGTAAGATTTATTATTAGAGAATAAATATAATGGGCAATTACTATGGCAGATAAGTGCATTAGATTTAGGATCTAATAATGGATGAATTGAGTTCAGGTAATAATGTATTATGATTATGTTATAGGTGTGGTATTTAATTTAATTTTGAATATTTGTGTTTAATTGGGGTTGCATTCTTAACTTTATTAGAACGTAAGGTCTTAGGGTATATTCGAATTCGTCGGGGTCCCAATAAGGTAGGTATTTGTGGTTTACCTCAACCTTTTGCGGACGCAATTAAGTTATTACTAATGAGCAAGTTTTTCCTACTATGTCTAAATATTATCCTTATTATCTAGCTCCTGTTTTTAGTTTATAACCCTTTATACTCCTTTTTAATCCTATTGTTAATTCTTCTGAATCTCATAAAAAGAAGCAAAGTTTAACTCTCTTAAAAAAGAACGATGTTTCGATATGCGGTACATGCAAAGACATGTTTATCCAAGTGGGGCGTAAGAATGAAATCTCTACTACACGTCGATCCCTGTTGGTTTCAACTTATTGCCCTAGGTTTTATACGACATAAGGAGAATCAATGCTTGCTGCTCAGCACCTTGATACTTTGCGACTGTAGCAAGCTGCTTTTCTGACTCGCGCGGTTCATCATGCACTACAGACCGCCATAGCGCACACTCTTATTAAGACATTGAACGCCATACGCGTGCTTAGCACGAGCACTGTATTTTGGCTAAGCAGACCATGCACTTGCTATGGTCGCGCAAGCAAATGTTATTATATAGGATTTCTTTTTGCATGCCAGAGACGTGCAAGATGATTTTGCAGAATCTGTAGGGATAACTATGTTGCTGTTACACCTACTGGATATTGTAAGGTCTGTTGTGATGTAGGAAAGGTAAACGGAAGCGAAAGAACACAACGTTGATGTGTCCTGATTGTGATGTGGGTCTATACATGCCAGAATGTTTCCGTGTTTATCATACCACGGCTAGGTACACTTAAGAACTCAAAGTACGGACTTTGTTCCTATTTCGAAAAACATATCCAAGATAAACATTATAGCTTTCCTTATGACGCATGTATGCTTGTAATGATTGTTTGTGAATGTAGAGGAAACACTGACCTTACATGTGGTGTAATAAACACACATATTAACCTATAGAATATCTTTTAATTCTTTACTGAAAAACACCAAAAATGGCTGTTTTTCTGAGTACTTTTTAAAAACATACACGCCGGCTTAAAGTGTTAACCTTATTGGAGGATTTGAATTTCTCAATCTTCTAAACGTTTTCTCAACGGTGAGTAAAGTTCTGGTAAGTTTCCCTCTGTAGCAGATCAGTGCACATACTGTATTAGCTTTTTGACACCTTTCATATCTGAGACGGAATGATCAATAAAAAGAATTTCTGTAATCTTACTTATTAAATTCTACAATACCTCATCTAGCTGACGTGAATAGAACTTGCGTATTTTCCCACCGACTGAAAGTTGTCTTCTCAAGAGCAGAAAGTTACTCCACAAAATGTACATGATTAATCGCCAACATTTGAGGCTCACGAAGTGTATTCATGTCTAACACTGAACCAGACTGTCATTTGGCCTGGTATGTATGCGAGCATATCCATGGCCGTTGACCAGAGCCCTCCTACATCACCAAGTGATACCTTTACAAAAAGAGAAGCACCAAATCGTCTGTAGATTTCTGCTTAGGTGTTTGCTGCATAAAGCCGAATACCATGGGAAACTGCCTAGAGTACATTCCTTCGTAGAGCCGTTAACATTGGCAAGAAGAAAGTCGAAATACACAGATATGTGCTTAGATCTATACTTCAGACTGTTTTCAGAAAAAATAGTAATACTAAGATACCGAAACGTTTAGATAACATTTTACTAAGAGATACGTGTTGTTGTCTTATCAAACCGAATGCAAAAAGTTAGCATGCACTACAACCAACCAGACATAGTAATATTTGATAAGAAGCGTAGTGAGATTAGGTTTTTCAAATGCAACTCAAACGTTGTAATACACTAATATCTGTTGAATTATAACATTCATATGGCAGAAGAAATAAGATTTATCAACAAGGCTGCCGAATATGGCTTTCTGCAGAAATAATGGTAATACTAATTGTAGATATAAGGATGGATTTAGATAAAAAGATAATATGAGTAGATGTCGAGATCCGGCATGATACTTGCATTAGATCGAGTGGAATCAGTTTGCATGCAGTACAACCGACGAGAGAGGGTCGGTTCAACTGGGAAAAGTACTTCAGCTCATATTGTTCTTAGGACTTGCAAATTCGAAATATTCGAGTTTAAAACCAGTTACGTGCGGAACAAGTAGTCTTTCGCTGAGAAAGACTGATTATCACGGTGAGCTCATAAGGTATAGTGAACAGAAAGCGCGTTATAATGATGGACAAGTTGACGAGTCACTTACCATAGAGCAGGCATCCCCGAGCTTGTCAAGTTTTTTGTTATATGCATCTGCACCACCAGAAATCACTTTAAAATGAGAACATTAGCAGAGTTATCACGTGACTTCATTATAATAGTATTCTACAATGACTGAAAAAAAATAAGAAAAGATTAAAGGGATCTCTAAGTGATCCCGTGATTAAAGTAATAATTTAGAAGATGGACGGGGATTTTCGATTTTTAATTAGTGGTTTAGTGTGCAACAGGCGTGCCAATAGTTCAGGGTTCCATTTCAAGGTGTCCGCAAGGGCGAAAGGGCTTATGGCGGCTTATGTCTATCTAAAAATGGTGTGAAATTTAGAAATCAGCAGTGGACGTCGCCATGTATTCTTTAATTTCTATTGGGTTAGAGCTAGTAAAGATATTCAACAATGAACCGGACGCCGCAGTATCTTGCGTTGTGTACCTAGGTCTTAAGAACGAAGCAGTAATGCTTTTACAGCTACTTAACTCACATTATAAATGGCGTACCATTTAAAAACCGTGAATTTACTTGTTCCTTTAAGAAGACGAGGGTATCACAGTCTTTGGGAACGTACAGCGGTTTGTTTTAGGTAGGCCCTTGGGATTGAAAAATTTTGTGATACCAAATTTAAAAACAAAAGTAATAATTTATCAATGATAATCAAGCAATTGCTATATTTCCCGTTTATAAGCAACTACATTACTATTTGAGAGTGGTTCCTGCTGAAGAAATCTACACAACACCCATAACGCTCTCACCTTTTCTTGATCGTTTAATCCAAAGAGTTGTGTTCTTACGGATATATTATTTAAAGAAAGTTTCCTGTGTGTTAATACTCGAGACTATCAAATACTCGACTATCAAATCAAATAGTCAAGACAATCGACTGCGCCACAACGATTTTGTAATGGTAAAATACATAAATCTCTTTTTGTTGTAAGCAGTGTAGTCCCTCAGTATTTCTTCAATATTTCAATATCAAGTACTAATAGTATATATTCTACTCTTTGCATACAGTAAATAAATGCATGAAAAGTGAATAAAGCACATGCGTTATGACATTGGATCAGCCATTATACTGGAAAATATTCAAATCGTAACTCAGCTGAAGAAATTTCTGAACGGTCCTAAGTTTTAAACCTTTAAGATTTTTGCAGGTATGTAATTTGTAGACACGACTGGATACATTATGTCAGGAAATGGCATAGAAGATCTTTGGTGTATGGTGTACACTATGACTACTTTAGTGAAAATGCTGAATGACCATGCCTACTAAAGATCATTGAGAACTCACTTCTAGACTTTGCTCGGTAACCTCTACATGTGGTTATGTAGACATATACAACTGTCGGACGAGATGACAAAATCTATGATCTGCGATCTTATTAACAACGTCTGGATGACGAAATCAATATGCAACGTTAACAAGAAAATGAAACTGCATGACAAAAGCCATATTAGGAAATCTCAGAATTAAGACGGTTACATTTTCCGAACCGTTAACTTTGGCTGCGGTATTTCTCTATATAATGGTAATGCAATTCATCCAAAGGGACTACATTGTACAAAGGAATAGAAACTTCATTTGAAGGTAATTAATTTAATGCTTCCGTTTCTCACGCAGCTGGTCATCTTTTCTATGAAAAATTTGCACATCGCTATACTCAACTGTTGGAAGCCCTGGTGGCAACTACAGTATCAGACGATTAGAAGAAATTAACAACCCAAAGAACAATCTCAATTCCCAGAAAAAGAGGCTTTCTTGAGCGAAGATTATAAGATTATCGAACAGTGCTGAAAGAAGGCCACGAAATTTTCTGGGGGATTAACTCAACGTGAGAAACAACGTTAGCATAATAAATCCTTCATTCCCAAATACTGTTACAATAAAACAAGTTCTACAGTACTTTTGAAGGAAATAGTTTATCATCTGAGCGGCACGTTGAGCTAATGCCACCTTCCTTGTTTGAAAATATCTCAATGCGCTAGAATGTCAATTCGACTGCGCTGAGATTTGCAGTGTCTGTTGTACTGAGCTTTAAAGAAGAAAGCCGAAATGAATTAGGTACAAGAACGTCGAAACACACAGATATGTGCTTTGATCTATACTTCAGACTGATTGAAGACAACATTGTATTACCTAGTTACAGAAACATTCATTTATAATACTAAGAGTAGATATCCAGATACGTGTTGTTCTCTTATCAAAACAAATGCAAGCAGTTAGAATGCAATACAAACAACCAGACATAATAATATTTGATAAGAAACGTAGTGAGATTAGGATTTTTCAATTCCAAGTTACACGCTGTAATACTCAAAAATCTGTTGAAAAATTTCTTTCATTTGCAAAAGTTGTAACATTTAACTACAAAACTGCCGACTGTGGTGTTCTGCAGAAATAATGGTATTACTAATTGTAGATATCAGGATGCATTAAATAAAAAAAATAATAACAGCAGATGTCGAGATCCGCCATGATATTTGCATAAGAACGAGTGGAATCAGTTTGCATGCACTACAACCGACGGGAGCGTGCGGTTTGAAATGGGAAATGTACGGCAGCTCACATTGTCCTTAAGACTTGCAAATTCGAAATATTCGTGTTTAAACCCAGTGACATGCGGAACAAGAAGTCTTTAGCCGATAAAGAATGTATATCGCGGTGAGTTCATAAGGTATAGTAAAGAGAAAGCGCGTTAAAATGTTGGACAAGTAGATGGTTAATATGCAATACGATAGCCATCCCCGAGCTTGTGAACCTTTTTGTAATTTGCATCTACAAGGACAGAAATCGCATTAAAATGAGAACATTAGCAGATACACTTGACTTTTTTGTAACAGTATTATACAATGTCTGAAAAGAGATATTACTAAGAGATTAAATCGATCTCTAAGTGATGCGGTAATTAAAGAAACAATTTTCAGGATGGACGCAGATGTTCGATTTTTAATTTGTGGTTTAGAGTGCAAAAGGCGTGCCAATAATTCAAGGGGTTTATTTCGTGGTGTGCGGTAAGGCTAAATGGTTTATGCCGGCTTATGTCCTTCTTACTTGCTGAGAACTTTAGAAGTCAGCAGTGGACATCGGAATCTATTCTTTAATTAATATTGGCTTACAGCTAGTAAATGAATTCAACATTGAATACGATGCGGTAGGATTTTTTGTTGTGTACCTAGGTCTCAAAAACGAAGCAGTAGTGCTTTTAGAACTCCTTAACTCACATTATATAACGACGTACCATTTTACAACCGTGGAATAACTTCTTCCTTTAAAAAGACGAGGGTATCACAGACGTATAGCTTTGGGAATTAACCGCGGTTTGTTTTAGGTGGGCCCTTGGGTTGAAAATTTTGTGATACCAAATGTAAAAAACTTAAGTATTAATTTATCAATGATAATCAAGCAATTGCTATACTTCCCCTTTATATGCAAATACATTACTATTTGAGAGTGCATCCTGCTGAAGAAATCTACTTAAGACTCATAACGAAATCACCTTTTTCTTAATTGTTAGCCTGATAGAAACCTTTTAATCCAAAGAGTTGTGTTCTTACGGATATGTATAATTTAAAGAAAGAATCATTAGCGTCATTAGCGTCCTTGCTGCTCACTAAAACATACATATAGAGTTGTGTAGGATTCACTAGGTTCCGGTCTTTCATTAATAATATTTTCCCGATTGTATACTGTAAAACTTGCTATGGAACCAATTGTATTCTAACATCCAAAGCAGCTTAACTTTGGACCTTAGAGCGGTGTTCTGATTATTGAGACAAGTAAAGAAACGATTTTAAGTTATTTTGAGATTTTTTCCTACACAGTTCTGTGGAAAATATATACGGTATAATCAATCCTCAGTCCTCAGTCATCACAAAGCAACCAAACTGTAGGTTAATCAAATAAGCTCACTGTATGCTTTGATTAATAACTTAGTGCGACATATTTCATAGAGCAAAAAAGTCATTTATTTCAGAATTCTGTTCATGAAAATTCTCCATATCCAAGTATTTGAATGATATTACAGTAGGATTGTCTTGATAAGAATATCGTATCACATTTATTCGTTCTGACATTCTGTTTCCCTGTAGTACTATACACTCATGTTATTGGTGTGTTAATGCTGTCTTACTCCGAAGATATAATCAAGTCTTCGCTCTAGCGTCTCGCGTCTTGATTTCCTTTTCTCAAACAACCTTGAATGGCTATTCATCTTGTGAAAGTTTCGCCACAACGATTGTGTAATGGTGAGTTACACACCTATCCTTTTGATATAAGCAGTGTAGTCCCTCTGAATTTTTTCAGTATTTTAATATCAAGTACTAATACTCTACTCTTATGCATACAGTAAATGAGTGCAAGAAAAGTGAACAAAGCACATGCGTTATGACATTATATCAGCCATTTTACTCCAACGGTGTTAAAATCGTACCGCAGCTGAAGAAATTTTTGAAGTGTCCAAAGATGTATCGCCTTTAGGAGGTTTCCAATTAATTTCTAGGCACGATTCGATATATTATGTCAGGAAATGGTATAGAAGAACTTTGGTGTATCCTGTACACTATGTAAATTTTAGGGAAAATGCTGAATGGCCATGCTTACTCAAGATCATTGAGAACTCACTTCTATACTGCTCCGGGACCTCTACATGTGGTTATTAAGACATTTACAACCGTCGGGGGAGATGACAAAAACTAGGATCTGCGATCTTATTAAACTATTTCTGGATGAGGAAATCAATATGCAACATTTAGAAGAAAACGAAATTGCATGACAAAAACCATATTACAAAACCTCGAAATAAAGTACGTTAAGTACGTTTTTAAATTATCTTAAGCGCTATTTTCATCTTATATTTTATTGATATAAAATACAATTAGACACGAAAAGTGCTGAAAGACAAGAAGGTCTTTTGGGAAATATCTGCAACGATTGAATTTAAATCTACCATTGAGGCCACGACAATTCTATCACACTTCTTGAGAAACTTGGAGATCAATACAAGACGGCTTCAAGTGATGCAGTTTTCTAAGGAGTAAAGGTAGCTGTAGAAGGAGAAGAATAATGGAAGAAACTACAAACTTGAAATCTGTAGCTGTTGATGGGTTTTATTCGGATCTTTTAAGAATCTTAGTAGAAGGCTTCATGAGCAGTTGTTGATCTAAAAGGAAATGCTACGAATTTATTAAATTTAGAGAAACTGTAGAGTCATTAAAAGATTGCTTTCACTTTTTTCAGGATGCAACAGGCTGTGTCACGTCCTCAGCTATAATCAGCAGTGAATAGATCCTTTAAGAAAAGAAGAATTGTGAAAGTTAGTCAGAGTCTTCTACCAGCCGATACTCAAACCTGACAAAATGGTCAAGATACACATTTCTAATTAGCCTGTATGGAGAAGGAAACATGTCCTCTCTGGTATAAGCCATATCAGGTATAACAAGGGAGTAGTTACAAAGCTTCAATATGGCCACTTTTCCCCCTACTAACAAGGCAGCTGTTCAGCATTCAATTCGAAAGTCTCTCCAACTCCAGGAGCGAAATGGTGTAAGCATGAACCCAATCGAATGAGGTTGGTGTGTGAAACAGGATATGCGAATTACAGGACCCACACAGCTACCATCAGCTCCAGCCGGCTAATGTTACTAACCTATAAATAACAAATGACTGCAAGATGTGAACGAGCCACATGTTAGTATAAAAGAGCAGATATGAAATATTGAAAGTTTTCTCCATTTGGCCAGATCGGAGGACAATCTTATATAGATAATGACGAACAAAGCTGTTGAAACCAATATGTCATTGTAAATTGCTTAGTTGTTGATCCAATCAGTTATGATTATTATTTTGAAATAACGTCTCCGCTTTATAGACCTAACAAAATGGACATGTAGACGATCTTGATGTAACTTTAAAAGAAGGTAAAAAACAAGCTATAAAACATTAAGGTGGTTTATTGTTTAGTTTACATACTTTTGAAATCTTTAACACGAGCGGCTTTGTTACTCGAAGAGAAAACCAAATTGTAGGAGGACACACACAAGTTAACGAGCAGAAACTTCAGGAGTGAAATGGTCTAAGCATGAACCTAATCGAACGAGGTTAGTGTGTGAAAGAGGATATTCGAATTCCAGGACACACACAGCTACCATCAGCTCAATGACTAAAAGGTAGGTTTGTTAACGAGCCGATATGAAGAATTCAGGGTTTTGTGTATTCTGCCAAGAGAGTTCATGTAGAAATGGCAGAGTGGAAGACAATCTGATATAGATGATTAGAAACAACAGCTGTTGAAAATCAACATGTCATTGACAACGGTATAATTCTTGCTCCAATCAGTTATTTTGTGTAAACGTCACCGCCCTATAGACCTAACAAAATGGACATGAAGATCATCTTAATGTAAGTTTAAATGAAGGTATAAAAACAAGTTATAAAACAAGGTGGTTTATTGTTCTGTTTAAAATTTTTGGAATTCTTTAACACGAGCTGCATATATGACGGCTTATGTACTTAGTCACTTTCCACATCTTGGAGCAGAAGCTCTGAGTCTTCTCCCTTAGTAATAGTGTTGGAGTACTTGCTCGTCTTGATGGTTAAACTTGCGTCAATGAAAAATTTCGAGGGTCCTTTGCAACCTTGATTCACTTCATCAAGATTCTATATTGATAACGCTACGTATCTATCCCAATAATCTTCAGGCTATAGAAACTTAAAGTCTTTCTGATTCGCACGGTTCATCTTGCACTACAGACTGCCATATCGCACACTCTTTTAATCTTATTGGAGGATTTCAATTACTCGATTTTCTAAACATTTAATCACCGGGGAGTAAAGTTCTGGAGATCTTTCCCTCTGTAGCAGATTAGTGCACCGACTGTATTAGCTTTTTGGCACCTTTCTGAGACGGAATGATCATCAAGAAGAATCCCAAAATTTAGACGGTTACATTTTCCGAAACGTTAACTTTGGCTGCAGTATATAGAGAAGGTCATAATCGTATTGCAATTCATCGAAGGGACTAGATTCAACTGAGACTACAACCTTCATTTGAAGGCAATTAGGTTAATGCTTCCGTTTTCTCACACAGCTGGTCATCTTCTCTATGGAAAATTTGCACATCACTATACTCAACATGTGGAAGCCATAGTAGAAAAAACGGTATCAGATATACAAGAAACTCAAGGAACATTCACAATTCGCAGGAAAAGAGGCCATCTTGAGAGAAGTTCCAAGAGATATGATTATCGAACAGTGCTTAATTCAGGGCATGAAATTTTCTCGGGGATTAACTCAACTTCAGACACAACGTTAGCTGGATTAATCTTTCATTCCCAATTTCTGTTACGATAACAGAGGTTCTACAGGACTTTTGTGCTCATCTGTTTATCAGTTCATCAGCTTTATAAGTTCATCGGCCGGAATTGTCTCACAGGCCAAGAGAAGCGACCCTGGGTTACAATTTAATCACGTTCCTAATCACCTAAAAGACTCCTATTAGAGTTTCAGGCAAATAACTTGCATGTGAATCCTTTACAAGCATACGACCACAGGTGTAATATAGCTGTTACGGAATATTGTTGAGCTTCGTGACCTTCTGTCTCAAAAGCTGCTTGGTAATATTGTAAAGAATCAAGGTGATGAGAAGTATCCATTGTTTGACTTATAGCCTATAAAAGCTAGGGAAATAAGTATAAACCAAGTGGGTTCGACGTGTTGTAGAGGTTTCATTCTTACCCATCCCCATCTTGGATGAAAGTGTATATGAGGTCTTTGCATGTAACACAAATCGAAACATCGTTCTTTATTAAGAGAGTTAAATTTTGCTGCTTTTTAGGAGATTCAAAAACTAAACGGTAGTTATATAGAAACTCTTGAAATGAGTCAAGCTTGGAAAAGACGCCTCGATATTTTTTATAAACTCCAGTTTAACTTTCTGGCTAATAGAAAAATTTTCGCAGTCTCTTTCACTTTCCTTGGGCAGCGGGACAAACAAGTTATCGGACACTATTCACAAGAAGGGAATTTCAGTGCTTCTGGTGCAAGATGTTGGAAGTGAGTCTAGGGAGTTTTATATCTTTCAGGTGACTTAACTGAAAAACTTTCAATGTTACCTAAGTAAAAAAAAAATATTCTGTCAATTGATTACTTGCTTGCTGGCTCTGTTATACACCTGTTCTACCAGACCTGTGTAACATCTTTGTATCGCGAATCAGTGATTTACAATGCTAGATGTAGTAATTCATCGGTGGGACTTGTTTCACAGGCCAAGAGAAGCGGGTCTGGTTCTACAAGGTAATCACGTAACTAATTACCTAAGGATCTCCTATTAGATTTTCCGGCTAATAGCTGCATTTGAATCCTTTACAAGCTTACGACCATAAGACTAGTATAACTGTTACAGAAAATTGTTAAGATTCGTGCGCTTCTGTCTGAAAAGTAGGTTGGTACAGTCGCAAAGGAACAAGGTGCTGAGCAGTAAGCATTATATATCCTTATGTCGTATAAAACGTAGGGCAGTAAGTCGAAATCAACTCCGATGGACGTGTAGTAGAGGTTTCATTCTTCTGGATCTGGATAAAAACGTACATGATTTTTTTGCATGTACGGAATATCCAAACACAGTTCTTTATTAAGAGTGTTAAACTTGACCTCTTTTTAGGAGAGTCGAAAACTAAACGGCACTTACACAAATTTAAGTATCATAGCAGATGGCAGAATCCTCGGAGTCAATTACCTGTTGTTGAAAATCCTAGTATATAATGTATCAAACAATATTCAATTGTTATAAACGAACAATTGAATGATACTTTAGTACGAAAATCTGATATCTAAATGAATTGGTTCTTGCTCGCTGTGTCTTCTGCTACGGTCTCGTTTTCTCTTCGGGTACAGAAGCAGATCGTGTTATAGATTTCCAAAATATATTACCAATAAAATAAACCACCTTCATGCTTTATACCTTGTTTTTATACCTTCTTTTAAACTTACATCAAGATCGTCTTCATGTCCTTTTGTTAGGTTTATAAGGCGGGGAAGTTATTTCAAAATAATAATCATAACTGATTGAATCAACAATTAAGCAATTGTCAATGACATATTGGTTTCCAACAGCTTTGTTCGTCATCATCTATATAAGATTGTGTTCCAATCTACCATTTGTACGTGAAGTCCCTTGGCAAAATTGAGCAAACGTTCAATATTTCATATCTGCTCTTTTATACTAACATGTGGCTCGTTTACATCTTGCAGTCACTTGTTATTTAAAGGTAAGTAACATTAGCCGGATGGAGCTGATGGTAGCTGTGTGGGTCCTGGAATTCGCATATCCTCTTTCACACACCAACCTCATTCGATTGCGTTCATGCTTAGATCATTTAGCTCCTGGAGTTGGAGGATCTGCCGAATTGAAAGCTGAACAGGTGCTGTTTTAGCAGGTGGAAAAGTGGCCATATTGAAGCTTTGTAACTACTCCCTTGTTATACCTGATATGGCTTATACCAGATAGGACATGTTTCCTTCTTCATACAGGCTAATAAGAAATGTGTAATCTTGACCAGATTGTCAGGATTGAATATCGGTAGGTAGAAGACTCTAACTAACTTTGAAAATTCTTCTTTTTTATTGAAGGATCTTGAAGGCTTTCATCTATTCACTGCTGATTTTAGCTGAGTACGTGACACAGCCTGTTGCATCCTGAAAAAAGTTAAAGCAATCTATTAATGACACTACAGTTTCTCTAAATTTAATAAATTCGTAGCTTTTCCTTTCAGATCCACGACTGCTCATGTAGTCTTCTAGTAAGAATCTTAAAATATCCGAATAAAACCCATCAACAGCTACAGATTTCCAGTTTGTACTTTCTTCCATTATTCTTCTCCTTCTACAGCTACCTTTACTCTTTCGAGAACTGCATCACTTGAAGCCGTCTTGTATTGATCTCCACGTTTTTCAAGAATTGTGATTGAATTGTCGTGGTCTCAATGGCAGATTTAAATTCGATCGTTGCAGATATTGCCCGAAAGACCTTCTTGTCTTTCGACACTTTTCGTGTCTAATTGTATTTTATATCCATAAATACAATAGCGCTCAACATAATTTATAAACGTACTTAACGTACTTAATTTCGAGGTTTTGTAATATGCTTTTTGTCATGCAATTTCATTTTCTTTTAAATGTTGCATATTGATTTCCTCATCCAGAAATAGTTGAATAAGATCGCAGATCCATCTCCTCCGACGGTTGTAAATGTCTTGATAACCACATGTAGAGTTCCCCGAGCAAAGTGTACAAGTTAGTTCTCAATGATCATGGCCATTCAGAATTTTCACTAAAGTTTACATAGTGTACAGGATACACCAAAGTTCTTCTATACCATTTCCAGACATAATATATCCAATCGTGCCTAGAAATTATTTGGAAACCTCCTAAAGGCGATACATGTTTTTACCGTTCAGAAATTTCTTCAGCTGGGGTACGATTTTAACACCATTCCAGTTTAATGGCTGATCTATAACATTTCCCGACATGATGTATCAAATCGTGCCTACAAATTACTTAACTGGAAACCTCCTAAAGGCGGTACTACTTGGGCCGTTCAGAAATTTCTTTAGCTCCAGGTACAATTTGAACACCGTTGCAGTATAATGTCATAACGCATGTGCATTGTTCATTTTTCATGCGCTCATTGCATAAGAGTAGAGTATTAGTATTTGATATTGAAATACTGAAGAATAACAGAGGGACTACACTGCTTATATCAAAAGGATAGGTGTGTAACTCATCATTACACAATCATTGTGGCGATACTTTCAGAAGATGAATAGCCATCCAAGGTTGTTTGAGAAAAGGAAATCAATACGCGAGACGCTAGAACGAAGACTTGATTATATCTTCGGAGTAAGACTGCATTCACACACCAAGAAAATGTGTGTATAGTATTATAGGAAAAAAGGATGTCAGAATGAATAAATGTGATACGATATTCTTATCAAGACAATGCTACTGTGGTATGATTCAAAAACTTGGATATGCAGAATCTTCATCAAGAGAATTCTGAAATAAATGAGTTTTTTGCTGTATGAAATGTGTGGCTCTAAGTTATTAGTCAATGCATACAGTGAGCTTATTTGATAACCCTACAGTTTGGTTGCTTTGTGATGACTGAGGACTGAGGATTGATTATACCGTATATATTTTCCACATAACCGTGTAGGAAAAGATCTCAAAAGAACTTAAAATCGGTTCTTTACTTCTCTCATCGATCAGATGACCGCTCTCAGGTTTAAAGTTAGGTTGCTTTGGATGTTAGAATATAATTGTTTCCATAGCGTGTTTTACAGCATACAATCGGGAAAATATTATTAATGATAGACCGGAACCTAGTGAATCCTACACAACATTATATGTAAGTTTTAGTGAGCAGCAAGGACGCTAATTAAACGCATATTTGATAGGCTCGAGTGTTAACACACAGGATTCTTTCTTTAAATTATATATATCCGTAAGAACTCAACTCTTTGGATTAAAAGGTTATTATCAGGCTAACAATTAAGAAAAAGGTGATTGCGTTATGAGTCTTAAGCAGATTTTTTCAGCAGTAAGCACTCTCAAATTGTAATGTAGTTGCATATAAACGGTAAGTATAGCAATTGCTTGATTATCATTGATAAATTAACACTTCAGTTTTTTAAATTTGGTATCACAAAATTTTGAATCACAAGGGCCCACCGAAAACCAACCGCGTTTAATTCTCAAAGCTATACGTATGTGATACCCTCGTCTTATTAAAGGGAGAAGGTTATCCATGGTTGTTTAAATGGTACGACATTGTATAATGTGAGTTAAGGAGCTCTAAAAACACTACTACTTCGTTTTTGAGACCTAGGTACACAACAAAAGATCCTACGGCACCGTATTCAATGTTCAATCTCTTTACTAGCTCTAAGCCAATAGGATTTAAGGAATAGATGCCGATGTCCACTGCTGACTTCTAAATTTCAAAGCATGTAAGAAGGACATAAGCCGGCATAAACCATTTAGCCGTACCGGACATCTCTAAACAGAACCCTCGAATTATTGGCACGCCTTTTGCACTCTAAACCACAAATTAGAAATCGAACATCTCCGTCCATCCTCAAAATCATTTCTTTAATTACCGCCTCACTTAGAGATCGATTTAATCTCTTATTAATAAGGCCCGGATTTTTATGTTTTTACATATTTTTCCTTTGTATGTACGCTGGTGAAAATATGAAATGTTCGCAAATTACGAAGTAATGAGCCATATAAACCAAAATCACGTTACATATTTTTACATATTTGGAAGTATGTTACATATTTACCGTCTACTGTACATATTTTTACATAAATTCAGTTTCCTTGCTGCTTTTCGCTAATTTTCTTTAAATAATACGCAATGAAAATAGGCCTATATATGGAACAATAACTCAAAAAATACTTTATTTAATTATGTATATTTTTTTCTCTCACTTTGTTCAACCGATTTGCATTGCGGGAAAGCTGGGTTAAAACAAATAGTACACTCTACAATATGCAAAGAAACGTCGTCAGTTATCGCTTCCAATCCTGAAAAAAAGAAGCAAGAAAAAGATGTTTTTTTGTATATATATATAAAGACAGAAAACAATATAAGGATTTTTGTGCTTATGGCCTTTGCAAGCAGACGGCACTCGGATGTGTGCCGACAAAACAAACTAAAACGCACACAGTTGACTAGCTTTCTCACCTTTTTTTTGTAGTGCAAACTCTACGGGTGGGGGTGGGGGCGCCAGTGAGAGGGAAGTGATTGAAGCGGCTAGGCTTTATCACTTGTTTCTTAAATCGAATAAAAAATCGCTTTTGTATGACTCGATGGCTACTCCGCCACTTTTTACTTCAAACAAAGGGGGAAAGGATTCAGTTTCGCGACCGTTTTGTTAGTGTGCACGCTTTGAGTGAGTTTCTTGTTTTCAATGATGGCTTCCTCTTCATATGTTCAATAATGTGATTTTTTAGTTTCTTACATATTTTCATTTGTTTCTCCTGAAAATTTGTACGTATCTGTAGGAAGTTATTTACACTTGTTAAGCTTTTATTACATAAATGTGTTACAGTATCTTTATTAGCTAAGAAAATAGCACAGACACAAAATAAACACGGAAAAATATTTTTACATATTTTCATATTTTTAACATATTTCTTACATATGTCATTGATTTTTGTTACATATTTATGTACATATTTCGGTACTTTGTACTACATAAAAATCCGGGCCTTACTTATTAATATTCCATTTCCGACATTGTAGAATACTATTACAAAAAAGTCAATTGAAATCCCTGCTAATGTTCTCATTTTAATTCGATTTCTGTCGTTGTGGATGCATATTACAAAAAGGTTCACAAGCTTGGGAATGCCTATCCTATTGCAACTTGTCCAACATTTTACCGCGCTTTTTCTTTACTATACGCTATGAGCTCACCGCGATATACATTCTTTATCAGCTAAAGACATCTTGTTCCGCATGTCACTGGGTTTAAACTCGAATATTTCAAATTTGCAAGTCCTAAGGACAATTTGAGCTGCCGTACATTACCCATTTCAAACCGCATGCTCCCGTCGTTTGTACTGCATGCAAACTGATTCCACTCGTTCTTATGCAAGTATCATGGCGGATCTCGACATCTCCTGTTATTATCTTATTATCTAAAAGCATCCTGATATCTACAATTAGTAATACCATTATTTCTGCAGAACACCACAGTCGGCAGCCCTGTAGATAAATCTTAAATCTTTTGCAAATGAAAGTAACTTTTCAAAATATTTTTGAGTTTTACAGCGTGTAAATTGCAATTGAAAAATCCTAATCTCACTACGCTTCTTATCAAATATTACTATGTCTGGTTGGTTTTATTGCACGCTAACTGCTTGCATTCGTTTTGATAAGAGAACAACACGTATCTGGTTATCTACTCTTAGTATAATATCTGAATGTTCTGTAACTAGGTAATACAATGTTCTATTAAAACAGTCTGAAGTATTGATCTAGGCACATATCTGTGTGTTTCGACCTTCTTCTTGCCAATGTTAACGGCTCTTAGCTGGACTGTGCAAGGAATTCACCCTATTCAGTTTGCCATGATATTCCTCTATATGCAGCGATCATCTATGCAGAATTCTACATACGATTTTCTGCTTCTATTTTTGTAAAGGTATCACTTGGTGATGTAGGAGAGCTCTGGTCAACGGCCATGGATATGCTCGCATACATATCAGGAAAAATGACAGTATGATTCAGTGTTAGGGTGAGTACATTTCGTAAGCCTCAACTGCTGGCGAATTGGAGAAAACCTTCAATATTTCATATCTGCTCTTTTATACTAAAATGGGGATCGTTCACATTCCTATCTTGCAGTCACTTGTTATTTAAAGGTTAGTAACATTAGCCGGCTGGAGCTGATGGTAGCTGTGTGGGTCCTGGAATTCGCATCACCTTTTTCACACAGAAACCTATTTCAATTGGGTTCATGCTTAGACCATTTAGCTTCTGGAGTTGGAGGGACTTCCGAATTAAATGCTGAATACTGTCCTGTTAGCAGGGGAAAAAGTGGTCATATTGAAGCTTTGTAACTACTCCCTTGTTATATCTGATATGGCTTATACCAGAGAGGACGTGTCACAGCCTGTTGCATCATGAAAAAAGTTAAAGCTATCTTTTAATGACGATAAAGTTTCTTTTAATTTTGTAGTTTCGTAGAATTTCCTATCAGTTCTGTTGTATGTGGTTTTAAAAGAAGCAGCAACTGCTCATGAAGTCTTCTACTAAGATTCTTATAAGATCCGAATAAGACCCATTAACAGCTACAGATTTCACGTTTGTAGTTTCTTCCATTATTCTTCTCCATATACAGTTACCTTTACTCCTTCGAAAACTGCTTGCATCACTTGAAGACGTCTAGTATTGATCTCCAAGTTTCTCAAGATATCTTATTGAATTGTCGAGGCTTCAATGGCAGATTTAAATTCGATCGTTACAGATATTTCCGGATAGCTCTTCTTCGTGTCTCGGCACTTTCCGTGTGTAATTGTAATTTAAATCATAAAATACAAGTGAAAATGGTGCTTAACATAATTTATAAACGTACATAACGCAGATTTGATTTGCTATTTTTAGTCCACGCCATTGCGTGTAGAAAGACTCTTCCATCTACGTGTGGGTTTTAAAACACAACACAACAGAGACTCTGCAATATTCACCGCATTCGAACTTATATTCTTGCGCATTAAGCCATTTTCACACAAGAAAGATGGCATTAACTCAACGTGTCGCTCAGATGATAAACTGTTTCCTTCATAAGTCCTGTAGAACTTCTTTTATCGGAACAGTATAAGGGAATGAGCGATGAATCTTGCTAACGTTGTGTGACGTTGATTTACTCCCCACGAAAATTTCGTGGCCTTCTTTAAGCACTGTTGGATAATCATATGAGTGGGACCTTCGTTTAAGAAGTTCTCTATTTCTGCGAATTGTGAATGTTCGTTGAGTTGTAAGTTTCTTGTAATCCTGCGATACCGTCCTATCCTCCTGGTATAAGCCATATCAGATATAACATGGAAGTAGTTACAAAGATTCAATATGGCCACTTTTCCCATTTCTAACACAGCAGCTGTGCAGCATTCAATTCGGAGCTAACTCGATCTTCAGGAGTGAAATGGTCTAAACATGAACCCAATCGAACGAGGTTGGTGTGTGAAATAGGATATGCGAATTCCAGGACCCACACAGCTACCATCAGCTCCAGCCAGATAGCTTACTTAACTGTAGATAAAAAGTGACTGAAAGATAGGACTGTGAACGAGCCACATGTTACTATAAAGGAGCCGATATGAAGTAATCAGGGTTTTGTGTATTCTGCCAAGAGAGTTCATGTAGAAAATGCAGAATGGAAGACAATCTTATATAGATGATTAGGAACAACTGCAATTGAAAATCAACGTCATTGACAGCGGCTTAATTCTTGATCTAATCAGTTTTGATTATTATTTTTTGTTAACGTCACCGCCCTATAGATCTAACAAAATGGACATGAAGTTGATCTTGATGTAACTTTAAATGAAGGTATAAAAACAAGGTATAAAAAATGGTGGTTTAATGTTGTGTTTACATATTTTCGAATTCTTTAACACGAGCAGCTTATATGCCGGCTTATGTCCTTACTTTCCACATCTTGGAGCAGAAGCCCTGAATTTTCTCCCTTAGTAATAGTGTTCGTGTACTTGCTCGTTTTGGTGCCGAAAGAAAGTATAAGATACTGCTATTAGCTTTCGATTAGCTTGAAAGTTAAACTTCGTCTATAAAAAATTTCGAGGCGCTTTTGAACCTTGACTAACTTCATCAAGATTCTACATTGATAACGCTACGTATCTATCCCAATAATCTTTAGGCTATAGAACCTGAAAATCTTTCTGACTCGCACGGAACATCTTGCACTAGAGAGTGCCATTTGGCACACTCTTATCAAGCTTATTGGAGGATTTGAATGTCTCGATCTTCTAAACGTTTTCTCACCGGTGAGTAAAGTTCTGGTAAGCTTCCCCTCTGTAACAGATTAGTGCACCAACTGTATTAGCTTTTTGACACCTTTCATACCTGAGACGAAATGAACAACAAGAAGTATTTCTGTAATCTTATTTATTAAATTACAGAAACTCACACTTATAAAATTACTTATTAAATTACACTGACTGATCTCGCTGACGTGAATAGAGCTTGCGTGTCCTGTCCATCGATTCAAAGGTATCTTCTCAAGAGAAGAAAGCTACTCCACAAAATGTACACTATAAAACGCAAGTAGTTGAGGCTTACGAAGTGTACTCATCCGGCTTGGTATGTTTGCGAGCATAACCATGGCCGTTGTCCAGAACCATTTACTTATCTATATACTGTAAATAACTGCAAGAAAGTAATCAAAGCGCATGCGTTATGAATTTAGACCAGCCATTATACAGTATATATGTTCAAATCCTAACTCAGCTGAAGCAATTTCTGAACAGTACAAAGTTTTACCGCCTTTGGGAGGTTTGCAGTTAAGTAATTTCTAGGCACGAATGGTATAGAAGAACTTTGGTGCATCCTGTACACTACGACAACTTAATGAAAATGCTGAATGACCATGCCTACTCAAGATCATTGAGATATCACTTCTAGACTTTGCTCGGGGACCCCTACATGTGGTTTGAAGACATTTACAACCGTCGGAGGAGATGACAAAATCTAGGTTCTGCGATCTTATTCAACAACGTCTGGATGAGGAAATCAGTATGCAACATTTACAAGAAAATGAAACTGCATGACAAAAACTATATAACGAAATCTCAAAATTAGAACGGTGAGATTTCCCAAACCGTTAACTTTGGCTGCTGTATATAGAGAAGGTCGTAATCATATTGCAATTCATCGAAAGGGACTACATTGAACAGGGGACCAGAAACTTTATTTGAAGGCTATCAAATTAATTCTTACGTTTTCTCACGCAGCTGGTCATCTTTTCTATGAAAAATTTCCACATCAATATACTCAATAGATGGAAACCCTGGAGGGAATTACGGTATCAGTGAATTACAAGAAATTAACAACTCAAGGAACATTTACAATTCGCAGAAAAAGAAGCCTTCTTGAGCGAAGTTCCAAGTGATATGATTATCGAAGAGTGCTTAATGAAGGCCGCGAAATTTTCTGGGAGATTAACTCAACGTCAGACACAACGTTAGCAAGATTATTCCCTCATTCCCAAATACTGTTACGATAACAGAAGTTCTACAGGACTTTTGTGGGCATCAGTTTATCATCAGAGCTACACGTTGATCTAATGACACCTTCCTTGAGTGATAATAATTCAATGTGCAAGAATATCAATTTGATTACGGTGAATATTGCAGAGTCTCTGCTATCATGTGTATTAAAACCCACACGTAAATGGAAGAGCCCTTCTACACGCAATGGTGTGCGCTAAAAATGGCCAGTCAAATCTGCGTTAAGTACGTATACGAATTATGTTAAGCGCTATTTTCACCTTATATTTTATGGATATAAATTACAATTAGACACATAAATTGACGAAAGACAAAAAAAGCTTTCGTGAAATATCCTAACGATCGAATTTAATTATGCCATTGAAGTCACCACAATTCAATCACGGTTCTTCAGAAAATTGGAGATCAATATTAGATGGCTTCAAACGATGGAGGCAGTTTTCGAAGGAGTAAAGGTAGCTGTATATTGACAAGAATAAGGGAAGAAACCACAAGCGAGAAATCTGTAGCTGTTGGTGGGTTGATTCAGATCTTTTAAGAATCTTGGTAGAATTCTCCATGAGCAGTTGCTGATTCTTTTAAGGCCATATTGAAGCAGAACCGAAAGGAAATGCTATGAAACTACTAAATTTAAAGAATCTTTAGCTTCATTAAAAGAGCGCTTTCACTTTTTTCATGATGCAACAGGCAGTGACACGATCTCATCTATACTGAGGAGAGAATAGTTGCCTACCATCTAGATCCTTCAAAAAGAAAAAGAATTGTGCAAGTTAGTCATAGTCTTCAACCAGCCAGATCTCAATCCTAAAACAATAGTCAAGATTAATTTCTTATCCGACTGTATGGAGAAGGAAACATGTCCTTCTTGGTATAAGCCTATAAGTATAAGAAAAAAGCAGTTACAAAGCTTCAATATGGCCACTTTTTCACCTACTATCACGGCAGGTGAGCAGCATTCAATTCGGAAGTACCTCCAAGTACAGGAGCGAAATGGTCTAAGCATGAACCGAATCGATTGAGGTTGGTGTGTGAAAGACGATATGCCATCAGCTACCATCGGCTCCAGCCGGATAAGATTACTTTTCTATAGATAAAAAGTGATTGCTTGATAGGATATTGAACGAGCCACATGTAAGTTTAAAAGAGCCAATATGAAGTATTCAAGCTTTCCTGTATTCTGCCAAGGGTTCGTTTACGAATGGAAGATCGGAACACAATCTGATTTAGAGGATGATGATCAACAGCTGTAGAAAACCAATATGATATTGACAACGCCTTAATTGTTGATCCAATCAGTTATTATCATTAT
The DNA here is from genome assembly GCF_964235325.1 of Thermobia domestica. NCBI lineage: Eukaryota > Metazoa > Arthropoda > Insecta > Zygentoma > Lepismatidae > Thermobia > Thermobia domestica. The sequence continues at coordinate 85,399,868 of NC_137470.1, forward strand.
TTTGTGATAACGTCCCCGCCTTATAGACCTAACAAAATGGACAGGAAGAAGATCTTGTTGAAAGTTTAAATGCTGGTGTGAGGACAAGGTATAAAACATGAAGGTGGTTTATTGTTCTGTTTACATATTATGGAATCTTTTAACACGAGCTGCTTTGGTACCCGAAGAGAAAACGAAACCGTAGCAGGACACATTTAAGGTAACGACCAAAAACTAATTCATTTAGATATCACATTCGCGTACTACAGTATCATTCATTTCTACGTTTATAACAAATGTTTATTGTTTGATTGTTTATATGTTAAGATGATCAACAGCAGATGATTGACTCCAAGGATTCTGTCATGTGCCAGGACACTTATGATTATGTAACTGCCGTTTAGTTTTCGACTCAACCTAAAGGGAAGTTTACTTAAACTTTAACACTCTTAATGAAAAACGAAGATTAGATTTTCCGTACATGCAAAGACTCCATGTACATTTTTATCTAAGATGATGTTCTAAAAATGAAAGTTCTACTACACGACGATCACAGTTGGTTTCAACATATTTGCCTAGGTTTAATACGACATAAGTATAGTCAATGCTTACTGCTCACCACCTTGTTCCATTGCGACTGTACCAACCTACTTTTCAGACAGAAGCCCGCGAAGTTTAACAATTTTCTGTAACAGTTATACAGGACGTAATTGGTCGTAAGCCTGAAAATCTAGTAGGAGATCCTTAGGTAAGTAGGTGCGTGATTACCGTGTAGAATCAGGCCCGCTTCTCTTAGCCTGTGAGACAAGTCCGGACAAAGGATTCTAAAACTAGCAGTGTAAAGCACTGATTCGCAAGGCTTGGTAGAACAGGTGTAGAACACAAATATCAACAAAATTATCAGGTGACAATTTTTTTTTTGTACTTAGGGTACATTGGGAGATTTTCAGTCATGTACACTGAAAGATGTAAACTTTGCTATGCTTCCTTTCCACATCTTGGAGCAGAAGCCCTGAATTTTCCCTCTTGGTAACAGTGTTCGAGTACTTGCTCGACTCGGTGCCCAAAGTAAGTAATAGAGACTGCGAAAAACTTTCGATTAGCTTGTAAGTTAAACTTACGTCAATAAAAAATTTCGAGTCGTCTTTTGCAACCTAGACTCACTTCATTGATAACGCTACGTTTCTATCACACTAATCTTTATGCTATAGAACCCTAAAGTCTTTCTGGCACGCACGGTTTATCTTGCACCACAGACTGCCATATAGCACACTTTTAATAACCTTATTGGAGGATTTAAAATTCTCAATCTTCTTAACATTTTCTCACCGGTAAGTAAATTCTGGTAAGCTACTGCTCTGTAGCAGACTAGTAGACCAACCGTATTAGCTTTTAGACACCTTTAATATCTGATACGGAATGATCAATAAGAAAATTTGTGTAATCTTATTCATTAAATTCAACACTACCTCATCTCCCTGACGTGAATAGACTTTGCGTGTCCTCCCACCGACTGAAAGTTGTCTTCTCAAGAGCAGAAAGTTACTTCACAAAATGTAAATAATTAATCGCCAGCATTTGAGGCTTACGAAGTGTACTCATGTCTAACACTGAACCAGACTTTGATTTGGCCTGGTATGTATGCGAGCATATCCATGGCCGTTGACCAGAGCCATCCTAGTTCACGAAATAAATTCCTTTACAAAAATGGAAGCACCAAATCGTGTGTAGATTTCTGCTTAGGTGTTCGCTGCATATAGCGGAATACCTTGGGAAGCTCCCTAGAGTACATTCCTTAGTAGAGCCGTTAACATTGGCAAGAAGAAAGTCGAAATACACATATATGTGCTTAGATCTATACTTCAGACTGTTTAGAGAAAAAATTGTAATTCTAAGATACCGAAACGTTCAGATAACATTTTACTAAGAGGAGATGTCGAGATACGTGTTGTTGTCTTATCAAAATGAATGCAAACAGTTAGCATGCACTACAACCAACCAGACATAGTAATATTTGATAAGAAGCGTAGTGACATTATAATTTTTCAATTGCAACTCACAGGCTGTAATAGACTAATATCTGTTGAATTATAACATTCATATGGCAGAAGAAGTTAGATTTATCTACAATACTGCCGAATGCGGCTTTCTGCAGAAATAATGGTAATTCTAATTGTAGAATAAGAATGCATTTAGATAAAAATTTAATACCAGTAGATGTCGAGATCCGACATGATACCTGCATTAGAACGAGTTGAATCAGTTTGCATGCCGTGCAACCGACGAGAGAGGGTGGGTTCAAATGGGAAAAGTGTTTCAGCTCATATTGTCCTTAGGACTTACAAATTCGAATTATTCGAGTTTAAAACTAGTGATGTGGGGAACATTATGTCTTTAGCTCAGAAAGACTGAATATCACGGTGAGCTCTTAAGGTATAGTAGAGAGAAAGCGCGTTATAATGATGGACAAGTTGATGGGTTACTTGCGGTAGGGCAGGCATCCCCGAGCTTGTGAAGCTTTTTGTAATATGCATCCGCACCACCAGAAATCACCTTGAAATGAGAACATTGGCAGAGATGTCAAGTGACTTCACTGTATTAGTATTCTACAATGAATGGAAAAAAATGATAATAAAAGATTAAATCTATCTCTAAGCGATGCGGTGTTTAATGAAATGATATAGAAGATGGACGTGGATTTTCGAGTTTTCATTATTGGTTTAGGGTGCAAAAAACGTTCCAATAATTCCAGGGTTCTATTTCAAAATGTTCGGTAAGGCTAAAGGGCTTATGACGGCTTAAGTCTATCTAAAAATGCTGTGAAATGTAGAAATCAGCAGTGGACGTCGCCATGTATTCTTTAATTTCTAATGCGTTAGAGCTAGTAAAGAAATTCAACAATGAATCGGTGGCCGCAGTATTTGTGTTGTATACCTAGGTTTTGAGAACGAAGCAGTAGTGCTTTTATAGCTACTTAACTCTCATTATACATGGCGAACCTTTTAAAAAAACGTGGATTTACTTCTCCCTTTAATAAGACGAGGGTATCACAGTCATATAACTTTGGGAACGTACAGCGGTTTGTTTTACGTGGGCCCTTGGGATTGAAAATTTTTGTGGTACCAAATTTAAAAAACATAAGTATTATTATCAATGATAATCAAGCAATTGCTATAATTCCCGTTTATATCCAACTACATTATTTTTTAAGATTGCTTCCTGCTGAAGAAATCTACTTAGGACTCATAACGCTCTCACCTTTTTCTTAATTGTTAGCCTGATAGAAATGGTTTAATCAAAACAGTCGTGTTCTTGCGAATTTATTAGTCTCCTTTGTGTTAACACTTGAGGCTATCAAATATGCGATTAATTAGCGTCCTTGCTGCTTACTAGGACTTACATTCAGAGTTCGGTAGGATTCACTATGTTGATGTCTATCATTATGATTTTCCCGATTCTATCCTGTAAAACTTGCTTTGGAACCAGTTACAAACCAAAGCAGCCTTGCTTAGGGCCTGAGACCGGTTATCTGATCGATGAGACAAAGAAAGAATCGATTTTAAGCTCTTTTGAGATCTTCTCTTACAAGGTTAGGTGCAAAATATTTACGGTATAGTCAGTCCTGTGTTCGCTACCAACGTAGTAACACTGGACGTCATCAGACGCAAGCAAACTGTGGGCTAATCAAATAATCTTTTTACATAAGCTCACTGTATGCTTTGATTAGTAACAAAGTGCCACACATTTCATAGAACAGAAAACGTCATTTATTTCAGAAGTCTCTTAATGAAAATTCTCCATATCCAAGTTCTTCAATGAAAAAGTAATCTGATAATACGGTAGCATTGTCTTGACAAGAATATCGTATAAAATTTTGTTTTTCTTCCATCCTCTTTCCCTCATATTCTTGGTATGTCAATGCTGTCTTACTCGCAAGATTTAATCGTCTTCACTCGCATCTCGCGTCTCGATTTTTTATTCTGAAACAAGCTTTGGATAGCTTTTCATCTTCTGAAAGCTTCGCCACAACAACTGTGTAATGATGAGATACACACCTCTCCTTTTGATTTAAGCAGTGTAGTCCCTCTGTATTTTTTCAGTATTTCAATATCAAGTACCAATACTAAATATTCTACTCTTCTGCATACAGTAAGTAAGTGGAAGAAAAGTGAAGAAAGCGCGTGCGTTATGACATTAGATCAGCCATCATACAGGCAGGGTATTCAAATCGTTCCTTCAGCTGAAGAAATTTGTGAACGGTACAAAGTTTTACCGCATTTAGTAGATTTCCACTTGAGTAATTTCTAGGCACGATTGGATACATTATGTCAGGAAATGGTATAGAAGAACAATTGTGTATCCTGTACACTAAGACCACATTAGTGATAATGCTGAATGGCCATGCCTACACAAGATCATTGAGAACACACTTCTAGACTTTGGTCGGCGACCTTTACATTTGGTTATGTAGACATTTACAACCCTCGGAGGAGATGACCAAATCTAGGATATGGGATCTTATTAACAACGTCTCTATGACGAAATCAATATGCAACATTTACAACAAAATGAAACTGCATGACAAAAACCATATTAGGAAATCTCAAAATTTAGACGGTTACATTTTCCGAACCGTTAACTTGGGCTGCAGTATATAGAGAAAGTAATAATCTTATTGCAATTCATCAAAAGGGAGTAGATTGAACAGGGGACTAGAAACTCTATTTAAGGCTATTAAATTAATGCTTTCGTTTTCTCACGCAGCTGGTCATCTTTTCTATGAAAAATTTGTACATTACTATACTCAACAGATGGAAACCCTGGAGGCAAATACGGTATCAGAGAATTAAAAGAAATTAACAACTCAAGAAACATTCACAATTCGCAGGAAAAGAGGCCTTCTTGTGTAAAGTTCCAAGAGATATGATTATCGAACAGTGCTTAATTAAGGGCACGAAATTTTCTGGGGATTAACTCAACGTGAGACCCAATGTTAGCAAGATTATTCCCTCATTCCCAAATACTGTTACGATAACAAAAATTCTCCAGGACATTTGTGGGCATCAGTTTATCATCAGAGCGAAACGTTGAGCTAATGACACATTTCCTTGTGTGATAATAATTCAAAGCGCAAGAATTTGACTACGGTTAATAATGCAGAGTTTCTCTTATCATCTCTATTAAAACCCACACGTAGACGGAAGAACCCTTCTACACGCAATGGTGTGGACTAAAAATGGCCAGTCAAATCTGCGTTAATTAGGTATATAAATTATGTTAAGCGCTATTTTCACCATTTATTTTTTGGACATAAATTACAATTAGACACGGAAATGGTTGAAAGACAAAAAAAAACTATCGTGAAATATCTCAACGATCGAATTTAGTTCTGCCATTGATGCCGCGAGAAGTCAATCACGGTTCTTCAGAAACTTGGGGATCAATACTAGACGGCTTCAAATGATCCAAGCAGTTTTCGAAGGAGTAAAGGTAGCTGTATATGGACAAGAATAATGGAAGAAACTACAAACGGGAAATTTGTAGCTGTTGGTGGGTCTGCTTCAGTTCTTTAAAGAATCTTGGTAGAATTCTTCATGAGGAGTAGCTGATTCTTTTAAGGCCACATGGAAGCAGAACCGAAATCATTAAATTTATGGAATCTTGAGCATCATTAAAAGAGTGCTTTCATTTTTTTCATGATGCAACAGGCTGTGATGACCTCAGCTATACTCAGGAGAGAATAGTTGCTGTCTTCAAGATCCTTCAAAAAGAAAAAGAATTGTGCAAGTTAGAGTGTTCAACCAACCAAATCTCAATCCTGAAACAATGGTCAAAATTAGACATTTCTTATCCGCCTGTATGGAGAAGGAAACATGTCCTTCTAGGTATAAGCCTACGAGGTATATCAAAAAAGTAGTTACAAAGCTTCAATATGGCCACTTTTTCCATTACTAGCACGGCAGGTGTGAAGCATTCAATTCGGAATTACCTCCAGCTCCAAAAGCGAATTTGTCTAAGCATGAATCCAATCGAATGAGGTTGGTGTGTGAAAGGGGAAATGCGAATTCCAGGACCCTCACAGCTACCATCGGCTCCAGCCGGATAAGCTTACTGATCTGTAGATAAAAAGTGATTGCTAGATAGGATTGTGAACGAGGCACATGTAAGTGTAAGCTTACTCATCTGTAGATAAAAAGTATTCAAGGATTTCTGCATTCTGCCAAGGGACCTCATTTACAAATGGAAAATCGGTGTATGAAGGTGTAAGGACAAGGTATAAAAATGAAGGTGGTTTATTGTTCTGTTTACATATTTTGGAATCTTTTAACACGAGCTGCTTTGGAACCCGAAGAGAAAACGAAACCGTAGCAGGACACATTTTAGGTAACGACCAATAACCAATTCATTTAGATATCACATTCGCGTACTACAGTATCATTCAATTCTACGTTTATAACAATTGTTTATTGTTTGATTGTTTATATGTTAAGATGTTCAACAGCAGATGGTTCACTCCAAGGATTCTGCCACCTGCCAGGACACTTATGATTATGTAACTGCCGTTTAATTTACGACTCTCCTGAAGGGAAGTTAAGTTTAACACTTTTAATAAAGAAAGAAGTATGGATTTTCCGTACATGCAAAGACTCCATGTACATTTTTATCCAAGATGATGTCGTAAGAGTGAAAGCTCTACTACACAACGAGAACAGTTGGTTTGAACATATTTGCCTAGGTTTAATACGACATAAGTATAATCAATGCTTACTGCTCACCACCTTGTTCCATTGCGACTGTACCGACCTACTTTTCAGACAGAAGCCCGCGAAGCTTAAGAATTTTCTGTAACAGTTATACTAGTCTTATAGTCGTAAGCTTGTAAAGGATTCAAATGCTTGTAAGTGGCCTGAAAATCTAGTAGGAGATGCTTAGGTAAATAGGTGCGTGATAACCGCGTAGAATCAGGCCCGCTTCTCTTAGCTTGTGAGACAATTCCGGAGAATGAATTACTAAAGCTAGCGGTGTAAAGCACTGATCCGGGATATTAAGAAGTTATACAAGCTTAGAAGAACAGGTGTAGAACAGAAACTTCAACAAAATTATCAGGTGACAGATTTTTTTTTGTACTTAGGTTACATTGGGAGATTTTCAGTCAAGTACACCTGAAGGATATAAAACTTCCCATGCTTGCTTTCGACATGTTGGATCAGAAAACTTGAATTTTCTCCCTTAGTAATAGTGTTCGAGTACTTGCTCGTCTCGGTGCCCAAAGTAAGTAATAGAGATTGCGAAAAACTTTCGATTAGGGTGAAAGTTAAACTTGCGTCTATAAAAAATTTTTAGGCGTATTTTGCAAACTTCACTCACTTCATCAAGATGCTATATTGATAACCCTACGTATCTATCACACTAGTCTTTAGGCTATAGGACCTTAAAGTCTTTCTCGCTCGCCCGGTTGATCTTGCACTACAGAATGCCATATCGCACACTCTTATTAAGCTAATTGAAGGATTTAAAATTCTTAATCTTCTCAACATTTTCTCACCGGTAAGTATATTCTGGTAAGCTTCCGCTCTGTAGCAGAATACTGGACCAACCATATTAGGTTTTCCACGCCTTACATATCGGATACGGAATGATCAATAAGAATAATATCTGTAATCTAATTTATTAAATTCAACACTAGCTCGACTCGCTGACGTGATTAGAGCTTCCGTGTCCTGCCACCGATTGAAAGTTGTCTTCTCAAGAACAGAAAGTTACTCCACAAAATGTACATGATTAATAGCCAGCTTTTGAGGCTTACGAAGTGTACCCATCCTTAACGCTGAACCAGACTGTGATTTGGCCTGGTATGTATGGGAGCATATCCATGGCCGTTGACCAGAGCCACCCTAGATCGCCAAATAAATTCCTTTACAAAAATAGAAGCACCAAATCGTTTGTAGATTTCTGCTTAGGTTTTCGCTGCATATAGCGGAATACCATGGGAAGCTGCCTAGAGTACACTCCTTAGTAGAGTACACTCCTTAGAGTGTTAACATTGGCAAGAAAAGAGTCGAAATACACAGATATGTCCTGAGATCTATACTTCAGAGTGTATTCATAAAACTTACTAATTCTAAGATACCGAAACGTTCAGATAACATTTTACTAAGAGGAGATGTCGAGATACGTTTTGTTGTCTTATCAAAACGAATGCAAGCAGTTAGCATGCACTACAACCAACCAGACACAGTATTATTTGATAAGATGCGAAGTGTAATTACGATTTTTCAATTTCAACTCACACGCTGTAATAGACTAATATGTGTTGATTTATAACATTCATATAGCAGAAGAAATAAGATTTATCTACAAGGCTGCCGAATGTGGCTTTCTGTAGAAATAATGGTAATACTAATTGTAGATATAAAGATGCATTTAGATAAAAATATAATATCAGTAGATGCCGAGATCCGGGATGATACTTGCATTAGAACGAGTGGAATCAGTTTGCATGCAGTACAATCGACGAGAGAGGGTGGGTTAAAATGGGAAAAGTACTTCAGCACATATTGTCCTTAGGACTTGCAAATTCGAAATTTTCGAGTTTAAAACCAGTCACGTGCGGAAAAAGAAGTCTTTCGCTGAGAAAGACTGAATATCACGATGAGCTCATAAGGTATAGTAACGAGAAAGCGCGTTAAAATCATGGACAAGTTGATGGGTCACTTGCGTTGGACATGCATCCCTGACTTTCTGAAGCTTTTTGTAATATGGATCTACAACGACAGAAATCTCCTTAAAATGAGAACATTAGCAGAGATGTCACTTGACTTCATTGTAATAGTATTCTACAATTTCTGAAAAGTGATATTAATAAGAGATTAAATGGATATCTAAGTGATGCGGTGTTTGAAGAAATATTTTTGAGGATGGACGGAAATGTTCGTTTTTTAATTAGTGGTTTAGACTGCAACAAGCGTGTCAATATTTCGAGGGTTCTATTTCGAGGTGTCCGGTAAGACTAAAGGACTTATGTCGGCTTATGTTCTTCTTACAATGCTGTCAAATTTAGAAGTCAGCAGTGGACATCGGTATGTATTCCTTAATTCCTATTGGCTTCCAGAAGCAAACGAATTCAACATTGAATCCGAGGCCGTAGGATCTTGTGTTGTGTACCTAGGTCTGAAAAACGAAGCAGTAGTGCTTTTAGAGCTCCTTTAATCACATTATGCAGTGGCGTACCATTTAAAAACCATGGATTTAATTCTCCATTTAATAAGACGAGAGTATCACAGACGTATGGCTTGTGGAACGAACAGCGGTTTGTTTTAGGTGGGCCCATGGGATTGAAAATGTTGTGATATCAATTGTAAAAAACTTAAGTATTAATTTATGAATGATAATCAAGGAATTGCTATACTTCCCGTTTATATGCAACGACAATACTATTAGAGAGTGATTCCTGCTGAAGAAATCTACTTAGGACTCACAACGCTCTCACCTTTTTCTTTATTCTTAACCTGTTAGAAACGGTTTATTCCAAAGAGTTGTGTTCCTACAAATGTATTACTTAAAGAAATTCTCCAGTGAGTTAACACTCGAGGCTATCAAATGTGAGTTTAAATAGCGTCCTTGCTGCTCACTAGGATTTACATACATAGTTGTTTAGGATTCACTAATTTCCGGTCTATCATTAATAATATTTACCTGATTGTATCGTATAAACCTTGCTATGGAACCCATTATATTGTAACCTGGAAGGCAGCCTTCCTTTGGGCCTGAAACCTGTCATCTGATCGGTGAGACAAATAAAGAATCGATTTTACTTTTTTTGAGATCTTCTCTTACACGGTTGGGTGGAAATATTTACGGTATCGTCATTCCTGTGTTCGCTACCAACTTAGTAACACTGGTCATCATCACAAAGCAACGAAACTGTGGACCTATCAAATAATCTTTTCATATAAGCTCACTGTATGCTTTGGTTAGTAACTAAGTACCACACCTCTCATAGAGCAGAAAAAGTCATTTATTTCTAATGTCCCTTGATGAAAATTCTCCATATCCAAGTTTTTGATTGAAAAAGTAATCTTATATCACGGTACCTTTGTCTGAAGAGAATATCGTATCACAATTATTCATTCTGACATCCACTTACCCTCTAATGCAATACACTCATGTTCTTGGTGTGTCAATGCTGTCTTACTCGCAAGATTTGATCTAGTCTTCACTCAGGTCTCGCGTCTCAATTTCCTATTCTCAAACAACCTTTGGATAGCTATTCATCTTGTGAAAGCTTCGCCACAACGAACTTGTAATGCTGAGATACAGATCTCTTCTTTTGATATAAGCTGTGTAATCCCTCTATATTTCTTCAATATTTCAACATCAACTACTAATACTAAATATTCTACTCATCTGCATACTGTAAATAACTGCGAGAAAAGTGACCAAAGCAGATGCGTTATGACATTAGATCAGCCATTATACAGGAAAGATTTTCAAATCGTAAATCAGGTGAAGAAATCTCTGAACGGTCCATAGTTTGCAGTTAAGAAATTTCCAGGCACGAATGGATACATTATTTCAGGAAACGGTATATAAGAACTTTTTAGTATCGGGAACAATATGACAACTTTAGTGAAAATACCGAGAGTCCATGCCTACTCAAGACATTGAAAACTCACTTCTAGACTTTGCTGGGGGACATTTACATCCGTCGGAGGAGATGACAAACTCTAGGATCTGAGATCTTATTCAACAACGTCTGGATGAAGAAATCCATATGCAACATTTAAAGAGAATGAAACTGCATGACAAAAACCATATTAGGAAATCTAAAAATTAGGACGGTGACATTTTCCGAACCGTTGACTTTGCCTGCAGTATATAGAGAAGGTCATAATCGTATTGCAATTCATAAAAGAGGACTAGATGGAGCAGGGGACTAGAAACTTTACTTCAAGGCTATTAAATTAATGCTTCCGTTTTCTCACGCAGTTGTTCATCTTTTCTATGAAAAATTTGCACATCACTAAACTCATCAGGTGGAAGTTTCGGAAACAAATACGGTATCAGAGAATTACAAGAAATTAACAACTCAAGGAACATTCACAATTCGCACAAATAGAGGCCTTCTTAAACGAAGTTCCAAGTGATATGATTATCGAACAGTGCTTAATGAAGGCCGCGAATAGGGATTAACTCAACGTGAAACAACGATAGCAAGATTAATGCTTCATTCCCAAATTCTCTTACGATAAAATAAGTTCTACAGTACTTTTGAGGGAAACAGTTTATCATCTGAGTGGCACGTTGAGCTAATGCCACCTTCGTTGTGTGAAAATATCTCAATGCGCAAGAATGTCAGTTCGACTGCGCTGAGTATTGCAGTCTCTGATGTACTGAGTTTTAAAACGCACACGTAGAAGGAAGAGTTCTTCTACCCGCAATGGTGTGGACTAAAAATGGCAACTCAAAACTGCATTAAATACGTATATAAATAATGCTAAGCGCTATTTTCACCTTATATTTTATGGATTTAAATTACAATTAGACACGGAAAGTACCGAAACACAAAAAAGAGCCTTCGGGAAATATGTGCAATGATCCAATTTAAATCTGCCATTGAAGCCACGGCAATTCGATCAAAGTTCTTGAGAAACTTAGAGATCAATACTAGATTCCTTCAAATGATGCAAACAGTTTTCGAAGGAGTAAAGGTAGCTGTATATGGACAAGAATAATGGAAGAAACTACAAACGGGAAATCTGTAGCTTTTGATGGGACTGATTCAATACTTCTAAGTATCTTCAAGAGCAGTTGCTGATTCTTTTGAGGCCAATACAAGCACCAATGAAAGGAAGTGCTACAATATTATTAAATTTAAAGATACTTTAGCGCCATTAAAAGATTGGTTTCACTTTTTTCATTATGCAAAACGCCTCAGCTATACTCAGCAATGAATAGTTGGCAGTCTTTAAGATCTTTTAAAAAGAAGAAGAATTGTTAAAGTTAGTCAGAGTCTACAAGCAACCAAAACTAATACCGACAATATGGTCAAGATTACACTTTTCTTATTCGCCTGTTTGTGAAGGAAACATGTTCACCCTGTTATAAGCCATATCAGGTATAACAAGGGTGTAGTTACAAAGCTTCAATATGGCCATATTTTCCCCTACTAAGACAGCAGCTGTTCAGCATTGAATTGGGCAGTCCCTCCAACTCCAGGCGCTAAATGGTCTAAGTATGAACCCAATCGATTGAGGTGTGTGTGTCAAAAGGATATGCGAATTTCAGGACCCACCAGCTACCATCAGCTCCAACAGGCTAAGGTTACTAACCTGTACATAACTAGTGACTGCAAGATAGGATGTGGACGAGCCACATGTTAATATAAAAGAGCATATATGAAATATTGAAGGTTTTCTTCATTCTGCCAAGGGACTTCATATACAAATATCTGATCGGAATACAATCTTATATAGATGATGACGAACAACAGCTGTTGGAAACCTATATGTCATTGACGATGGCTTAATTGTTGATCCAATCAGTTATGATTATTATTTTGTAATAACGTCCCCGCCTTATAAATCTAACAAAATGGACATGAAGACGATCTTGATATAAATCTAAAAGAAGGTATAAAAAGAAGGTATAAAACATGAAGGTGGTTTATTGTTTAGTTTACATATTATGGAATTCTTTAACACGAGCTGCTTTGGTACCCGAAGAGAAAACAAATCCGTAGCAGGACAAATCTAATTTAACGAGCTAAACCAATTCATTTAGATATCACATTCGCGTACTACAGTACATAACAATTGTACATAACAATTGTTTATTGTTTGATTGTTTATATGTTAAGATGTTCAACAGCAGATGATTGACACAAAGAATTCTGCCATCTGCAAGGACACTAAACATTGTGTAACTACCGTTTAGTTTTCGAATCTCATAAAAAGAAGCAAAGTTTAACTCTCTTAAAAAAGAACGATGTTTCAATATGCGGTACATGCAAAGACTCCATGTACATTTTTATCCAAGAGGGGGCGTAAGAATGAAATCTCTACTACACGTCGATCCCTGTTTTTTTTTCAACTTATTTCCCTAGGTCTTATACGACATAAGGACAATCAATGCTTACTGCTCAGCACGTTGATCCCTTGCGACTGTACCAAGCTGCTTTTCAGACAGAAGCCCTTTTATTAACACATTGATCGCCATACGCGTGCTTAGCACGAGGACGGTATTTTGGCTAAGCAGGCCATTCACTTGCTATGGTCGTGCAAGCAAATGTTATTATATAGGATTCCTTTTTGCATGCCAGAGACGTGCAGGATGATTTTGCAGAATCTGTAGGGATACCTATGTATGGTGTTACACCCTGGTGGGCAAAAAATGGAGTCCGTTGTAGGCAGGAAGGGAGAACAATAAGTAGTCGCATTTGAGCTCGTAGCATGTTGCAGAGAGATATTTGAAGGTGTTCTTCCGTCAGTTTTTTTCCCCTTTCAAACTAAATGAACACGAATGGTAAGAAAACTAAGTGACCATATTATTGCTGATTTATTAGATGAAATTTATATTGATTCTTGATCAGAACGGGAGTTGGAATTTGAGGATGGCCATGACGATGCAGAACTTGATCCTGAGTTAGTACGTGATCCTGACTTTGAGCCTTCGTGTTCCTGGGAAAGGAACAGAATGGCTGTTAGAACGTTTATGCCAAATAGAAAGGACTTGCCTAAAGCTACAGTTGTTCAAAAGAAACTGAAAAAAGGTGATATGGTGTTTCAGAGTAAAGATCATCTTTTGTGTGTGAAATGGAAGGATACAAGGGATGTCTTGATGCTTTCAACTAAATATCAAGCTACATCTACTGAAGTTACAGAGAAATGAAAGAACGGACCTGTAGGGATGACAAAACCGAACGTAGTGTTAGACTACAATATATACAAAGTTGGTGTGGACGAAAGTGATCAATTCCTGGCGTATTACTCCTTCAATCAGAAGCAACTGAAGTTGTGGACACTTGTTCAATATGTCTTGGATACTATACAAGAAAACTAGAAGTAGACAAGAGAAGAACAATGTGCATTTAGCAGATTTTCGGCAGAAAGTGGGACAAGCTTTGAGTGAAAAAGCATGTATCGAAGCTCAACAAGTTCCTGAAACTTCAACTTGAACCAACAGATTGACCAAAAGACATTTTGCAAAGAAAGTTCCCGCTACGGAAAAAAAAGAGAGACCTACTAGATATTGTAAGGTCTGTTCTGATGTAGGAAAGGTTTATGATGGCAAACGGATGGGAAAGAACACAACGTGGACGTGTCCTGATATTGATGTGGGTTTATGCATGCCAGAATTTTTCCGTGTTTATCATACCAAGGCTAGGTACACTTAAGAACACAAAGTACGGATTTTTTCCTATATCGAAAATCATTTCAAGATAAACCATTATAGCTCCCCTTATGTCGCATGTATGCTTGTAATGTTTGTTTGTGAATGTAGAGGAAACACTGATCTATGAAACACTGAGAAAAACCATATTAAGAAATCTCAAAATTAAGACGGTGACATTTTGCGAACTGTTAACTTTGGCTGGAATATATAGAGAAGGTCATAACCGTATTGAATTCTTCCAAAGGGACTAAATTGAACAGGGGACTAGAAACTTCATTTGATGGCAATTAAATTAATGGTTACGTTTTCTCACGCAGCTGGTCGTCCTTTCTATGAAAAATTTGCACATCACTATACTCAACAGATGGAAGCCCTGAAGGAAAATACGGTGTCAGACGATTAAAAGAAATTAACTCAAGGAACATTCTCAAGGAACAATTCGCAGAAAAACAGGACTTCTTGAGCTAAGTTCCAAGAGATATTATTTTCGAACAGTTTTCAATGAAGGCCACGAAATTTTCTGGGGTATTAACTCGTTAGCAAGTGCAAAAAGAGAAAAAGAGCTCTCGGGGTTCTCTACACGATCCAATTTTATTCTGCCCTTGAAGCCACGACAATTCAATCACAGTTCTTGATGAACTTGGAGATCAATACTAAACAGCTTCAAATTATGCAAATAGTGTTCAATATATATAAGTAGCTCTATATGGACAAGAGTAATGGAAGAAACTACAAAAGGGAAATCTGTAGCTGTTGATGCGACTGATTCAGATCTTTTAAGATTCCTACTAGAAAACCTCATAAGCAGTTGCTGATTCTTTTAAGGTTACTAGAAGCACTACTGGAAAGAAATGCTACGAAATTATTAAATTTAAAGAAACTTTGGCGTTATAAAAAGATTGCTTTCACTGTTCTCGACATGCAACAGACTGTGACACGACCTCAGCTATTCTCAGCAGTGAATACTTGGCAGCCTACAAGATCCTTCAAAAAGAAGAATTGTGAAAGTTAGAATCTTCAACTAACCAAAACACAATCCTGACAAAATGCTCATGATTACACATTTCTTATTCGCCCGTATGGAGAAGGATACATGTCCTTCCTGGTATAAGCCATATCAAGTATAACAAGGGAGGAATATTACAAAGCTTCAATATGGCCACTTTTCCCCCTACGAACACGGCAGCTGTTCAGAATTTAATTCGGAAGTACCTCCAACTCCACGAGCGAAGTGGTCTAAGCATGTACCCAATCGAAAGAGTTTGGTGTGTGAAAGAGGATATGCGAATTCCAGGACCCACACAGTCACCATCTGCTCCAGCCGGATAAGCTTACTTATCTGTAGATAGAAAGTGATTGCAAGATAGGTTTGTCATGAACCACATGTTAGTGTAAAAGGGCCAATATGAATTATTCAAGGTTTTCTGCATTCTGCGAGAGAGTTCATGTAGAATTGGCAGATCGGAAGACAATCTGATATAGATGATAACGAACAAGAGCTGTAAAAAACAGATATGTCTTTGACAACGTTAATTGTTGATCCAATCAGTTATGAATATTATTTTGTGATATCGTTTCCGCCTTATAGACCTAAAAAATGGACATGAAGACGATCTTTACTAAACTTTAATGAAGGTACAAAACATGAAGGTGGTTTAATGTTCTGTTATATATTTTGCAATCCTTTAACACGAACTGCTTTGGTACCCGTAGAGAAAACGAAACCGTAGCAGGACACACTTAAGTTAACGAGCAAATACCAATTCATTTAAATATCACATTCGCGTGCTACAGTATCATTCAATTGTACGTTTATAAAAATAGTTTATTGTTTGATTGTTTATATATTAAGATGTTCAACAGGATATGATTGACTTCGAGGATTCTGCTATTTGCAAGGACACTTAAAATTGTTTAACTGCCATTTAGTTTTCGAACCTTTAACAAGGAAATAAAGTTTAACACTCTTAATAAAGAACGATCTTTGGATATTCCATACATGCAAAGACTCCATGTACATTTTTATCCAAGACCGGGTCGTAAGAATGAAAGCTCTACTACATGTCCATCGCAGTTGGTTTCTACTTATTGCCCTAGGTTTTATACGACATAAGAATAATCATTGCTTATTGCTCAGCACCTTGTTCCTTTGCGACTTTTCCAAGCTACTTTTCAAATAGAAGCCCACAAAACTTAACAATTTTCTGTAATAGTTATATTTGACATATGGTCGTAATCTTGTAAAGGAGTCACATTCAGGTTATTGACCGGAAAATCTAATAGCTCCTGAGGTAATTAGGTACATGTATACCTTGTAGAACCAGGCCCGCTTCTCTTGGCCTCACACTGGTTCAATTGCCACATCTAGCTTAACAAAATTCATAACCAAAGAAAACATAGCATTGCACGGACACAGAGCGACACGAAGCGGTAAGCAGTCACATATCCTCACTGGAAGAACTATTGTTGTGTTCAGTAGTATGATGAGCTGAAATGCATGCTTGACACGTGGGAGGAACTTGTAACTATAGACGTATTTCTTCGGGAAAATGTCACTGTCTATGAGTTTGAATTTGCTAAGGTTTGTTATGTAGAGATCCGACGTGATTAACAACATGTGCATGAAATCTTTTATGTTGTTGTGACGAGAACTTTTCCTGGCTTGATGTTCGCGGAACGTTCGACAATCTTTATTCCGAGCTTCTTGTGCCTCTTCGGAAAGCTGTCCAATGGGAACTAGCGCAGATTCGACGATGTCCCATATATCAATACTATATGCCCAGATGCCGGTATGTAATACCAGTTATACAGGTCCACATATAATCGGGCAGTTTGCAGAGAATACATACCAAATGCCTCACAGTTAATTGCAAAAGAGGTACGTAAGAGAACTGCAAATCGTTTAATCAACTCTTCATTGATGACAGTAATGGACGCTGATAATGATGGATTCGAGAAAAAACTTGAAGGCAATATTACCTCATTGCTAGTTCCGCAGCCTGATTTCGGCACATCCACCAAGAGACCTATTTCTTCACGAAATCGCTTCTGTAGTAATTTTTTTCGTTGATTAACATTTGGTTGATTCCTCTTTCTCACTTGTCAGGTATGATGTCCAGTCTATATGCAATGTGCAAAGAACACTCAAAGCACCTTATCCAGGAATGCAGATTTCACAAACCGAATTCAAACGTTGTTGTGTCGGGTGCTTGTGCTGTAGTTTTGTCTGGATCGTTCATTTTCTTTGTAGACGCACCGCAGATGTAACATCGTTAATATGATTGTTTGTGATATCACTACAGACCTTCACATCTACCATTGTAAGCATTAATCTGTGGTTCACCACTATTTGATGATCATTGTAGGTGATAGTTGTTAGTGAGAGAGCTTGTAGTTGCTGCTGTATCTTAGTAACTTCTGAACGTGTTAATTCTGCTGTTTCTTTCATGAACAGTAGCTTGATTGGCCGATAATTGCGTATAGGCAATCGCCGTGGATTATGCCAGAGTGTCTCTTAACCATATTGCAATTTTAGAGACACTAACGAAATAACAAACAAATATGTATTGTCATGTATATCGTGTTCTGTATGTGAATTATACCATGCTCTGACCTGACGCGCCATCACAAACACCATTTGAAGAACATGGTCATTTCAACTTCCTGATTGATCTCTTGCAGTATAGTACTGTTTCTGGTGATCAACCGCTCGATAGTATAATGAAGTAACGCTTGCAGCTGCACTTCCGCATATACGTCTGTGATAATATCGGCTGGGTAGCACGCCTTCTTTGCCTCTAACAGTTTATAGTTAGACGAATAGATATTTGCATTGTGAACTTTTGCCTGTTTACGAACTAACCGGTATTGTTTCTTTGTCAATTTCGCGTCAACATATAATGCTAATGCCTCATCGTTTGTAATCTTAATTGGTACTGTCGTCTCTGGACTCTTGTACGCCTTTTTGATTCGCGACCACTCCCTTGTGACACATCAATCTCTTTCACCATATAAGAAGCATCACGTTTTTCTTTTGCACGTAAACGCATGTGCGCTGCATACACTAACTCTTCAGTTGTCGGTGTTTTACTAACGACTACAACCGTCTTTGCTTTCTCACTTGCATCTTCAAACACTTCTCTTGGACGCCCTACGGGTGTTCTCGGTGTCACACCTATACTAAATGATCCTGGTCGTCGTATTGTCGCTGCATTCCGTACGTTTGCAGAAAACTCCACTGTACTGTCGAGCCACTTACCATATTTGATTACAAAGTTATTCATTGCACGATGACATTTTTGCCATTTCTCTTTGACATGTA
The DNA here is from genome assembly GCF_964235325.1 of Thermobia domestica. Lineage (NCBI taxonomy): Eukaryota > Metazoa > Arthropoda > Insecta > Zygentoma > Lepismatidae > Thermobia > Thermobia domestica. The sequence goes on from NC_137470.1 coordinate 85,418,562, forward strand.
TACAAAGACTATCTGTAACCTTTCTGTCGCACTCTGCTACATCCTCATCACAGTTTTGTAACCATAATATGTCTATTACACAGGTGTAAACACTATGGTTCTCTTGCAGCTATTGGGTTCACCTCTCCAGGCGTCGAAGAACACTCGTTGTGTCATCGTACACTCCATTTTTGAAAGTACAAGAAGCAACAATTATGCAAACATTTGCACGTAATAGTTATCATGCACAAACTACAATCATTACTCTACACATCTATAGTCATTAGAACCTGGAGACTGGTGGAGAAATGTTTTTACGCGTCAATTCATTATACCTATTCCTAAGTACAGTATACGTTCTTATTCGCTAGTGTTTCGCATCACGCCATAGCCCACCCAAAAAACCACGGCACTCATCATTCATGTCACATGCACGTCATACCTTCATCTATAGTAGTCACACTATATTCCTGGCATTCACCAACAACTGTCTGTGTTATATGCTGCAGACGTAAGGTCTAGCACGGAAACTGTCGATCAGATGATGCTACATTGCATACAATTATTCTTGTTCTTCGGATCCGACATACTTCTCCATGTGTAATTTGGCACCTAAGTGATCTTTTCCCACCACTTGGGACCTTGCCCCAAGAATTCCCATTGTTTTTTCACTATTTCTCAGAACTCGGTTTTTATATTTTGTCCAGCTAGATGTGGCATTTGAACCACTGTGGGCCTGTGAGACAAGTCAGGCCGATGAATTACTAAAGCTAGCGGTGTAAAGCACTGATTCGCGATACAAAGATGTTACACAAGTCTGCTAGAACAGAGACAGCAACAAAGCAATCAATCCACAGAATTATTTTTACTTATGTTAGATTGGGATATTTTCAGTTAAGTACACCTGAAAGATCTAAAACTTATTGGCTCACTTCCCACATGGACCAGAAGCCCTGAAATTGCCCTCTCGTGAATAGTGTTCGAGTACTTGCTCGTCTCGGTGCCTAAAGGAAATACAGTTAATAAATACAGTTAATAAATTTCGCTCAGCCTGACAGTTAAACTTGCGTATATAAAAAACTTCGAGGCGTCATCAAAATGCTATATTGATAACGCTACGTATCTACAGAATTATACAGGCTATAGAACCTTAAAGTCTTTCTGGCTCGCACATTCATTCTTACAGTACAGACTGCCATATCGGACACTGTTATTAACCTTAGTGGAGGATTTGAATTTCCCGATCTTCTAAACGGTTTCTGACCGGTGAGCAAAGATCTGGTAAACTTCCCGTCTATAGCAAATTAGTGCAAGAATTTGATTAGCTTTTTGACCACTTTCATACCTGAGACAGAAGGATCAACAAGTTACTCCACAAAATCTACCTTACAAAAGTTGAAGCTTACGAAGTATACTTATCTCTAACACTGAACCAGACTGTCATTTGGCCTGGTATGTATGCGAGCATATTCATGGCCTTTGACCAGAGCCATTCTACATCACCAAGTAATTCCTTTACTAAAATAGAAGCACCAGATCGTCTGTAGAATTCTGCATAGATGATCGCATTATATAGCGGAATATCATGGCAAAGTGCCTAGAGTACATTCCTTGCATAGTCCAGCCAAGAGCCGTTAACATTGGCAAGAAGAAATCCGAAACACACAAATATGTGCTTAGAACTATACTTTAGACTGTTTTTAGAGTTCATTGTATTACCGACTTACAGAAACATTCATATATTTACTAACAAGAGATGTCTATATACATGTTGTTCCCTTATCAAAACGAATGCAAGCAGTTAGCATGCAATACAACCAACCAGACATAGTAATATTATATAAGAGGTGTAGTCAGATTAGGATTTTTCATATGGAACTTACTTGCTGTAATAGACTAAAATCTGTTGAAAAATTACCTTCATATGCAATATCTACAAGGCTGCCGACTGTGGCCCTCTGCATATATAATGGTATTACTAATTGTAATTATGAGGATGCATTTTTATAATAAGATAATATCAGTAGATGTAGTAGATCCGCCATGATAACTGCATTAGAACGAGTGGAATTAGTTAGCATGCAGTACAACCGACGAGAGCGGGCGGCTTGATATGGGAAAAGTACAGCAGCTCATATTGTTTTTGGGACTTGCAAATTCGAAATATTCGAGTTTAAACCCTGGGACGTGCGGAACAAGAAGACTTTAGGTGAGAAAGAATGAATATCATGGTGAGCTCATAAGGTATAGTAAAGAGAAACCGCGTTAAAATCATGGACAAGTTGATGGGTCACTTGATATAGCACAATCACCCCGAGCTTGTGAAGCTTTCTGCATAATGCATCCTCTACGTAAGAAATCGCCTTAAAATAAGAACATTAGAAGAGATGTCACGAGACTTCATTGTATTAGAATTGTACAATTACTGAAAAAAGATAATTATAAGAGATGAAATCTATCTCTAAGTGATGTGGTAATACGATGCAGTAGGATCTTTTGTTGTGTACCTTGGTCTGAAAAAAGAAGCAGTAGTGCTTTTAGAGATCCTTAACTCACATTATACAATGTCGTACCATTTAAACAACCGTGGATTAACTTCTCCCTTTAATAAGACGGTATCACATACGTATAGCTTTGGGAATTAACCGCGGTTTGTTTTAGGTGGGCCCTTTGGATTGAAAATTTTGTGATACCACATGTAAAAAACTTAAGTATTAATTTATCAATGATAATCAAGCAACTGCTATACTTCCCGTTTACATGCAACTACATTACTATTTGAGAGTGCTTCCTGCTGAAGAAATCTACTTAAGACTCATAACGGAATCACCTTTTTCTTAATTGTTAGCCTGATAGAAACCTTTTAATCCAAAGACTTGTGTTATTACGGATATATATAATTTAAAGAAAGAATCCTGTTAGTTAACACTCGAGCCTATTAAATATGCGTTTCATTAGCGTCCTTGCTGCTCACTAAAACTTACATATAGAGTTGTGTATGATTCACTAGGTTCCGGGCTATCATTAATAATATTTTCCCGATTGTATACTGTAAAACTTGCTATGGAACCAATTATATTCTAACCTCCAAAGCAGCCTAACTTTGGACCTGAGAGCGGTCATCTGATCGATGAGACAAGTAAACAACCGATTTTAAGTTCTCTTGAGATCTTTTCCTACACGGTTATGTGGAAAATATATACGGTATAATCAAGTCATCACAAAGCAACCAAAGTGTAGCTTAATCTAATAAGCACACTGTATGCTTTGATTAATAACTTAGTGCCACACATTTCAAACAGCAAAAAAGTCTTTTATTTCAGAATTCTCTTGAGAAAATTCTCCATATCCAAGTTTTTGAATGATATTACAGTAGCATTGTCTTGATAAGAATATCGTATCACATTTATTCATTCTGACATCCTCTTTCCCTCTAATACTATACACTCATGTTATTGGTGTGAGAATGCTGTCTTACTCCGAAGATATAATCAAGTCTTCCCTCTAGCGTCACGCATCTTGATTTCCTTTTCTCAAACAACCTTGGATAGCTATTGCTCTTGTGAAAGTTTCGCCACAACGATTGTGTAATGGTGAGATACACACCTATCCCTTTGATATAAGCAGTGTAGTCCGTTTGGATTTCTTCAGTATTTTAATTTCAAATACTAATACTCTACTCTTATGCATACAGTAAATGAGTGCAAGAAAAGTGAACAAAGCACATGCGTTATGACGTTAGATTAGACATTATACTGCAACGGTGTTCAAATCGTATCTGGAGCTGAAGATATTTCTGAACGGCCCAAGTTGTACTGGCTTTAGGAGGTTTCCAGTTAAGTAATTTCTAGGCACGATTTGATACATGTCGGGAAATGGTATAGATCAGCCATTATACTGGAATGGTGTTCAAATCGTACCTCAGCTGAAGAATTTTCTGAACGGTCCAAAGATGTTTCGCCTTTAGATTTCCAATTAATTAATTTCTAGGCACGATTTTATATATTATGTCAGGAAATGGTATAGAACTTTGGTGTATCCTGTACAGTATGTAAACTTTAGTGAAAATGCTGAATGGCCATCCTTACTCATGATCATTGAATACTCACTTCTAGACTTTGCTCGGGGAACTCTACATGTTGTTATCAAGACATTTACAACCGTCGGAGGAGATGACAAAAACTAGGATCTGCAATCTTATTCATCTACGTCTGCATGAGGAAATCAATATGCAACATTTAAAAGAAAATGAAATTCGATGCGAACCATATTACAAAACCTCGAAATTAAGTACGTGAAGTACGTTTATAAATTATCTTAAGCGCTATTTTCACCTTATATTTTATGGATATAAAATACAATTAGACACGAAAAGTGCCGAAAGACAAGAAGGTCTTTCGGGAAGTATCTGCAACGATCGAATTTAAATCTGCCATTGAGGCCACGACAAATCAATCACACTACTTGAAAAAACTTGGAGATCAATACTATACGGCTTCAAGTGATGCAATCAGTTTTCGAAGGAGTAAAGGTAGCTGTATACGGAGAAGAATAATGGAAGAAAATACAAACTAGAAACCTGTAGATGTTGATGGGTTTCATTCGGATCTTTTAAGAATATTACTAGAAGACTTCATGAGCAGTTGTTGATCTGATAGGAAATCCTACGAATTTATTAAATTTAGAGAAACTGTAGCGTCATTAAAAGATTGATTTCACTTTTTTCAGGATGCAACAGGCTGTGTCACGTCTTCAGCTATAATCAGCAGTGAATAGATGAAAGCCTTCAAGATCCTTCAAAAAAAAAAAAAAAAAGAACAAGAAGAATTGTGAAAGTTAGTCAGTGGCTTCTACCAACCGATAAACAATCCTGACAATCTGGTCAAGATTACACATTTCTTATTAGCCTGTATGGAGAAGGAAACATGTTCTCTCTGGTATACGCCATATCAGGTATAACAAGGGAGTAGTTACAAAGCTTCATAATGGCCAGTTTTCCCGCTGCTAAAACGGCAGCTGTTCAGCATTCAATTCGGAAGTCTCTCTAACTCCATGAGCGAAATAGTCTAAGCATGAACCTAATCGAATGAGGTTGGTGTGTGAAAGAGGATATGCGAATCCAGGACCCAAACAGCTACCATCAGCTCCAGCCGGGTAATTGTTACTAACCTTTAAATAACAAGTGACTGAAAGATGTGAACGAGCCACATGTTAGTATAAAAGAGCAGATATGAAATATTGAAGGTTTTCTCCATTTTGCCAAAGGACTTCATGTATAAATGCCAGATCGGAAGACAATCTAATATAGATGATGAACAAAGCTGTTGAAAACCATTCAGTCATGGAAAATTGCTTAATTGTTGATCCAATCAGTTTTGATTATTATTTTTAAATAACGTCCCTGCTTTATAGACCTAACAAAATGGACATGTAGACGATCTTGATGTAACTATAAAGAAGGTAAACAAACAAGGTATAAGAGCCTAAGGTGGTTTATTGTTTAGTTTACATATTTTTGGAAATCTTTAACACGAGCGGCTTTGGTAGCCGAAGAGAAAACGAAATTGTAGCAGGACACACACAAGGTAACGAGCAAAAACTTCAGGAGTGAAATGGTCTAAGCATGAACCCAATCGAACGAGGTTGGTGTGTGAAAGAGGATATGCGAATTCCGGGACCCACACAGCTACGATCAGTTCCAGCCGGATAAGCTTATTTACCTGTAAATAAAAAGTGACTGAAAGATAGGTTTGTGATTCAGCCACCTTTACGAACGAAGTAACTTTGAATTAAGGTATAATAACAAGTTATAAAGCAAGGTGATTTATTGTTCTGTTTACATTTTTTTGAATTCTTTAACACGAGCAGCATATATGCCGACTTATGAACTTTAATCACTTTCCACATCTTGGAGCAGAAGCTCTGAATCTTCTCCCTTAGTAATAGTGTTCGAGTACTTGCTCGTCTCGGTGCCCAAAGAAAGTAATAAATACTGCTTGATGGTTAAACTTGCGTGAATAAGAAATTTCGAGGGTCTTTTGCAACCTTGTCTCACATCATCAAGATTCTATATTAATAACGCTACGTATCTATCCCAATAATCTACAGGCTATTGAAACTTAAAGTCTTTCTGACTCGCACGGTTCATCTTGCACTACAGACTGCCATATCGCACACTCTTTTAATCTTATTGGAGGATTTGAATTTCTCGATCTTCTAAACGTTTAATCACCGGGGTGTAAAGTTCTGGTAAGCTTTCACTCTGTAGCAGATTAGTGCACCGACTGTATTAGCACCTTTCATATCTGAGACGGAATGATCAACTAGATGAATCTCAAAATTTAGACGGTTACATTTTCCGAACCGTTAGCTTTGGCTGCAGTATATAGAGAAGGTCATATTCTTATTGCAATTCTTTCGAAAGGTACAAGATGGAAGATGGGACTACAATCTTCCTTTGAAGGCAATTAAATTAATGCTTCCGTTTTTTCACGCAGCTGCTCATCTTTTCCATGGAAAATTTGCACATCACTATACTCAACAGATTGAAGCCCTCGTAGCACATACGGTATCAGAGTATACAAGAAATTAACAACTCAAGGAACATTCACAATTCGCAGGAAAAGAGGTCTTCTTGAATGAAGTTTCAAGAGATATGATTATCGAACAGTGCCTAATTTAGGGCACGAAATTTTCTCGGGGATTAACTCAACTTCAGACACAACATTAGCAAGATTAATCCTTCATTCCCAAATACTGTTACGATAACAGAAGTTCTACAGGACATTTATGCTCATCTGTTTATCAGTTCATCAACTTTATAAGTTCATCGGCCAGACTTGTCTCACAGGCCAAGAGAACCGGCCCTGGTTCTAGAATTTAATCACGTTCTTAATTACCTAAAAGAAAACCCTATTAGAGTTTCAGGCCAATAACCTGCATGTGAATCCTTTACAAGCTTACGACCACAGGTGTAATATTACTGTTACGGAATATTGTTGAGCTTCGTGACTTTCTGTCTCAATAGCAGCTTGGTACAATGGCAAAGAATCAAGGTGCTGAGAAGTATCCATTGAATCACTTATAGCCTATAAAAGCTAGGGAATAAGTATAAACCAACTGGGATCGACGTGTTGTAGAGGTTTCATTCTTACGCCCCCTTTTGGATGAAAGTGTACATAAGGTCTTTGCATGGAACGCATATCGAAACATCGTTCTTTATTAAGAGACTTAAATTTTGCTTCTTTTTAGGAGATTCGAAAACTAAACTGTAGTTATAAATATAGATTCTCTTGAAATGAGTCAAGCTTGGAAAAGACGCCTTGATATTTTCTGGCGTGAGATGTGGGAAGTGAGCCTAGGAAGTTTTATATCTTTCAGGTGACAACTCAAAAACTTCCAATGTTACCTAAGTAAAAAAAAAATTCTGTCAATTGATTACTTTCTTCCTGTCTGTGTTTTACACCTGTTCTACCAGACCTGTATAACATCTTTGTATCGCGTATCAGTGATTTACACTGCTAGCTTTAGTAATTCATCGGTCGGACTTGTTTCACAAGCCAAGAGAAGCGGGCCTAATTACCTAACTACCTAATCGCGTACCTAATTACCTAAGGATCTCCCCTTAGATTATCCGGCCACTAACCTGCATTTGAATCCTTTACAAGCTTACGACCATAAGTCTAGTATAACTGTTACAGAAAATTGTTAAGATTCGTGGGCTTCTGTCTGAAAGGTAGGTAGGTACAGTCGCAAAGGAACAAGGTGCTGAGCAGTAAGCATTATATATCCTTATGTCGTATAAAACCTACGGCAGTAAGTCGAAATCAACTCCGATGGACGTGTAGTAGAGCTTTCATTCTTCGACACGGTCTGGATAAAAATGTACATTGATTCTTTGCATGTACGGAATATCCAAACATCGTTCTTTATTAAGAGTGTTAAACTTGACTCCTTTTTAGGAGAGTCGGAAACTAAACGGCAGTTACACAAATTCCAAAATATGTGAACTAAACAATAAACCATGTTTTTATGCTTTATACCTTGTTTTTATACCTTCTTTTAAAGTTACATCAAGATCGCCTTCATGTGCATTTTGTTAGGTCTATAAAACGGAAACGTTATTTCAAAATAATAATCATAACTGATTGGATCAACAATTAAGCAATTGTCAACGACATATTGGTTTTCAACAGCTTTGTTCGACATCATCTATATAAGATTGTCTTTCAATCTGCCATTTGTACATTAAGTCCCTTGGCAAAATTGAGAAAACCTTCAATATTTCTTATCTGCTCTCTTATACTAACATGTGACTCGTTCACATCTTGCAGTCACTTGTTATTTAAAGGTAAGTAACATTAGCCGGCTGGAGCTGATAGTAGGTGTGCGGGTCCTGGAATTCGCATATCCTCTTTCACACGCCAACCTCATTCGATTGGGTTCATGCTTAGACCATTTCGCTCCTGGAGTTGGAGAGACTTCCGAATTGAATGCTGAACAGCTCTAAATTTAATAAATTCGTAGCATTTCCTTTCAGATCAACAACTGCTCATGAAGTCTTTTAGTAAGATTTTTAAAAGATCCAACTAAAACCCATCAACAGCTACAGATTTCCAGTTTGTATTTTCTTGCATTATTCTTCTCTATATGCAGGTATCTTTACTCCGTCGAAAACTGATTGCATCACTTGATAGTACAGGAAAAATTGTTTGGTTCTGAAAAAAAATTATTCCCAACATGAAATTTTGTCAGGGGTCATATTTGGTATTGAATTTAAGAATCTAATGAGTCCATAAAAATTCGAGGGGGGGAAAGTCGTTTTATTGGGGGGAGGGGAAATCATGAAAAATGAAAAAAAAATTATTCACAACATGGAAGTTTGCTCAAGGGTCACATTTGGTATTGGATTTAAGAATCTAATGAGTGCATAAAAATTCGAGGGGGGATTAGTTTTTTGGGGGGAGAGGGGAAACTCGAGGAATAGTAAAAACTTAAAAAGTATGTCATGTAGGGTGTCTGCTAATAGGTTTTGAGGTACGCTAAATCGATTAAAGCTAGTATCAAATTGATAAAACAAGTAGTTTTCAATATAAAAATGATTTTTCTACTGAAATAATGTGAATAGACAAGTAAGGGGAATGTGTATAATAAGTGATTAGAAAAAGTGAAAATGTGCTACAATTAGACTGTGATGAATAAATTTGTATGAAGCATATTATATCATAGATAACAATCGTATTAACATAGTAAATAATTCTCATCGTCATCATCAACAATAGCTTCATCAACACCACACACAAGTTCGACCTCATCTTCGATATGGGTAGTTGCATTATCCTCTTCTGTTTCCATGTTGAGACATGCCCCTCCCTCACAGACTTTACATAGCGGTGAATACTTGACGCCATTTTTCATGCAAGTACATTGCGAAGTCGAACAAGTTCCTTTGCAAGAGCAAAATACCAATTTGAGTACAGCTTCTGAAGCAAGCTCGAGTGTGGTCCTGGTGGCTTGCAAAATTCCATTTTTTGTCGAGTCCAACCCCAGTTTTCCGGATTCAGCTTATTTCCCATCCAAAGTTGTACTTGATAGTACGTACGATAGGAATGTTGTGCTGCACTTGCGGACGTTGGTGGAAGTGATTCTAGCTTTGCTGTAATTTTCCTTAAAGACTTCTGGAACATAATATATCTAAAAGCATCCAGTGTGTGTGTCCTATCATTAGAACCATACAGACCCAGAAAAATAGTTTCTCCAGCGTTCATGACCTCCTCGTGCGTTGAATTCCTTTTAATAAATATATGGATACTGGTTTTTAAACGGTTGTCTGTCTCAAGCAACTTTAGAATCTGCGCCTTGCCTTTACCATAAATAGCGCTGGTGGTATCACAGCCGCTGAACGCGTGAGCCAGGAGAATATAGTCTCTCACACCGACATGTTGCTCTTGGAGGATATAATTTCCGTTTGCGTCGCCCAATCTTTGACTTAAGCACATAAGTTTCCTGATCGACTGGAGCAAGAGCTGTTGTTATGACTAGAATGTCTGTATCTTGAGTGGCAATGGCACTAAAGGTACTTCAATGGCAGTCTGCACGATTAGTCTGTCAGCATCTCCAGTCGACTGTCGAACTTCAATCCCACTGCTTTGGAAAGCTTTTGTCAGTAAAACTATCAACTGCTTTTTGTTTTCCTCATTAGACAAGAACCTTATCTGGTTACCAAACACAGGCAAGTGCTCTTCGACATTATCACGGGGACAGGACAATTTGTACCTGCGCGCATGTTCATCTGATTTTGTGCTGTTTGGATCATCATATCCATCAAACACTACTACAACATGTTTTAGGACCTGACTGACATTTTGAGAATTTGTGATTGATGTCGTGACGAAGTTCTTTTGAACATAATTAACGTAGGAGCTGCACAAGTCCTTGTATGTTTGATTTTTCTTCAGTTTGGTGTCCCACTTCAGTGCATATAGCAAGTGGCCGCCATCAATGACGTACCTTGCCACATTTTGCAACAAAATATCCTCACTATCTGGTTCACAACTTATAAACTCATCGTACAAAGCAGATTTTACATTTTTCCGCATGCCTGAGCTCACAAATAGCGATAAGGGATAAGGAGCTATTTCATACTTGAAGAAACTTGACAGATCTTCGTCTCTTTTGAGGAGCATTCGTTTATACAAAATTAATGGATCAACATTGATGACTCAGTCATGCACTTTTAGTGACGAGTGAACTGCTGTTATGCTGTCCTACTAGTTCCTTCATCCTTCGAGTAAATGAAGTAACTAATGCTGTATTAAACTATTCTTTAATAATCTCAGAATGAGATTCAAATTAAGAAGCAAGTCGTGCTGATGACATCATTAGTAAAATATTTATTCACAGAAGTGCTCTACCCTTAAAAGAAGACCCAACTACATAAATCAGGGAACGTAAACTCACACATGAAACGAGTACCAGGAGAAGTTGCAAGACGACTACACATTTAAAAAATATGAAACACACAATTTCTTCACAAACGTTCCGTAAACACGAAATCTTAATATTTCCTTAATGATCGACATTCGTTAACTTTTCTTAAACTGATATCGACTCCAACAATGTAAACAAAACAGTTTCACATCTTTTGATCTCTCATTCTGGTGATCTTCGTGCCAACTTCCAGTTAAATCTGATCTAAACCTATATCTTGAATTACATTACAGTTTCATCTACAGACAGCAACTAAGAATGATTTTCTCAAAATGTTAAAAGAACAGGTCGCAGTTTTCATTAGAATTGCAAGATTGTCCAAAAAGCGTTATGCTGATATTAAACAATTACCCATCACAAAAAACAACTGCACGTATTTATACTAAACATTTTTATATTAAAAACTACTTGTTTTATCAATTTGATACTAGCTTTAATCGATTCAGCGTACCTCAAAACCTATTAGCAGACACCCTACATGACATACTTTTTAAGTTTTTACTATTCCTCGAGTTCCCCCTCTCCCCCCAAAAAACGAATCCCCCCTCGAATTTTTATGGACTCATTAGATTCTTAAATCCAATACCAAATGTGACCCTTGACCAAACTTCCATGTTGGGAATATTTTTTTTTATTTTTTCACGATTTCCCCCTCCCCCCTATAAAACGACTTACCCCCTTCGAATTTTTATGGACTCAATAGATTCTTAAATCCAATACCAAATTTGACCCCCGACCATAATTTCATATTGGGAATAATTTTTTTTCAGAATAACACTTTTCTAGTCAATTTTTCCTGTACTAGAAGCCGTCTTGTATTGATCTCCAAGTTTCTCAAGAAGTGTGATTGAATTGTCGTGGCCTCAATGGTAGATTTAAATTCGATCGTTGCAGATATTTCCCGAAAGACCTTCTTGTCTTTCGGCACTTTTCGTGTCTAATTGTATTTTATATCCATAAAATATAAGATGAAAATAGCGCTTAACATAATTTAAAAACGTACTTAACGTACTTAATTTCGAGGTTTTGTAATATGGTTTCTGTCATGCAATTTCATTTTCTTTTAAATGTTGCATATTGATTTCGTCATCCAGACGTAGTTGAATAAGATCGCAGATCCTAGTTTTTGTCATCTCCTCCGACGGTTGTAAATGACTTGATAACATGTAGAGGTCCCCGAGCAAAGTCAAGAAGTGAGTATTCAATGATCTTGAGTAAGGATGGCCATTCAGCATTTTCACTAAAGTTTACATACTGTACAGGATACACCAAAGTTCTATACCATTTCCTGACATAATATATAAAATCGTGCCTAGAAATTAATTAATTGGAAATCTTCTAAAGGCGATACATCTTTGGACCGTTCAGAAATTTCCTCAGCTGAGGTACGATTTAACACCATTCCAGTATAACGGCTGATCTATACCATTTCCCGACATGATGTATCAAATCGTGCCTAGAAATTACTTAACTGGAAACCTCTCAAAAGCTTTACAACTTGGGCCGTTCACAAATTTCTTCAGCTCCAGGTACGTTTTGAACACCGTTACAGTATAATGGCTGATCTAATGTCATAACGCTACAGCTACCGCTACATCTTTGTTCAATTTTCTTGCACTCATTTACTGTATGCATAAGAGTAGAGTATTAGTATTTGATATTAATACACTAAAGAATTACAGAGGGACTACACTGCTTATATCAAAAGGTTAGGTGTGTAACTCACCATTACACAATCGTTGTGGAGAAATTTTCAGAAGATGAATACCATCCAAGGTTGTTTGAGAAAAGGAAATCAAGATGCGTGACGCTAGAAGGAAGAATTGATTATATCTTCGGAGTAAGACAGCATTGTCACACCAATAACATGAGTGTATAGTATTAGAGGGAAAGAGGATGTCAGAATGAATAAATGTGATACTGATAAATATTCTTATCAAGACAATGCTAGTTTAGTATCATCAAAAACTTGGATATGGAGAATTTTCCTCAAGAGAATTCTGAAATAAATGACTTTTTTGTTATACGAAATGTGTGGCTCTAAGTTATTAATGAAAGCATACAGTGAGCTTACGTGATTATCGCACAGTTTGGTTGCTGTGTGATGACTGAGGACTGAGGATTTATTATACCGTATATATTTTCCACATAACCGTGTAGGAAAAGATCTCAAAAGAACTTAAAATCAGTTCTTTACTTGTCTCGTTGTTCAGATCACCGCTCTCAGGTCCAAAGTTAGGCTGCTTTGGAGGTTAGAATATAATTGGTTCCTAGCAAGTTTTACAGTATACAATCGGGAAAATATTATTAATGATAGACCGGAATCTAGTGAATCCTACACAACTCTATATGTAAGTTTTAGTGAGCAGCAAGGACGCTAATGAAACGCATATTTGATAGGCTCCAGTGTTAATTAACAGGATTCTTTCTTTAAATTATATATATCCGTAAGAACACAACTCTTTGGATTAAAAGGTTTCTATCAGGCTAACAATTAAGAAAAAGGTGATTGCGTACTGAGTCTCAAGTAGATTTCTTCAGCAGGATGCACTCTCAAATAGTAATGTAGTTGCATACAAACGGGAAGTATAGCAATTGCTTCATTATCATTGATAAATTAATACTTAAGTTTTTTACATTTGGTATGACAAAATCTTCAATCCCAAGGACACACCTAAAACAAACCGCGTTTAATTCCCAAAGATATTTTCTGTGATACCTTCGTCTTATTAAAGGGAGAAGTTAATCCACGGTTGTTTAAATAGTACGACATTGTATAATGTGAGTTAAGGAGCTCTAAAAGCACTACTGCTTTGTTTTTGAGACCTAGGTACACAACAAAAGATCCTACGGCATCGTATTCAATGTTCAATTCCTTTACTAGCTCTAAGCCAATAGGAATTAAGGAATAGATGCCGATGTCCACTGCTGACTTCTAAATTTCACAGCATGTAAGAAGGACATAAGCCGGCATAAACCATTTAGCCTTACCGGACATCTCAAAATAGAACCCTCGAATTATTGGCACGCCTTTTGCACTCTAAACCACAAATTAAAAATCGAACATCTCCGTCCATCCTCAAAATCATTTCTTTAATTACCGCATCACTTAGAGATCGATTTAATCTCTTATTAATATCTCTTTTCAGACATTGTAGAATACTATTACAAAAAAGTCAAGTGAAATCTCTGCTAATGTTCACATTTTAATACGATTTCTGTCGTTGTGGATGCATATTACAAAAAGGTTCACAAGCTCGTGAATGCCTATCCTATTGCGAATGACCCATCAACGTATCCAACATTTTAACACGCTTTTTCTTTACTATACCGTACGAGCTCACCGCCATATACATTCTTTATCAGTTAAAGACTTCTTGTTCCGCATGTCGCTGGGTATAAACTCGAATATTTCGAATTTCAATGTCCTAAAGACAATATCATCTGCCGTACATTTACCATTTCAAACCGCACGCTCCAGTCGGTTGTACTGCATGCAAACTGATTCCACTCGTTCTTATGGAAGTATCATGGCGGATCTCGACATCTGCTGTTATTATCTTTTTATCTAAATGCATCCTGTTATCTACAATTAGTAATACCATTATTTCTGCACAGTCGGTAGCCTTGTAGATAAATCTTAAATCTTTTGCAAATGAAAGTAATTTTTCAACAGATTTTTGAGTATTACAGCGTGTAAGTTGCAATTGAAAAATCCTAAACTCACTACGCTTCTTATCAAATATTACTATGTCTGGTTGGTTGTATTCCATGCTAACTGCCTGCATTCGTTTTGATAAGAGAAAAACACGTATCTGGATATCTACTTTTAGTTTAATATCTGAATGTTTTTTTGTAACTAGGTAATACAATGTTCTCTTAAAACAGTCTGAAGTATTGATCTAGGCACATATCTGTGTGTTTTGACTTTCTTCTTGCCAATGTTAACGGCTCTTAGCTGGACTGTGCAAGGAATGTACTCTAGGCAGTTTGCCATGATATTCCACTATATGCAGCGATCATCTATGCAGTATTCTAATAAGATGTGCTGCTTCTATTTTTGTAAACTTATCACTTGGTGATGTAGGAGGGCTCTGGTCAACGGCCATGGATATGCTCGCATACATACCAAAAAAAATGACAGTCTGATTCAGTGTTAGGGTGAGTACATTTCGTAGGTCCTCAACTGCTGGCGATTAATCTGGTACATTTTGTGGAGTAGCTTTCTGCTCTTGAGAAGAAACCTTACACGCAAGCTCTATTCACGTCAGCAAAATGAGGTAGTGTTGAATTTAATAAATAAAATTACAGAAATTCTTCCTGTTGATAATCCCGTCTCAGATACGAAAGCTGTCAAAAAGCTAATACAGTTGGTGCACTAAACTGCTACAGAGCGGAAGCTTACCAGAACTTTACTCACCGTTGAGAAAACGTATAGAAAATCGAGAAACTCAAATCCTCCAATAAGCTCAAATCCTCCTTATTAAAAGAGTGTGCGATATGGCAGTCTGGACTGCAAGATGAGCCGTGCGAGTCAGAAAGACTTTAAGTTTCTATAGCCTTAAGATCAGTGTGATAGATACGTACCGTTATCAATATAGCATCTTGATGAAGTGAGTCAAGGTTGCAAAAGACACCTCGAAATTATTTATAGACGCAAGTTTAACTGTCAGGCTAAGCGAAAGTTATTAACTGTATTTATTACTTTCTGTGGGCACCGTGACGAGCAAGTACTCGAACACCATTACTAAAGGACGAAATTCAGGGAAAGATGTTGAAAGTGAGCTTAAGAAGTTTTATATCTTTCAGGTGTTCTTAAATGAAAATCACCGAATGTAACCTAAGTACGAAAAAAAAATCTGTCAATTGATAAATTTGTTGATGTCTGTGTTCTACACCTTTCTACCAGGCCTGTATAATTACTTTTCATTGCGAATCACAGTTTTTACCGCTAGCTTTATAAATTCAATGGACGGATTTCTCTCACAGGCCAAGAGTAGCGGGCCTGGGTCTACAAGGAAATCACGTTCGTAATCACCTAAAGAACTCCTATTAGATTTTCAGGCCAATAATTTGAATCCTTTACAAGCTTACGACCATAAGTGTAATATAACTCTTACTGATTATTGTTAAGCTTCGTGACCTTCTGTCTAAAAAGCAGCTTGGTACAATCGCAAAGGAACAAGGTGCTGAGCAGTAAGCATTGAGTGGACTTATTTTGTATAAAACTTAGGACAATAAGTTGAAACCAACAGGGATCGACGTGTAGTAGAGCTTTCATTCTTACGTGAAATATCTTAACGATCGAATTTAAATCTGCCATTGAGGCCACGACAATTCAATCACAGATCTTGAGAAACTTGGAGATTAATACTAGACGTCTTCAAGTGATGCAAACAGTTTTCGAAGGAGTAAAGCTAGCTGTATATGGAAAATAATAATGGAAGAAACTACAAACGGGAAATTTGTAACTGTTGATGGGTCTTATTCGGATCTTCTAAGAATCTTATTAGAATACTTCATGAGCAATTGCTGATTCTTTTAAAACCACATACAAGCAGAACTGATAGGAAATTCTACGAAATTGTTAAATTAAAAGAAACTTTATCGTCATTAAAAGATAGCTTTCACTTTTTTTCATGATGCAACAGGCTGTGACACGTCCTCAGCTATATTCAGCGGTGAATAGTTGGCTGCCTTGAAGATCCTTCATAAAGAAGAAGAATTGTGAAAGTTAGTCGGAGTCTTCAACCAACCAAAACTGAATCCTCCAAAATGGTCAAGTTACATATTTCTTATTGGCCTGTATGGAGAAGGAAACATGTCCTCCTTGGTATTAGCAATATCAGATATAACAAGGGAGTACTTACAAAGCTTCAATATGACCACTTCTTCCCCTGCTAACACGGCAGTATTCAACATTTAATTCGGAAGTCCCTCCAACTCCATTAGCTAAATGGTCTAAGCATAAACCCAATCGAAAGAGGATATGCGAATTCCTGCACCCACACAGCTACCATCAGCTCCAGCCGGCTAATGTTACTAACCTTTAAATAAAAAGTGACTGCAAGATAGGAATGTGAAAGAGCCACATGTTACTATAAAAGAGCAGATATGAAATACTGAAGGTTTTCTACATTTTGCTAAGTTACTTCATGTACCAATGTCAGTTCGGAAGACAATCTTATATATATAAACGACGAACAAAGGTGTTGAAAACTAATATGTCATTCACAATTCTTAATTGTTGATCCACACAATTATGATTATTATTTTGAAATAACGTCCCTGCCCCATACACATAACAAAATGGACATGAAGACGATCTTAAAGTACCTTTAAAAGAACGTATAAAAAAAAGGTTTAAAATATGAAGGTGGATTATTGTTTAGTTTACATATTTTGGAATTCTTTAACATGAGCGGCTTTAGTACCTGAAGAGAAAATAGAACCGTAGAAGGACACACACAAGTTAATGATCAATAACCAATTCATTAGGATATCACATTTACGTTCGTTTATAACAATTGTACGTACAATTGTACAATTCAATTGTACGTTTATAACAATAGTTTATTGTTTGATTGTTTATATGATAAGATGTTCTACAGCAGATGATTGACTCCAAGGATTCTGCCATCTGCAAGGATAGTAACAATTGTGTAACTACCGTTTAGTTTTCGAATCTCCTAAAAAGAAGCAAAGTTTAACTCTTTTAAAAAAGAACGATGTTTCCATACGCGGTACATGCAAAGACTCCATGTACATTTTTATCCAAGAGGGGGCGTAAGAGTGAAAGCTCTACTACACGTCGTTCATCTGTTGGTTTCATCTTTATACAAAATAGGTCCACTCAATGCTTATTGCTCAGCACCTTGTTCCTTTGCGACTGTACCAAGCTTCTTTTTAGACAGAAGGTCACGAAGCTTAACAATATTCCGTAACAGTTATTTTACACTTATGGTCGTAAGCTTGTAAAGGATTTAGGTTATTGCCCTGAAAATCTAATAGGAGTTCTTTAGGTGATTACGAACGTCATTTTCTTGTAGACCCAGGCCCGCTACTCTTGGCCTGTAAGAGAAATCCGTCCATTGAATTTATAAAGCTAGCGGTAAAAAAGACTGATTCGCAATAAAAAGTAATTATACAGGCCTGGTAGAAAGGTGTAGGACAAATTTATCAATTGACAGATTTTTTTTGTACTTAGGTTACATTCGGTGATTTTCAGTTAAGAACACCTGAAAGATATAAAACTTCTTAGGCTGAATTTCCACATCTTTCCCTGAACTTCGTCCTTTAGTAATGGTGTTCGAGTACTTGCTCGTCACGGTGCTTAAAGAAAGTAATAAATACAGTTACTAACTTTCGCTTAGCCTGACAGTTAAACTTGCGTCTATAAATAATTTCGAGGTGTCTTTTGCAACTTTGACTCACTTCATCAAGATGCTATATTGATAACGCTACGTATCTATCACACTGATCTTCAGGCTATAGAAACTTAAAGTCTTTCTGACTCGCACGGTTCATCTTGCAGTCCAGACTGCCATATCGCACACTCATTAAATAGAGAGGATCTGAGCTTATTGGAGGATTTGAGTTTCTCGATTTTCTATACGTTTTCTCACCGGTGAGTAAAGTTCTGGTAAGCTTCCGCTCTGTAGCAGATTAGTGCATTAACTGTATTAGCTTTTTGACACCTTTCATATCTGACACGGAATTATCAACAGGAAGAATTTCTGTAATTTTATTTATTAAATTCAACACTACCTCATTTTGCTGACGTAAATAGAGCTTGCGTGTAAGGTTTCTTCTCAAGAGCAGAAAGCTACTCCACAAAATGTACCAGATTAATCGCCAGCAGTTGAGGCTTACGAAATGTACTCACCCTAACACTGAATCAGACTGTCATTTTTTTGGGTATGTATGCGAGCATATCCATGGCCGTTGACCAGAGCCCTCCTACATCACCAAGTGATACGTTTAGAAAAATAGAAGCAGCACATCTTATTAGAATACTGCATAGATGATCGCTGCATATAGCGGAATATCATGGCAAACTGCCTAGAGTACATTCCTTGCACAGTCCAGCTAAGAGCCGTTAACATTGGCAAGAAGAAAGTCGAAAAACACAGATATGTGCCTAGATCAATACTTCAGACTCTTTTAAGAGAACATTGTATTACCTAGTTACAAAAAACATTCAGATATTAAACTAAGAGTAGATATCCAGATACGTGTTGTTCTCTTATCAAAACGAATGCAGGCAGTTAGCATGCAATACAACCAACCAGACATAGTAATATTTGATAAGAAGCGTAGTGAGTTTAGGATTTTTCAATTGCAACTTACACGCTGTAATACTCAAAAATCTGTTGAAAAATTACTTTCATTTGCAAAAGATTTAAGATTTATCTACAAGGCTGCCGACTGTGCTGTTCTGCTGAAATAATGGTATTACTAATTGTAGATATCAGGATGTATTTAGATAAAAAGATAATAACAGCAGATGTCGAGATCCGCCATGATACTTGCATAAGAACGAGTGGAATCAGTTTGCATGCAGTACAAACGACTGGAGCGTGCGGTTTGAAATGGGAAATGTACGGCAGATCAAATTGTCCTTAAAGACTTTGAAATTCGAAATATTCGAGTTTAAAGCCAGTGACATGCGGAACAAGAAGTCTTTAGCTGATAAAGAATGTATATGGCGGTGAGCTCATACGGTATAGTAAAGAAAAAGCGCGTTAAAATGTTGGACAAATTGATGGACCATTTGCAATAGGATAGGCATCCCCGAGCTTGTGAACCTTTTTGTAATATGCATTCACAACGACAGAAATCGCATGAAAATGAGAACATTAGCAGAGATTTCACTTGACTTTTTTGTAATAGTATTCTACAATGTCTAAAAAAAGATATTAATAAGAGATTAAATCGATCTCTAAGTGAGGCGGTAATTAAAGAAATGATTTTGAGGATAGACGGAGATGTTCGATTTTTAATTTGTGGTTTAGAGTGCAAAAGGCGTGCAAATAATACGAGGGTTCTATTTCGAAATGTCCGGTAAGGCTAAATGGTTTATGCCGGCTTATGTCCTTCTTACATGCTGTGAAATTATAAGTCAGCAGTGGACATCGGCATCAATTCCTTAATTCCTATTGGCTTAGAGCTAGTAAAGGAATTGAACATTGAATACGATGCCGTAGGTTCTTTTGTTGTGTACCTAGGTCTCTAAAACGAAGCAGTAGTGCTTTTAGAGCTCCTTAACTCACATTATACAATGTAGTACAATTTAAGCAACCGTGGATTAACTTCTCCCTTTAATAAGACGAGGGTTTCACAGAAACTAGCTTTGGGAATTAAACGCGGTTTGTTTTAGGTGTGTCCTTGGGATTGAAGATTTTGTCATACCAAATGTAAAAAACTTAAGTATTAATTTATCAATGATAATGAAGCAATTACTATACTTCCCGTTTGTATGCAACTACATTACTATTTGAGAGTGCATCCTGCTGAAGAAATCTACTTAAGACTCAGTACGCAATCACCTTTTTCTTAATTCTTAGCCTGATAGAAACCTTTTAATCCAAAGAGTTGTGTTCTTACGGATATATATAATTTAAAGAAAGAATCCTGTTAGTTAACACTGGAGCCTATCAAATATGCGTTTCATTAGCGTCCTTGCTGCTCACTAAAACTTACATATAGAGTTGTGTAGGATTCACTAGGTTCCGGTCTATCATTAATAATATTTTCCCGATTGTATACTGTAAAACTTACTATGGAACCAATTGTATTCTAACCTCCAAAGCAGCCTAACTTTGGACCTGAGAGCGGTGATCTGAACAACGAGATAAGTAAAGAACTGATTTTAATTTCTTTTGTGATCTTTTCCTACACGGTTATGTGGAAAATATATACGGTATAATAAATCCTCAGTCCTCAGTCATCACAAAAAACCAAACTGTGGGATAATCAAGTAAGCTCACTGTATGCTTTCATTAATAACTTAGTGCCACACATTTCATATGACAAAAAAGTCATTTATTTCAGAATTCTCTTGAGGAAAATTCTCCATATCCAAGTTTTTGAAACATACTACAGTAGCATTGTCTTGATAAGAATATTTATCAGTATCACATTTATTCATTCTGACATCCTCTTTCCCTCTAATACTATACACTCATGTTATTGGTGTGTCAATGCTGTGTTACTCCGAACATATAATCAAGTCTTAACTATAGCGTCTCGCGTCTTGATTTCCTTTTCTCAAACAACCTTGGATAGCTATTCATCTTGTGAAAGTTTCGCAACAACGGTTGCGTAATGGTGAGTTACACACCTATCCTTTTATATAAGCAGTGTAGTCCTTCTGTAATTCTTCAGTATATTAATATCAAATACTAATACTCTACTCTTATGCATACAGTAAATGAGTGCAAGAAAATGAACAAAGCTGTAGCGGTAGCTGTAGCGTTATGACATTAGATCAGCCATTATACTGCAACGGTGTTCAAATCGTACCTGGAGCTGAAGAAATTTCTGAACGGCCCAAGTTGTACCACCTTTAGGAGGTTTCCAGTTAAGTAATTTCTAATGGATATAATGGAGTTAATTTATTTAAAATACAATTAGACACGAAAAGTGCCGAAAGAGAAGAAGGTCTTTCGGAAAATATCTGCAACGATCGAATTTAAATCTGCCTTTGAGTCCACGACAATTCAATCACAGTTCTTGAGAAACTTGGAGATCAATACAAGACGGCTTCAAGTTATGCAATCAGTTTTCGAAGGAGTAAAGTTAGCTGTATATGGAGAAGAATAATGCAAGAAAGTACAAACTGGAAATCTGTAGCTGTTGATGGGTTTTAGTTGGATCTTTTAAGAATCTTACTAAAAGACTTCATGAGCAGTTGTTGATCTGAAAGGAAATGCTACGAATTTATTAAATTTAGATCTGTTCAGCATTCAATTCGGAAGTCTCTCCAACTCCAGGATCGAAATGGTCTAAGCATGAACCCATCGAATGAGGTTGGTGTGTGAAAGAGGATATGCGAATTCCAGGACCCACACAGCTACCATCAGCTCCAGCCGGCTAATGTTACTTATCTTTAAATAACAAGTGACTGCAAGATGTGAACGAGTCACATGTTAGTATAAAAGAGCAGATAAGAAATATTGACCGGTTTCTCAATTTTGCCAAGGAACTTAATGTACAAATGGCAGATTGAAAGACAATCTTATATAGATGATGTCGAACAAAACTGTTGAAACCGAATCTGTCGTTGACAATTGTTTAATTGTTGATCCAATCAGTTATGATTATTATTTTGAAACAACTTTTCCGTCTTATAGACCTAACAAAATGGACATGAAGACGATCTTGATGTAACTTTAAAAGAAGGTATAAAAACAAGGTATAAAGCATAAAAACATGGTTTATTGTTTAGTTTACATATTTTGGAATTTGTGTAACTGCCGTTTAGTTTTCGACTCTCCTAAAACGAAGTCAAGTTTAACACTCTTAATAAAGAACAATGTTTGGATATTCCGTACATGCTAAGAATCAATGTTCATTTATATCCAGACCGGGTCGTAAGAATGAAACCTCTACTACACTTCCATCGGATTGATTTCGACTTACTGCCGTAGGTTTTATACGACATAAGGATATATAAGGCTTACTGCTCAGCACCTTATTCCTTTGCGACTGTACAACCTACTTTTCAGACAGAAGCCCCCGAATCTTAAAATTTTTCTGTAATAGTTATACTAGACTTATGGTCGTAAGCTTGTAAAGGATTCAAATGCAGGTTATTGGAAAATCTAATTGGAGATTTTTAGGTAATTAGGTACGTGATTACCTTCAAGAACCAGAACCGCTTCTCTTGGCCTGTGAAACAAGTCCGACCGATGAATTACTAAAGCTAGCGGTGTAAATCACTGATTCGCGATACAAAGATGTTATACAGGTCTGGTAGAACAGGTGTATAACAAAGACAGCAAGAAAGTAATCAATTGACAAAATTTTTTTTTTTACTTATGTAACATTGGAAGTTTTTGAGTTGTCACCTGAAAGATATAAAACTTCCTAGGCTCACTTCCCACATCTTGCACCAGAAGCCCTGAAATTCCTTTCTTGGGAATAGTGTCCGATAACTTGTTCGTCCCGCTGCCCAAGGAAAGTGAAAGAGACTGCGATAATTTTTCTATTAGCCAGAAAGTTGAACTGGAGTTTATAAAAAATATCCAGGCGTCTTTTTCAAGCTTGACTCATTTCAAGATATTCTATATTTATAACTACAGTTTAGTTTTCGAATGTCCTAAAAAGAAGCAAAATTTAAGTCTCTTAATAAAGAACGATGTGTCGATATGCGTTCCATGCGAAGACCTCATGTACATTTTCATCCAAGAGGGGGCGTAAGAATGAAACCTCTACAACACGTCGATCCCAGTTGGTTTATACTTATTCCCTAGCTCTTATAGGCTATAAGTGATTCAATGGATACTTCTCAGCACCTTGATTCTTTGCCATTGTACCAAGCTGCTTTTGAGACAGAAGGTCACGCAGCTCAACAATATTCCGTAACAGTTATATTACACCTGTGGTCGTAAGCTTGTAAAGGATTCACATGCTGGTTATTGGCCTGAATCTGTAATAGTTTTTTTTTAGGTAATTAGTAACGTGATTAAATTGTAGACCCAGGGCCGCTTCTCTTGGCCTGTGAGACAAGTCCGGCCGATGAACTTATGAACTGATAAACAGATGACCACAAAAGTCCTGTAGAACTTCTGTTATCGTAACAGTATTTGGGAATGAAGGATTAATCTTGTTAACGTTGAGTCCGAAGTTGAGTTAATCCCCGAGAAAATTTCGCGCCCTAAATTAAGCACTGTTCGATAATCATATCTCTTGGAACTTCGCTCAGGAAGACCTCTTTTCCTGCGAATTGTGAATGTTCCTTGAGTTGTTAATTTCTTATATATTCTGATACCGTATTTGCTACGAGGGCTTCCATCTGTTGAGTATAGTGATGTGCAAATTTTCCATAGAAAAGATGACCAGCTGCGTGAGAAAACGGAAGCATTAATTTAATATCCTTCAAATGAAGATTGTAGTCCCATGTTCAATCTTGTCTCTTTCGATGAATTGCAATACGATTATGACCTTCTCTATATACTGCAGCCAATGTTGACGGTTCGGAAAATGTAACCGTCTAAATTTTGGGATTCTTCTTGTTGATCATTCCGTCTCAGATAAGAAAGGTGTGAAAAGCTAAGACAGTCGGTACACTAATCTGCTATAGGTTAGGAGATATTTACTCCCCGGTGATTAAACGTTTAGAAGATCGAGAAATTCAAATCCTCCAATAAGATTAAAAGAGTGTGCGATATGGTAGTCTGTAGTGCAAGATGAACCGTTCGAGTCAGAAAGACTTTTAGTTTCTACAGCCTGAAGATTCTTGGGATAGATACGTAGCGTTATCAATATAGAATCTTGATGAAGTGAGACAAAGTTGCAAAAGACCCTCGAAATTTTTTATTGACGCAAGTTTAAGAATCAAGCTAAACGAAAGTTAATAGCAGTATTTATTACTTTCTTTGGGCACCGAGTCGAGCAAGTACTCGAACACTATTATTAAGGGAGAAAATTCAGGGCTTCTGCTCCAAGATGTGGAAAGTGAGTACGTACATAAGTCGGCATATATGCTGCTCGTGTTAAAGAATTCCAAAAAATGTAAACAGAACAACAAAACACGTTGTTTTATAACTTCATTTTATACCTTCATTCAAAGTTGCATCGTTCGTGAATGTGGCTCGTTCACAAACCTATCTTTAAGTCACTTTTTATCTACAGGTATGTAAGCTTATCCGGTAAGCTTATTGCAATTTTCAATGACATAATGGTTTTCAACACCTTTGTTCGTCATCATCCATATTAGATTGTCCTCCGATCTGGCATTTATACATGAAGTCCCTTGGCAAAATGGAGAAAACCATCAATATTACATATCTGCTCTTTTATACTAACATGTGACTCGTTCACATCTTGCAGTCACTTGTTATTTAAAGGTTAGTAACATTACCCGGCTGGTGCTGATGGTAGCTGTGTGGGTCCTGGCATTCGCATATCCTCTTTCACACACCAACCTCATTCGATTGGGTTCATGCTTAGACCATTTCGCTCATGGAGTTGGGGAGACTTCCGAATTGAACGCTGAACAGCTGCCGTTTTAGCATGGGGAAAAGTGGCCATATTGAAGCTTTGTAGCTACTCCCTTGTTATACCTGATATTGCTTATACCAGAGAGGACATGTTTTTTTCTCCATACAGGCTAATAAGAAATGTGTAATCTTGACCAGATTGTCAGGATTAAGAATCGGTTGGTAGAAAACTCTGACTAACTTTCACAATTCTTCGGTTTTTTTAAGGATCTTGAAGGCTTACATCTATTCACTGCTGATTATAGCTGAAGACGTGACACAGCCTGTTGCATCCTGAAAAAGTGAAAGCAATCTTTTAATGACGCTTCAGTTTCTCTAAATTTAATAAATTCGTAGCATTTCCTATCAGATCGACAAGTGCTCATGAAGTCTTGTAGTAAGATTCTTAAAAGATCCGAATAAAAAACATCAACAGCTTCAGATTTCCAGTTTGTAGTTTCTTGCATGATTCTTCTCCATATACAGCTACCTTTACTCCTTCTAAAACTGATTGCATCACTTGAAGTCGTCTTGTATTAATCTCCAAATTTCTCAAGAAGTGTGATTGAATTGTCGTGGCCTAAATGGCAGATTTAAATTCGATCGATGCAGATATTTGCCGAAAGACCTTCTTGTCTTTCGGCACTTTTAGTGTCTAATAGTATTTTCTATCCATAAAATACAATGTGAAAATAGCGCTTAACATAATTTATAAACGTACTTAACGAACATAATTTCTAGGTTTTGTAATATGGTTTCTGTCATGCAATTTCATTTTCTTTTAAATGTTGCATATTGATTTCCTCATCCAGACGTAGTTGAATAAGATCGGAGATCCTAGTTTTTGTCATCTCCTCCGACGGTTATAAATGACTTGATAAGCACATGTAGAGGTCCCCGAGCAAAGTCTAGAAGTGAGTACTCAATGATCTTAAGTAGGAATGGTCATTGAGCATTTTCACTAAAGTTTACATAGTGTACAGGATACACCAAAATTCTATACCATTTCCTGACATAATATATACACTCGTTCCTAGAAATTAATTAATTGGAAACCTCCTAAAGGCGACACATCTTTGGACCGTTCAGAAATTTCTTCAGCTGAGGTACGATTTGAACACCATTCCAGTATAATGGCTGATCTATACCATTTCCCGACATGATGTATCAAATCGTGCCTAGAAATTACTTAACTGGAAACCTCCTAAAGCCGGTTGAACTTGGGCCGTTCAGAAATTTCTTCAGCTCCAGGTACGATTTGAACACCGTTGCAGTATAATGGCTGATCTAATGTCATAACGCATGTGCTTTGTTCACTTTTCTTGCACTCATTTACTGTATGCATAAGAGTAAATGAAAGTTTTACGTCTCACGGTTATGCCGGTTAGGCTAAAGGGGACGGTGATAATGAAAGACGATTGAAATGGTGGAATAAAAAAAGTGGGAGGAAACGGGAGAACCCCGAGAAAACCCACGAGCACGGTGTTTGTCCACCACAAAGTTCACTTGGCGGGGGCTGGGATCGAACCCGGGACCCCAAGCACCAGAGGTGAACGCTCTACCACTGAGCCACCGCGCCCTTTATGCATAAGAGTAGAGTATTAGTATTTGATATTAAAATAATCAAGAAATCCGGAGGGACTACACTGCTTATATCAAAGGCATAGGTGTGTAACTCACCATTACACAATCGTTGTGGTGAAACTTTCACAAGATTAATAGCTATCCAAGGTTATTTGAGAAAAAAATCAAGACGCTAGTCGCTAGAGCGAATACTTGATTATACCTTCGGAGTAAGACAGCATTCACACATCAATAACATGAGTGTATAGTATTAGAGGGAAAGAGGATGTCAGAATGAATAAATGTGATACGATATTCTTATCAAGGCAATGCTACTGTAATATCATTCAAAAACTTGGATATGGAGAATTTTCTCAAAAGAATTTTGAAATAAATGACTTTTTTGCTGTTTGAAATGTGTGGCACTAAGTTATTAATCGAAGCATACAGTGAGCTTATTAGATTAACCTACAGTTTGGTTGCTTTGTGATGACTTGATTATACCGTATATATTTTCCACATAACCGTGTAGGAAAAGATCTCAAAAGAACTTAAAATCGGATCTTTAGTTGTCTCATCGATCAGATCACCGCTCTCAGGTCCAAAGTTAGGCTGCTTTGGAGGTTAGAATATAATTGGTTCCATATCAAGTTTTACAGTATACAATCGGGAAAATATTATTAATGATAGACCGGAACCTAGTGAATCATACACAACTCTATATGTAAGTTTTAGTGAGCAGCAAGGACGCTAATTAAACGCATATTTAATAGGCTCGAGTGTTAACACACAGGATTCTTTATTTAAATTATATATATCCGTAAGAACACGACTCTTTGGATTAAAAGGTTTCTATCATGCTAACAATTAAGAAAAAAGGTGATTCCGGTTTGAGTCTTAAGTAGATTTCTTCAGCAGGAAGCACTCTCAAATAGTAATGTAGTTGCATATAAACGGGAAGTATAGCAATTGCTTGATTATCATTGATAAATTAATACTAAAGTTTTTTACATGTGGTATCACAAAATATTCAATCCCAAGGGCCCACCTAAAACAAACCGCGATTAATTCTCAAAGCTATACGTCTGTGATACCCTCGTATTATTGAAGGGAGAAGTTAATCCGCGGTTGTTTAAGTGATACGAAATTGTATAATGTGAGTTAAGGATCTCTAAAAGCACTACTGCTTCTTTTTTGAGACCTAGGTACACAACAAAAGATCCTACGGCATCGTATTACCACATCACTTAGAGATAGATTTCATCTCTTATAATTATCTTTTTTCAGTAATTGTAGAATACTATTACAATGAAGTCTAATGACATCTCTTCTAATGTTCTTATTTTAAGGCGATTTCTTACGTAGTGGATGCATTATGCAGAAAGCTTCACATGCTCGGGTTGCTTGTGCTATCGCAAGTGACCCATCAACTTGTCCATGATTTTAACGCGGTTTCTCTTTACTATACCTTATGAGCTCACCATGATATTCATTCTTTCTCACATAAAGACTTCTTGTTCCGCACGTCACAGGGTTTAAACTAGAATATTTCGAATTTGCAAGTCCCAAAAGCAATATGAGCTGCCGTACTTTTCTCATATCAAGCAGTCCGCTCTCGTCTGTTGTACTGCCTGCAAACTGATTCCACTCGTTCTAATGCAATTATCATGGCGGATCTCGACATCTACTGATATTATCTTATTATCTAAATACATCCTCAAATCTACAATTAGTAATACCATTATATCTTCAGAGGGCCACAGTCGGCAGCCTTGTAGATATGGCATATGAAAGTAATTTTTCATCAGATTTTAGTGTATTGCAGCGTGTAAGTTCATGTGAAAAATCCTAATCTGACTACCTCTCTTATATAATATTACTATGTCTGGTTGGTTGTATTGCATGCTAACTGCTTGCATTCGTTTTGATACAACATGTATATAGACATCTCTTGTTAGTAAATATATGAATGTTTCTGTAAGTCTGTAATACAATGAGCTCTAAAAACAGTCTAAAGTATAGTTCTAAGCACATATCTCTGTGTTTCGACTTTCTTCTTGCCAATGTTAACGGCTCTTTGCTGGACTATGCAAGGAATGTACTCTAGGCACTTTGCCATGATATTCCGCTATATGATGCGATCATCTATGCAGAATTCTACAGACAATCTGGTGCTTCTATTTTAGTAAAGGAATTACTTAATGATCTAGAATGGCTCTGGTCAAAAGCCATGAATATGCTCGCATACATACCAGGCCAAATGACAGTCTGGTTCATTGTTAGAGATAAGTACACTTCGTAAACTTCAACTGTTGTAAGGTAGAATTTGTGGAGTAACTTGTTGATCCTTCTGTCTCAGGTATGAAAGGTGTCAAAAAGCTAATAAAATTGTTGCACTAATTTGCTATAGACGGGAAGTTTACCAGATCATTGCTCACCGGTGAGAAAGCGTTTATAAGATCAGGAAATTCAAATCCTCGAATAAGGTTAATAACAGTGTCCGATATGGCAGTCTGTAGTGTAAGATGAACTGTGCGAGCCAGAAAGACTTTAAGGTTCTATAGCCTGTGTAGGTCTATAGATACGTAGCGTTATCAATGTAGCATCTTGATGACGCCTCGAAATTTTTTATAGACGCAAGTTCAATGTCAGGCTGAGCGAAAGTTATTAACTGTATTTTTTATTTTCTTTAGGCACCGAGACGAGCAAGTACTCGAACACTTTTCCCAAGAGGGCGATTTCAGAGCTTCTGGTCCATGTGGAAAGTGAGCCTAGTAAGTTTTAGATCTTTCAGGTGTACTTAACTGAAAATCTCCCAATCTAACTTGTTAAAAAAAATTCTGTGGATTGATTGCTTTGTTGCTGTCTCTGTTCTAGCAGACTTGTATAACATCTTTGTATCGCGAATCAGTGCTTTACACCGCTAGCTTTAGTAATTCATCGGCCGGACTTGTCTCACAGGCCCGCAGTGGTTCAACTGCCACATCTAGCTGGGCAAAATATAAAAAACCGAGTTCTGAGAAATAGTGAGAAAACGATGGGAATTCTTGGGGCAAGGTCCCAAGTGGTGGGAAAAGATCACTTAGGTGCCAAATTACACATGGGGAAGTATGTCGGATCCGACGAACAAGATTAATTGTATGCAATGAAGAATCATCTGATCGACAGTTTTCGTTCTAGACCTTACGTCTGCAGCATATAACACAGAGAGCTGTTGGTGAATGCAAGGAATATAGTGTGACCACTATAGATGAAGGTATGACGTGCATGTGACATGAATGAGGAGTGCCGTGGTTTTTTGGGTGGGCTATGACGTGATGGGAAACACTAGCGAATAAGAACGTATACTGTACTTAGGAATAGTTATAATGAACTGACGCGTAAAAGCAATTCTCCACCAGTCTCCAGGTTCTAATTACTATAGATGTGTAGAGTAATGATTGTAGTTTGTGCATAATAACTATGACGTGCAAATGTTTGCATAATTGTTGCTTCTTGTACTTTCAAAAATGGAGTGTACGATGACACAACGAGTCTTCTTCGACGCCTGGAGAGGTGAACCGAATATCTGCAAGAGAACCAATAGTGTTTACACCTGTGTAATAGACAAATTATTGTTACAAAACTGTGATGAGGATGTAGCAGAGTGCGTCAGAAAGGTTACAGATAATTTTTGTATAGATGTCAAAGAGAAATGGAAGAAATGTCATCGTGCAATGAATAACTTCGTAATCAAATATGGTAAGTGGCTCGACAGTAGAGTGGAGTTTTCTGCAAACGTACGGAATGCAGCGACATTACGACGACCAGGATCATTTAGTATAGGTGTGATACCGAGAATACCTGTACGGCGTCCAAGAGAAGTGTTTGAAGAAGCAAGTGAAAAAGCAAAGAGAAGACGTTTGCAGTCGTTAGTACAACATCGACAACTGAAGAGTTAGTGTATGCAGCGCACTTGCGTTTACGTGCAAAAGAAAAACGTGAGGCTTCTGATATGGTGAAAGAGATTGATGTGTCACCCAGGAGGGATTGCAACTCAAAAAGGCGTACAAGAGTCCAGAGACGACAGTACTAATTAAGATTACAAATGATGAGGCATTAGCATTATATGTTGACGCGAAATTGACAAAGAAACAATACCAGTTATTTCGTAACCAGGCTAAAGTTCACAATGCAAATATCTTCTAACAGTTTCTTTGCCTCTAACAGTTTATAGTTAGACGAATAGATATGCGTCTAACTATAAACTGTTAGACGCAAAGAAAGCGTGCTACCCAGCCTATATTATCACAGACGTATATGCGGAAGTGCAGCTGCAAGCGTTAGTTGATCATACTATCGAGTGGTTGATCACCAGAAACAGTACTATACTGCGAGTGATCATTCAGGAAGTTGAAATGACCATGTTCTTCAAATGGTGTTTGTATGGCGCGTCAGGTCAGAGCGCATACAAACAATGGTATAATTCAGATACAGAAGACGATATACATGACAATACATATTTGTTTGTTATTTCGTTAGTGTCTCTAAAATTACAATATGGTTAAGAGACACTCTGGCATAATCCACGGCGATTGCGGCCGCAATTGTCGGCCAATCAAGCTACTGTTCATGAAATAAACAGCAGAATTAACACGTTCAGAAGTTACTAAGATACAGCAGCAACTACAAGCTCTCTCACTAACAACTATCACCTACAGTGATAATCAAATAGTAGTGAACCACAGATTAATGCTTACAATGGTAGATGTGAAGGTCTGTAGTGATATCACAAACAATCATATTAACGATATTACATCTGCGGTGCATCTACAAAGAAAATGAACGATCCAGACAAAACTACAGCACAACCACCTGACACAACAAAGTTTGAATTCGGGTTGTCAAGTCTGCATTCCTGGATAAGGTGCTTTGAGTGTCTGTTGCACATTGCATATAGACTGGACATCATACCTGCAAGTGAGAAAGAGGGATCAACCAAATGTTGATCAGCGAAAGAAATTACTACAGAAGCGATTTCGTGAAGAAATAGGTCTCCTGGTGGATGTGCCGAAATCAGGCTACGGAACAAGCAATGAGGTAATATTGCCCGCAAGCTCTTTTCTCGAATCCATCATTACCAGCGTCCATTACTGTCATCCATGAAGAGTTGATTAAACGATTTGCAGTTCTCTTACGTACCATTGCTAGTAGTTGTGCAATTAACTGTGAGGCGTTTGGTATGTAGGTTTGGGTACAAAACCTCGCGGCCAGAACCTCGCGGCGACAACCTCGCGGACCAAAACCTCGCCTGGCCAAAACCTCGCCTCCCAAAACCTCGCGGCCCAAAATCTCGCCAGGCCGAAACCTCGCCTGGCCAAAACGTCGCCGCCCAAAACCTCGCGGGACAAAATCTCGCCGGGCCAAAACCCCGCCTGGCCAAAACCTCGCCTCCCAAAACGTCGCGGGCCAAAATCTCGCGGAGCCAAAACCTCGCCTGGCCAAAACCTCGCCACCCAAAACCTCGCGGGCCAAAATCTCGCCGGGCCAAAACCTCGCGCCCCAAAATATCGCCATACCCAAAATCTCGCCTGACCAAAATCTAAATGTTCCAACAGATTATAAGGATGACGGTATAAAAGACGCTGTTTCAGAAGAAGTATCACGGGTATTTGACCAAGTCCCGCGATACCATATGAAAATTCTATTTCTGTATTAGAGGATTTCAATGTGAAGGTAGGGCGACAGGATGTTTTTAAACTGGTTATAGGGAAAGAAAGTCTGCATAAGGAAAGTAATGACAACTAACGAGGTTAGTTTCGTGAACTTTGGAACATCCAAAAACTTAAAATTTTAACAAAAATCTAATAATATTTATGAAAATATGAAGCAATATATGAGTTTTTACGACGTCCCTTGATTATGTCCTATAGGTTAAAGGAGACGTAGTTGACCAGGATGAAGGAAATGATCGAATAAAGAAAGTGGGAGGAAACGGGAATAACCCGAGAAAGCCCACGCACACGATGTTTTGTATATTATTTATTATTATTATTATTATTATTATTATTATTATTATTATTATTAATATTATCATTATTATTATTATTATTATTATTATTTGTAATGTGGAATTGCATATTAGGAAACACATTGGGTAAATTTTAAAGAAAAGTTTCATTCGCGGCGAGGTTTTGGCACGGCGAGATTTTGGGCGGCGAGGTTTTGGCCCGGCGAGATTTTGTCCCGCGAGGTTTTGGGCGGCGAGGTTTTGGCCACGCGAGCTTTTGGGCGGCGAGGTTTTGGCCACGCGAGGTTTTGGCCCGGCGAGATTTTGTCCCGCGAGGTTTTGGGCGGCGAGGTTTTGGCCACGCGAGGTTTTGGCCCGGCGAGATTTTGTCCCGCGAGGTTTTGGGCGGCGAGGTTTTGGCCACGCGAGGTTTTGGCCCGGCGAGATTTTGTCCCGCGAGGTTTTGGCCGGCGAGATTTTGGGCGGCGATGTTTCGGCCGCGAGATTTTGTCCGTATACCCCTATTCTCTGCAAACTGCCCGATTATATGTGGACCAGTATAACTGGTATTACATACCGGCATCTGGGCATATAGTATTGATACATGGGACATCGTCGAATCTGCGCTAGTTCCCATTGGACAGCTTTCCGAAGAGGCACAAAAAGCTCGGAATAAAGATTGTCGAAGGTTCCGCGAACATCATGCCAGGAAAAGTTCTCGTCACAACCACATAGAAGTTTAATGCACATGTTGTTAATCACGTCGGATCCCTGCATAACAAACCTTAGCTTATTCACACTCAAACACAGTGACATCTTCCCGAAGAAATACGTCTATAGTTAGAAGTTCCTCCCAGGTGTCAAGCATACATTTCAGCTAATCATACTACTGAACACAACAATAGTTCTTCCAGTGAGGATATGTGACTGCTTACCGCTTCGTTTCGCTTTGTGTCCGTGCAATGCCGTGTTTTCTTTGGTTATGAATTTTGTTAAGCTAGATGTGGCAATTGAACCAGTGTGAGGCCAAGAGAAGCGGGCCTAGTTCTACAAGGTGTACACGTACATAATTACCTAAGGATCTAATAGTTTTTCCGGTCAATAACCTGAATGTGAATCCTTTACAAGATTACGACCATAAGTCTAATATAACTATTACAGAAAATTGTTAAGTTTCGTGGGCTTCTATTTCAAAAGTAGCTTAGAAAAATTCGCAAAGGAACAAGGTGATGAGCAATAAGCAATGATTATCCTTATGTCGTATAAAACCTAGGGCAATAAGTCGAAACCAACTGCGATGGACGTGTAGTAGACCTTTCATTCTTACGACCCGGTCTTGGATAAAAATGTACATGGAGTCTTTGCATGTATGGAATATCCAAAGATCGTTCTTTATTGTGTTAAACTTTATTTCCTTGTTTAAGGTTCGAAAACTAAATGGCAGTTACACAATTTTAAGTGTCCTTGCAAACGGCAGAATCCTCGAAGTCAATCATATCCTGTTGAGTATGTTTAGGAGTATGTATTAAGGAGTGAATAATAAAAACTTTTATTTGCGAGAAAGTTTAATCTTTACAAACAACGCTATATGAATTGCCGGGTTAAATACGATCTCTAAGTGATGCGGTGAATAAAAAAATAATTTTTAAGTTGGACGGAGATGTTCGATTTTCATTTAGTGGTTTAGGGTGCAACAAGCGTTCTATTTCGGGGTGTCCGGTAAGGATAAAGGGCTTATGGCGGCTTATGTCTTTCTAAAAATGCTGTGAAATTTAGAAATCAGCAGTGGACGTCACCATGTATTCCTTAATTCCTATTGGCTTAGAGCTTGTAAAGAAATTCAACAATGAATCGGAGGCCGTAGTATCTTGTGTTGTGTATTTAGGTGTTAAAAACGAAGCAGTAGTGCTTTTATAGCTACTTAACTCACATTATGAATGGCGTACCATTTAAAAAACCGTGGATTTACTTCTCCCTTTAATAAGACGAGGGTATCAAAGAACGAACAGCGGTTTGTTAGGTGGGCCCCTGGGATTGAAAAATGTGATACCAAATGTAAATATATAAGTATTAATTTTTCAATGATAATCAAGCAATTACTATACTTCTCGTTTATATGTAACTACATTACTTTTTGAGAGCGCTTCCTGCTGAAGAAATCTACTTAGGACTCATAACGTCATGCCTACTCAAGATCATTGAGAACTCCCTTTTAGACTTTGCTCGGGGAACTCTACATGTGGTTATGTAGACATTTACAACCCTCGGAGAAGACGATACTAAGTTGGTAGCGAACACAGGACTGAGTGTACGGTAAACATTTTCCAGCTAACCGTCTAAGGGAAGATCACAACAGAACCTAAAATCAATTCTTCATATTTCTCATCGATTAAATCACCGGTCTCAGAGCCAAAGCAAGGCTGCAGTGGAGGTTAGAATATAATGGGTTCAATAGCTAGTTTTACAGGATACAATCGGAAAAATATTATTAATGATAGACCGGAACCTAGATAATCCTACACAACTCTGTATCTAAGTCCTAGTGAACACAAACGATGCTAATTGTGTAGTGGAAATGGAAAAGGCTGAAAGTGCCAAAAAATAAAAAATCGATTTTTTGCATGGAATGTGTTGTAAACGACATCGCCAATAACCTAGAGAACGTCCAAAGTGTCAGAAAAATTCCTACTAGTTTCTAGAGCACTCGCAAGGAGCAGCACCTTAAAGGATAAAGTACAGTTTTAGGAAGTTTTTATTGAATACTGGAAATTTTACTTTGTGGCACTTTCAGCCTTTTCCATTTCCATTACTCAATTAAACCCATATTTGATAGCCTCGAGTGTTAACACACAGGAGACTTTCTTTAAATAATATATCCATAAGAACACAATTCTTCGGATTAAACCATTTCTATCAGGCTAACAATTAAGAAAAAGGTTATGAGTCCTAAGTAGATTTCTTCAGCAGGAAGCATTCTCAATAAGTAATGTACTTACATATAAAAGAACAGTATAGCAATTGCTTGATTATCATTGATGAATTAATACTTATATTTTTACATTTGGTATCACATTTTTCAATCCAAAGGGCCCACCTAAAATAAACCGCTGTTCGTTCTGTGATACCCTCGTCTTATTAAAGGGAGAAGTAAATCCACGGTTTTTAAAGTGGTACGCCATTGCATAATGTGAATTAAGGAGCTCTAAAAGAACTACTGCTTCGTTTTTGAGAGTGAGGTACACAAGATCCTACGGCCTCAGATTCGTTGTTAAATTCCTTTACTAACTGTAAACCAATAGGAATTAAGGAATAGATACCGTTGTCCACTGTTGACTTCTAATTTTCACAGCATTGTAAGTAGGACATAGGCCGGCATAAGCCGTTTAGCCTTACCGGACACTTCGATACAGAACCCTCGAATTATTGGCACGCCTGTTGCACTCTAAACCACTAAATAAAAATCCAACATCCCCGTACATCCTCAAAGTTATTTCTTTAATCACCGCATCACTTGGAGATCGATTTAATCTCTTATTAATATCTGTTTTCAGACTTTGTAGAATACCTTTACAATGATGTCAAGTGACATCTCAACTAATGTTCTCATTTTAAGGCGATTTCTGTCGTTGTGGATGGATATTACAAAAAGCTTCACAAGCTCGGGGATGACTGTCCTATCGCAAGTGATCCATCAACTTGAACATCATTCTAACGCGCTTTCTCTTTACTATACCTTATGAGCTCACCGTGATATTCAATCCTTCTAAGCTGAAGACCTCTTGTTCAGTACGTCACTGGGTTTGAACTCGAATATTTCGAATTAGCATCTCCTAAGGACAATATGAGCTGCCGTACTTTTCCCATTTCAACTCGCCCGCTCTCGTCGGTTGTACTGCATGCAAACATATTCCACTCGTTCTAATGAATGTATCATGGGACATCTCGACATCTACTGTTATTATCTTTTTATTTAATGCATCCTGATATCTACAATTAGTAATACCAGTATTTCTGCAGAAAACAACAGTCGGCAGTTTTGTAAGTAAATCTTAAATCTTTTTCCATATGAAGGTAATTTTACAACAAATTTTTTGAGTATTACAGCATGTAAGTTGTAATTGAAAAATGCTAATCTCAGTACGCTTCTTATCAAATGTTACTATGTCTGGTTGGTTGTAGTGCATGCTAACTGCTTGCATTCGTTTTGATAAGAGAGCAACACATGTCTTATTACGTGTGTTATTACGCAGTATTTATTACTTTCTTTGGGCACCGAGACGAGCAAGTACTCGAACACTATTACTAAGCGAGAAGATTCATGGTTTCTGGTCCAAGATGTAGAAAGTGAGTAAGGACATAAGCCGGCATATATGCTGCTCGTGTTAAAGAATTCCAAAAAATGTAAACAGAACAATAAACCACCTTCTTTTATACCTTGTTTTATACCTTCATTTAAGGTTACATCAAGATCATCTTCATGTCCATTTGGTTAGGTCTATAAGGCGGGGACGTTATTTCAAAAAAATAATCATAACTGATTGGATCAACAATTAGCAATTGTCAATGACATATTGGTTTCCAACAAGTTTGTTGGTCATCATCTATATAAGATTGTCTTCCGATTTGATATTTGTACATGAAGTCCCTTGGCAGAATGGAGAAAACCTTCAATATTTGATATCTGCTCTTTTATACTAACATGTGGCTCGTTCACATCTTGCAGTCCTTTGTTATGGTAGCTGTGTGGGTCCTTAAAATTTGCATATTTTCTTTCACACACCAAACTCTTTTTTCGATTGGGTTGATGCTTAGACCATTTCGCTCCTGGTGTTGGAGGCACTTCCGAATTGAATGCTGAACAGCTGCCGTGTTAGTAGGGGGAAAAGTGGCCATATTGATGCTTTGTAATATTCATCCCTTGTTATTCCTGATACGGCTTATACCAGGGAGGATATGTTTCCTTCACAAACAGGCGAATAAGAAATGTGTAATCTTGACCATATTGTCAGGATTAGTTTTGGTTGCTTGTAGACTCTGACTAACTTTAACAATTCTTCTTCTTTTTGAAAAGATCTTAAAGACTGCCAACTATTCATTGCTGAGTATAGCTGAGGTATTTTGCATCATGAAAAAAGTGAAACCAATCTTTTAATGACGCTAAAGTATCTTTAAATTTAATAATTTCGTAACACTTCCTTTCAGTAGTGCTTGTATTGGCCTCAAAAGAATCAGCAACTGCTCTTGAAGATTCTTAGAAATATTGAATCAGTCCCATCAAAAGCTACAGATTTCCCGTTTGTAGTTTCTTCCATTATTCTTGTCCATATACAGCTACCTTTACTCCT
Source organism: Thermobia domestica (assembly GCF_964235325.1). NCBI lineage: Eukaryota > Metazoa > Arthropoda > Insecta > Zygentoma > Lepismatidae > Thermobia > Thermobia domestica. Next base: position 85,456,631 of record NC_137470.1, read on the forward strand.
TCGAAAACTGTTTGCATCATTTGAAGGAATCTAGTATTGATCTCTAAGTTTCTCAAGAACTCTGATGGAATTGCCGTGGAATTGATGGAATTACTAATCAAAGCATACAGTGAGCTTATATGAAAATATTATTTGATTAGCCCACAGTTTCGTTGCTTTGTGATGATGACCAGTGTTACTAAGTTGGTAGCGAACACAGGACTGACTATACCGTAAATATTTCCACCTAACCGTGTAAGAGAAGATCTCAAAAGAAGTAAAATCGATTCTTTATTTGTCTCACCGATCAGATGACAGGTTTCAGGCCCAAGGGAAGGCTGCCTTGCAGGATAGAATATAATGGGTTCCATAGCAAGTTTTTTAGAATACAATCGGGAAAATATTATTAATGATAGAGCGGAAACTAGTGAATCCTAAACAACTATATATGTAAATCCTAGTGAGCAGCAAGGACGCTATTTAAACGCACATTTGATAGCCTTGAGTGTTAACACGCTGGAGAATTTCTTTAAGTAATACATTCGTAGGAACACAAGTCTTTGGAATAAACCGTTTCTATCAGGTTAAGAATAAAGAAAAAGGTGAGAGCGTTGTGAGTCCTAAGTAGAATTCTTCAGCAGGAATCACTCTCTAATAGTATTGTAGTTGCATATAAACGGGAAGTATAGTAATTGCTTGATTATCATTGATTAATTAATACTTATGTTTTTTACATTTGATATCACAACATTTTTCAATCCCAAGGGCCCACCTAAAACAAACCGCTGTTCGTTCCCAAAGCTATACGTCTGTGATACTCTCGTCTTATTAAATGGAGAAATAAATCCATGGTTTTTAAAAGGTACGCCACTGTATAATGTGATTAAAGGAGCTCTAATACCACTACTGCTTCGTTTATGAGACCTAGGTACACAACACAAGATCCTACGGCCTCGGATTCAATGTTGAATTCGTTTAGTTCTGGAAACCAATAGGAATTAAGCAATACATACCGATGTCCACTGCTAACTTCTAAATTTCACAGCATTGTAAGAAGGACATAAGCCGACGTAAGTCCTTTAGCGTTACCGGACACTTCGAAATAGAACCCTCGAAATATTGACACGCTTGTTGCAGTCTAAACCACTAATTAAAAAAAGAACATCCCCGTCCATCCTCAAAATTAGTTAATACCACCTTCCTTGTGTGAAAATATCTCAATGCGCAAGAATATAAATTCGAATGCAGTGAATATTGCAGAGTCTCGGTTGTGTTGTGTTTTAAAACACACACGTACAAGGAAGAGTCCTGCACGCAATGCCGTGAACTAAAAATGGCAAGTCAAATCTGCGTTAAGTACGTTTATAAATTATGTTAAGCGCTATTTCCAACTTATATTTTATGGATTTAAATTACAATTAAACACGGAAAGTGCCGAAAGAGAAAAAAGAGCTTTCGGGAAATATCTGGAACGATCTAATTTAAATCTGCCGTTAAAGCCGCGACCATTCAATCACAGTTCTTGAGAAACTTAGAGATCAATACTAGACGGCTTCAAGTGATGCAAGCAGTTTTCGAAAAAGTAAAGTTAGCTGTATATGGACAAGAATAATGGAAGAAACTACAAACGTGAAATCTGTAGCTGTTAATGGGTCTTATTCGGTTCTTAGTAGATGACTTCATGAGCAGTTGCTGATTCTTTTAAAGCCACATACAAGGAGAACTGAAAGGAAATGCAATGAAATTATTAAATTTAAAAAACTTTAGCTTCATTAAACGATTGCTTTCACCTTTTTCATGATGCAACAGGCCTCGTGTGACACGTCCTCAGCTCTATATTCAGCAGCCTTCAAGATCCTTCAAAAAGTAGAATTGTGAAAGTTAGTGCGAGTCTTCAACCAACCAAAACTCAATCCTGACATAATGGTCAAGATTACACATTTGTTATTTGCTTGTGTGGAGAAGGAAACATGTCCTCCCCGGTATAAGCCATATCATGTATAACAAGTTAGTAGTTACAAAGCTTCAATATGTACATTTTTATCCAAGAGGGGGCGTAAGAAACAAAGCTCTACTACACGTCTATCCCTGTTGGTTTCAACTTATTGCCCCAGGTTTTATACAACATAAGTCCAATCAATGCTTACTGCTCAGCACCTTGTTCCTTTGCGACTGTACCTAGCTGCTTTTCAGTCAGAATGCCACGAAACTTAACAATTTTCTGTAAAAATTATGTTACACTTATGGTCGTAATCTTGTAAAGGATCCACATGCAGGTTATTGGCTTGAAATTCTAATAGCTGATTTTTAGGTAATTAGGTACGTGATTACCTTGTAGACCCAGGCCCGCGTCTCCTCGCCTGTGAGACAAGTCCGGCTATTGAATTTATAAAGCTAGCGGTTTAAAGCACAGATACGCGATACAAAGTAATTATACAGGCCTGGTAGAACAGGTGTAGAACACAGACATCAACAAATTTACCAATTGACAGATTTTTTTTGTACTTAGGTTACGTTGGGAGACTTTCAGTTATGAACACCTGAAAGATATAAAACTTCTTAGAGTCACTTTCGACATCTTGGAGCAGAAGCCCTGAATTTTCTCCCTTAGTAATAGTGTTCGAGTACTTGCTCGTCTAGGTGCCCTAAGAAAGTAATAGATACAGGTATTAACTTCCGCTTAGCCTGAAAGTTAAACTTGAGTCTATAAAAAATTTCGAGGCGTCTTTTAAAACCTTGACTCACTTCATCACGATGCTATATTTATGACGCTACGTATCTATCACACTAATCTTCAGGTTATAGAACCTTAAAGTCTTTCTGACGCTCACGGTTCATCTTGCACTCCAGACTGCCAATCGCACACTCTTATTAAGCTTATTGGAGGATTTCACCTTCTCGATGTCCTAAACGTTTCCTCACTGGTGAGTAAAGTTTTGGTAAGCTTCCCCTCTGTAGCAGATTAGTGCACCAACTGTATTAGCTTTTTGACACCTTTCATATTTGAGTCTTATTTATTAAATTCAACACTACCTTATCTCTCTGACGTGAATAGAGATAGCATGTCCTGTCCATCGACTCAAAAGTATCTTGTGAAGAGCAGAAAGTTACTCCACAAAATGTACCCGATTAATCGCCAACAGTTGAGGCTTACGAAGTGTACTCATCTCTAACACTGAACCGCTGCTTTTGGCCTGGTATGTATGCGAGCATATTCATGGCCGTTGACGAGAGCCACACTAGATCACCAAGTAAACTCCCTTACAAAAATAGAGGTACCAAATCGTCTGTAGAATTCTGCATAGATAATCGGTGCATATAGCCGAATAACATAGCAAACTGCCTAGAGTACATTCCTTGCATAGTCCAGCTTAGAGCCGTTAACAGTGGCAAGAAGAAAGTCGAAAAACACAGATATGTGCTTAGATCTATACTTCAGACTGTTTTAAGAGATATTGTATTACCAAGTTACAGAAACATTCAGATATTTTACTAAGAGGAGATGTTGAGATACGTGTTGTTCTCCTATCAAAACGAATGCAAATAGTTAGCATGCACTACAACTAACCAGTCATAGTAATATTTGATAAGAAGCGTAGTCAGATTAGAATTTTTCAATTGCAACTTAAACGCTGTAATACTCAAAAATCTGTTGAAAAATTACTTTCATATGCCATATCTACAAGGCTGCCGACTGTGGCTTTCTGCAGAAATAGTGGTATTACTAATTGTAGATTTCAGGATGCATTTAGATAAAAAGATGTCGAGATCCGCCATGATACTTGCATTAGAATGAGGGGATCCCTTTGAAACCAGGACAACCGACGAGAGAGGGTGGTTTGAAATGGGAAAAGTACGGCAGCACATATTGTCCTTACGACTTGCGATCTTGAGGGCTGCCAACTATTCACTGCTGAGAATAGCTGAGGTGAAAGCAATCTTTTAATGATACAAAAGTTTCTTTAAATTTAATATTTTCGTAGCATTTCTTTTCAGTAGTGCTTTCATTGACATTAAAAGAATCAGCAACTGCTTATGATGTCCTCTAGTAAGATCATTAAAAGATCTGAATCAGACCCATCAACAGCTACAGATTTCCCGTTTGTAGTTTCTTCTATTACTGTTTTCCATATACAGCTACCTTTATCTTTTGATCACAGTTTGCATAATTTGAAACCGTCTACTATTGATCTCCAAGTTTCTCAAGAACTGTGATTGAATTGTCGTGGCTTCAATGGCAGAAAAAAATTGGATCGTTGCATTTATTTCCCGAAAGCTCTTTTTTCTCTTTTGGCACTTTCCATGTCTAATTGTAATTTATATCCATAAAATATAAGGTCAAATAGAATTTAACATCATTTATAAACGTTTACAACGCAGATTTGTGTTGTCATTTTTAGTCCCCACGATTGCGTGTAGAAGCTCTTCTTTCTACGCGTGGCTTTTAAAACACAAGACAATAGCGACTCTGCATAATCACCGCAGTCGACATTCTTGACATTCTTGGGCATTGACATATTATCACACAAGGAGAGTGGCATTAGATCAACGTATCGCTCTGATGATAAACTGATGCCCACAAAAATCCTGTAGACTTCTTTTATCGTAACAGTATTTGGGAATGAAAAATTTATCTTGCAAACGTAGTGTCTGACTTTGAGTTAATCCCCCAGAAAATTTCGTTGCCTTCATTAAAAACTGTTCGATAATCATATCACTTGGAACTTCGTTCGAGAATGTCAATGTTCCTTGACTTTTTAATTGTTGTAATCCTCTGACACCGTATTTGCCTCCAGGGCTTCCATTTGTTGAATATAGTGATGTGCAATTTTTTCAAAGAAAAGATGACCAGCTGCGTGAGAAAACGGAAATATTAATTTAATTGCCATCAAATGAAGTTTCTAGTCCCCTGTTCAATTTAGTCCCATGGATGAATTGCAATACTGCTATGACCTTTTCTATATACTGCAGTCAAAGTTAACAGTTCGGAAAATGTAACCATCTTAATTTTGAGATTTCTTAATATGGTTTTTGTCATGCAGCTTCATTTTCTTATAATGTTGCATAGTGATTTCCTCATCCAGACGTTGTTGAAAAGATCGCATATATTAGATCTTCGCATATTTTAGATTGTCATTTCCTTCGACGGTTGTGAACGTCTTCATAACCACATGTAGAAGTCCCGGAGCAAAGTCTACAAGTGAGTTCTCAATGATCTTGAGTAGGCATGGCCATTCAGCATTTTCACCAAAGTTGTGATAATGTACACGATACAGCAAAGTTCGTCTATACCATTTCCTGACATAATGTGTCTATTCGTGCCTCTGGTGGGTTGTATTGCATGCTAACTGCTTGCATTCGTTTTAAGAAGAGAACAACACGTATCTCGACATCTCCTCTTAGTAAAATATCTGAATGTTTTGTAACTTGATAATACAATGTTCCCTGAAAACAGTCTGAAGTATAGATCAAAGCACATATCTGTGTTTTTCGACTTTGTTGTTGCAAATGTTAAGGGCTCTTAGCTTGACTATGCAAGGAATGTACTCTAGGCACTTTGCCATGATATTCCGCTATATGATGCGATCATCTAAGCAGAATTCTACAGACGATCTGGTGCTTCTATTTTTGTAAAGGTATTTACTTGGTGATTTAGAATGGCTCTGTTCAACGGACATGAATATGCTCGCATACATACCAGGCCAAATGACAGACTGGTTCAGTGTTAGAGATAAGTACACTTCGTAAGCCTAACTGCTGGCTATTCATCAGGTAGATTTTGTGGAGTAGATTTCTGCTCTTGAGAGGAAACCTTTGAGTCGATGGAATGGACACGCAAGGTCTGTTCACGTCAGCAGAAATACATCTTGTTGATCATTCTGTCTCAGGTATGAAAGGTGTCAAAAAGCTAATAAAGTTGTTGCACTAATTGGCTACAGAGGGAGAGCTTACCAAAACTTTACTCCCCGCTTATTAAACGTTTAGAAGATCGAGAAATTTAAATCCTTCAATTAGCTTAATAAGAGTGTACGATATGGCACTCTGTAGTGCAAGATGAACCGTGCGAGTCAGAAAGACTTTAAGTTTCTATAGCCTGAAGATTATTGGGATAGATACGTAGCGTTATCAATTTAGAATCTTGATGAAGTGAGTCAAGGGTGCCAAAGACTCGTTTGAACAATGAATCCCAGGGCGTAGGATTTTGTGTTGTGTACCTAGGTCTCTAAAACAAAGCAGTAGTGCTTTTAGAGCTCTTTAACTCACATTATAGGATGGTGTACCATTTAAAAAAACCGTGGATTTACTTCTACCTTTTATAAGAAGAGGGTATTACAGACAAATAGGTTTGGGAACGGACAGCGGTTTTTTTAGGTGGGCCCTTGGGATTCAAAAATGTTGTGATACCAAATGTAAAAAAATAAGTATTAATTTATCAATGATAATCAAGTAATTGCTATACTTCCCGTTTATAAGCAAATACAATACTATTTGAGAATGGTCTCTGCTGAAGAAATCTACATAACACCCATAACGCTCTCACCTTTTCTTGATCGTTAATCTGATAGACACTGATTAATAGAAAGAGTTGTGTTCTTACGGATATATTATTTAAAGAAAGTCTCCTGTGTGTTAACACTCAAGACTATCAAATATGCATTTAATTAGCGTCCTTGCTGCTCACTAGGGCTTATATACAGAGATGTGTAGGATTCACTATGTTCTGGTCCTTCATTAATAATATTTTCCCGATTGTATCCTGTAAAATTTGTTTTGGAACCCATTATATTCTAACCTCCAAAGCAGCCTTACTTTGGGCCTGTGACCGGTGATCTGATCGATGAGCCAAATAAGGAATCGAATTTAAAACCTTTTGAGATCTTCTTTTACACGGTTAGGTGCAAAATATTTACCGTATAGTCAGTCCTGTGTTCGCTACCAACTTAGTAGCACTGGTCATCACAAAGCAACATACTATGGGCTAAAGAAATAAGCTTTTAATATAAGCTCACTCTATGCTTTGATTAGTAACTAATTGCCACACATAACTTAAAGCAGAAGAATTAAGGCTATCAGGCTAAGAATTAATTAAAAGGTGAGAGCGTTATGAGTCCTAAGTAGATTTCTTCAGGAGGAACCACTCTCAAATAGTATTGTAGTTACATATAAACGGGAAGTATAGCAATTGCTTGATTATCATTGATAAATTAATACTTATATTTTTACATTTGGTATCACATTTTTCAATCCCAAGGGCCCACCTAAAACAAACCGCTGTTCGTTTTGTGATACCCTTGTTTTATTAAAGGGAGAAGTAAATCCACGGTTTCTTAAATGGTACACCATTGCATAATGTGAGTTAAGGAGGTCTAAAAGAACTACTGCTTCGTTTTTGAGAGCTAGGTACACAAGATCCTACGGTCTCAGATTCGTTGTTAAATTCCTTTACTAGCTGTAAGCCAATAGGAATTAAGGAATAGATGCCAATGTCCACTTCTGACTTCTAATTTTCACAGCATTGTAAGTAGGACATAGGCCGGCATAAGCCGTTTAGCCTTAACGGACACTTCGAAATAGAACCCTCGAATTATTGGCACGTCTGTTGCACTCTAAATCACTAATTTTTCAACAAATTTTTTGAGTATTACAGCGTGTAAGTTATAATTGAAGAATGCTAATCTCACTACGCTTGTTATCAAATATTGCTATGTCGGATTGCTTGTAATGCATGCTAACTGCTTGCATTCGTTTTGGTAAGCGAACAACACGTATCTCGACATCTCCTCTTAGTTAGATATCTGAATGTTTCTTGAAGTTGGAATTACAATGTTCTCTAAAAACAGTCTGTAGTATAGATCTAAGTACATATCTGTGTGTTTCATCATTCTTCTTGTAAATGTTAAGGGCTCTTAGCAGGACTGTGGAAGGATTGTACTCTAGGCAGTATATGCAGCGAACATCTATGCAGAATTCTACAGACGATTTGGTGCTTTTATTTTTGTAAAAGAATTTACTTGGTGATCTACGACGGCTCAGGTCAACGGCCATGGATATGTTCGTGTACATACCAGTCCAAATGAAAGTCTGGTTCAGTGTTAGAGATGAGTACACTTCGTAAACCTCAACAGCTGGCATATAATCGGGTACATTTTGTGGAATAACATTCTGCTGTTGAGAAAATACCTTTGTTGATGTCTGTGTTCTACACCTTTTCTACCAGGCCTGTATTACTTCTTTGCCTAGACGTTGACTGCCAAGGCCGAAATTCGATTCCGATCCCCCAGGGCCATCAAATGAAATTCAATCTTTTAACATCACTTATGTTTCAGGTGCACTGTTTTTGATTCAGAAATGCACCTGTTACTCAGGGGAGGCGAGGCCCACATAAAGACCTCATGGCCTCTCAGTAAGTTTAGAAAAAATACACCTCATCTGCGCCGCAGGCCATTCAGAGGTATTTTACTACAGGGCAGGATGGCCACATAAACTCTGTTAACAAAGCCAAGACTAAAGCCCAAGCCTGGAAAAAACTACTTAAAGAAGAAGTAATATGAAGCCCGCATGTGGTTTTCCTCGCCCCTATGAAATACTATGTTAAGCCCATATGCGGGCTTCACGGTAGTCAACGTGTTAAACCGCTAGCTTTATAAATTTATCGGCCGGACTGTCTCACAGGCCAAGAGAAGCGGGCCTGGGTCTACAAGGTAATCACGTACCTAATTACCTAAAAATCTCCTATAGAGTTTCAGGCCAATAATATGCATGTGAATCCGTTACAATCTTACGACCATAAGTGTAATATAACCGTTACGGAAAATTATTAAGTGTCGTGGCCTTCTGTCTGAAAAGCAGCTTGGAATAGTCGCAAAGTAACAACGAGCTGAGCAGTAAGCATTGATTGTCCTTATGTCGTATAAAACATAGGGCAATAAGTTGAAACCAACTGGGATCGACGTGTAGTAGAGCTTTCATTCTTACGGCTCCTCTTGGATAAAAATATACATGGAATCTTTGCATGTACCGCATATCGAAACATCGTTCTTTATTAAGAGAGTTAAACTTTGATTGTTTTTAGGAGATTCAAAAAGTAACGGTAGTTACACAAATTTTAGTGTGCTTGCAGACGTCAGAATCCTTGGAGTCAATCATCTGCTGTAGAACATATTAACATATAAACAATCAAACAATAAACAATTGTTATAACGTACAATTGAATGGTACTGTAATACGCGAATGTGTAGTGGTACTGTAGTATTTTTTTTCATACACAAACCTCATTCAATTGGGTTCATGCTTAGACCATTTCGCTCCTGGACTTGGAGGTACTTCCGAATTGAATGCTGCACACCTACCGTTCTAGTAGGGGAAAAAGTGGCCATATTGAAACTTTGTAACTACTTTTTTGTTACACCTGATAGGCTTATAACAAGAAGGACACGTTTCCTTATCCATAGAGGCGGATAAGTAATGTCTAATCTTGACCATTGTTTCAGGATTGAGATTTAGTTGTTGGAAGATTGTGACTAACTTACACAAATCATCTTCTTTTTGAAGGATCTTGAAGGCAGGCAACTATTCTCTCCTGAGTATATCGGCGCTCGTGTCACAGCCTGTTGCATCATCAAAAAAGTGAAAGCACTCTTTTAATGAAGCTCAAGATTCCTTAAATTTAATGTTTTCGAAGTATTTACTTTCGGTTTTGCTTCCATGTGGCCTTAAAAGAATCAGCAACTTCTCATAAAGAATTCTACCAGTAATAAAAAATCGAACATCCCCGTTCATCCTCAAATTTTTTCTTTAATCACTGCATCACCTCTCACCGGATCACCTCATCAATATAAAATCTTGATGAAAAGACTCAAGGCTCTATAGACGCCTCGATATTTTTTATAGACGCGAGTTTAACTTTCAATTTCATCGAAAACTAATAGCAGTATCTATTACTTTCTTTGGGCACCGAGACGAGCAAGTACTCGAACACTATTACTAAAGGAGAAAATTCAGGGTTTCTGCTCCAAGATGTGGAAAGTCAGTAAGGATAAAAGCCGGCATATAAGGTGCTCTTGTTAAAGAATTCCAAAGAATGTAAACAGAACAATAAACCACCATGTCTTATACCTTGTTTTTATACCTTCATTTAAAGTTACATCAAGATCAACTTCATGTCCATTTTGTTGGATGTATAAGGCGGTGACGTTAACACAAAATAATAATCATAACTGATTGGATCAAGAATTAAGCCGTTGTCAATGACATGATGATTTTCTACTGTTGTTGATCCTAATCATCTATATCAGATTGTCTTCCATTCTGCCATTTCTACATGAAATCTTTTGGCAGAATACACAAAACCCTGAATACTTCATATCGGCTCTTTTAAACTAACATGTGGCTCGTTCACAATCCTAACGTTCTGTCACTTTTTATCTACAGGTAAAAAAGCTTATCTGGCTGGAGCTGATGGTAGCTGTGTGGGTACTGGAATTCGCATATCCTCTTTCACACACCAACCTCGTTCGATTGGGTTCAAGCTTAGACCATTTCACTTCTGAAGTTCGAGGTACTTCCGAATTGAATGCTGCACAGCTGCTGTGTTAGAAATTGGAAAAGAGGCTATATTGAATGTTTCTAACTACTTCCTTGTTATATCTGATATGGCTTATAATAGGAGGACAGGACGGTATCAGAGGATTAAAATAAATTAACAGCTCAAGTAACATTCACAAATCGCAAAAAAAAAAAAAAAAAAAATAGAACTTCTTAAACGAAGGTCCAACTCATATGATTATCCAAGAGTGCTTAAAGAAGACCACGATATTTTCGTGGGGAGTAACTCAACGTCAGACACAACGTTAGCAAGATTAATCCTTCAGTCCGTAATACTGTTACGATAAAAGAAGTTCTACAGGACTTTTGAAGGAAACAGTTAATCATCTGAGCGACACGTTGTCAATTCTTGTGTGAAAATATCTCAATGCGCGAGAATATAAGTTCGAATGCGGTGAATATTGCAGAGTCTCTGTTGTGTTGTGTTCTAAAACCCACACGTAGATGGAAGAGTCCTTCTGCACGCAACGGCGTGGACTAAAAATTGCAAGTCAAATCTGCGTTAAGTACGTTCATAAATTATGTTAAGCGCTGTTTTCAACTTGCATTTTATGGATTTAAATTACAATTAGACACGGAAACGGCGAAAGAGAAAAATGAGCTTTCGGGAAATATCTGTAGCGATACATTATGTCAGGATATCGTATAGAACTTTGGTGTATCCTGTACACTATGTAAATTTTAGTGAAAATTTTGAATGGCCATGCTTACTTAAGATCATTGATAACTCATTCTAGACATTGCTCGGGGACCTCTACATGTGGTTATGAAGACATTTAAAACCGTCCGAGGAGATGACAAAATCTAGGCTCTGCGATCTTATACAACTACGTCTGGATGAGGATATCAATATGCAACATTTAAAAGAAAATGAAACTGTATGACAGAAAGAATATTAGAAAACCCCGAAATTAAGATGGTGAGATTTTCCGAAACGCTAACTTTGGCTGCAGGATATAGAGAAGGTTATAATCGAATTGCAATTCATACAAATGGACTATATTGAACAGGGGACTAGAAAGTTCATTTGAAGGCATTAAATTAATGCTTACGTTTTCTCACGCAGCTAGTCATCTTCTCTATAAATATTGGCAGATCCCTATACTCAACAGATGGAAGGCCTTAAGGGAAATACGGTATCAGAAGATTACAAGAAATTAACAACTCTAGGAATAATCACAATTCGCAGAAAAAGATGCCTTTTTGAGCGAAGTTCCAAATGTTATGATTATGGAACAATGCTTAATGTAGGCCACGAAATGTTCTGGGGGATTAACTCAACGTCAGACACAACATTAGCAATATTAATCCTTCATTCCGAAATACTGTTACGATAAAAGAAGTTATAAAGGACTTTTGCGGGCATCAGTTAATCATCAGAGCGACACGTTGAGCTAATGCCACCTTCCTTGTGTGATAATATCTCAATGTGCAAGAATGTCAATTCGACTGCAGTGAATATTGCAGAGTCTCTATTGTATGGTGTTTTAAAACCCACACGTAGAAGGAAGAGTACTTCTACACGCAATGGTGTGGACTACAAATGGCAACTCAAATCTGCGTTAAGTACGTATATAAATTATTTTAAACTCTATTGTCACCTAATATTTTAGAATATAAATTACAATTAGACATGGAAAGTGCCATAAGAAAAAAAAAAGATCTTTCGGGAAATATCTGCAACGATCGAACTTAATTCTGCCATTGAAGCCACAACAGTTCAATCACAGTTCTTGAGAAACTTGCAGATCAATACTAGACGGCTTCAAATGATGCAAACAGTTTTCGAAAGCGCAAAGGTAGCTTTATATGGACAACAGTATTAGATGGAACTAGAAACGGGAAATCTGTAGCTGTTGATGGGTAAAATCTTGGTAAAACACTTCATGAAGACCACATACAAGCAGAACCGAAAGTAAATGCTACGAAATCATTAAATTTAAAGACACTTTAGCGTCATTAAAAGTTAGCTTTCACTTTTTTCATGATGCAACAGGCTGTGACACGACCTCAGCTATACACAGGAGAGAATAGTTTGCAACCTTGAAGGTCCTTGAAAAAGAAAAGAATTGTGCAATTTAGTCAGTCAAATCTCAATCCTGAAACAATGGTCAAGATCAGATATTTCTTATTCGCCTGTATGGAGAGAAAAACATGTCTTTGCTGGTATAAGGCTATCAGGTAAAACAAAAGAAGTTACAAAGCTTGAATATGGCCACTTTTTCGCCTACTAACACGGCAAGTGAGCACCATTCAATTCGGAAGTAGCTTAAGGTCGACGGCTAATGTTCTTCTTACAATGCTCTGAAATTTAGAAGTCAGCAGTGGACATCGGCATCTATTACTTAATTCATATTGACTTACAGCTAGTAAAGCAATTCAACAATGAATCCGAAGGCGAAGGAACTTGTGTTCTGTACCCAGGTACAATGGCGTACCATTTAAATAACCGTGGATTTTCTTTTCCTTTAATGGTATCAGAGACATTCAGTTTTGGGAACGAACAGCGGTTTGTTTTAGGCGGTCCCTTTTGATTGAAAAATGTTGGGATACCTAATGTAAAAAGATAAGCATTAATTTAACAATGATAATTAAGCAATTGCTATACTTCCCGTTTATATGCAACTACAATACTATTTGAAAATGCTTCCTGCTGAAGAAATCTACTTAGCACCCATAACCCTCTCACCTTGTTTAAGATCGTTAGCCTGATAGAAACTGTTGAATCCAAAGAATTGAGTACTTACGGATATATTATTTAACGAAAGTGTCCTGTGTGTTAACACTCAAGGCTATCAAATTTGCATTTAAATAATGTCCTTGCTGCTCACTAGGCCTTACTTACAGAGCTGTGTTGGATTCACTAGGTTAGGGTCAATCATTAACGATATTTTCCCGATTGTATCCTGTAAAACTTGCTTTGGAGCCCATTATATTCTAACCTCCAAAGCAGCCTTACTTTGGGCCTGTGACCGGTGATCTGATCGATGAGCCAAATAAGGAATCGAATTTAAAACCTTTTGAGATCTTCTTTTACACGGTTAGGTGCAAAATATTTACCGTATAGTCAGTCCTGTGTTCGCTACCAACTTAGTAACACTGGTCATCACAAAGCAACATACTATGGGCTAAAGAAATAAGCTTTTAATATAAGCTCACTCTATGCTTTGATTAGTAACTAATTGCCACACATAATTTAAAGCAGAAAAAGTCATTTATTTCAGAAGTCTCTTGATGAAAATTCTCCATATCCAAGTTCTTGAATGATATAACGGTAGCATTGTCTTGATAAGAATATCGTATCGCATTTCGTCATTCTGACAACCTCTTTTCCTCTAATGCTATACACTCATATTTTTTGTGTGTGAATCTTGTCTTACTCGGAAGATTTAATCAAATCTTCACTCGCGTCTCTATTTCCTTTTCTCGAACAACCTTTGGATTCCTATTTATCTTGTAAAAGCTTCGCCACAACGATTGTGTAATGGTAAGATACACATTTCTCTTTTTGATATAAGCAGCCTAGTCCCCCTGCATTTTTTTTCAATATTTCAACATCAAGTACTAATACTATATATTCTACACTTCTGCATAATGGAAATAACTGCAAGAAAAGGTGTTCGATCGTACCTCATCTGAAGAAATTTCTGAACGGTTCAAAGTTGTACCACCTTTAGAAGGTTATCGTGTTAAGTAATTTCTAGACACCATTGGATACATTGTGTAATGAAATGGTATAGAAGAACTTTTGGATATCCTGTAGGCTATGATAACATTAGTGAAAATGCTGAATGGCCATGCCTACTCAAGATCATTGAGAACTCACTTCTAGACTTTGCTTTGGGACCTCTACATGTGGCTATGAAGACATTTACAACCGTTGGAGGAGATGACAAATTCTAGGATCTGCGATAGTTTTTAACGACGTCTGGAGGAGGAAATCAAAATGCAACATTTACAATAAATGAAACTGCATGACAAAAACCATAATAGGAAATCTCAAAATTAAGACGGTGACATTTTCTGAACCTTTAACTTTAGCTGAAATAATTGAGAAGGTCATAATCGTATTGCAATTCATCGAAAGCGACTAGATTGAACAGGGGACTAGGACCTTTATTTGAAGGCAATTAAAATAATGTTTCCGTTTTCTCACGCAGCTGGTCATCTTTTCTATGAAAAATTTGCACATCACTATACTCAACAGGTGAAAGCTTAGAGGCAAATACGGTATCAGAGGATTACAAGAAATTAACAACTCAAGGAACATTTACAATTCACAGAAAAAGATGCCTTCTTGAGCGAAGTTCCAAGTGATATGATTATCGAACAGTGCTTAATGAAGGCCACGAAATATTCTCGGGGATTAACTCAACGTCAGACACAAAATTAGAAAGATTAATCCTTCATTCCCTTAGGATTAATCTTGTTCTATTTTCGCCTTATATTTTATGGATATAAATTACAATTAGACATAGAAAATGCCGAAAGAGAAAAAAGAGATTTCGGGAAATATCTGCCACGATCGAATTTAATTCTGCCATTGAAGCCACGACAATTCAATCACAGTTCTAGAGAAACTTTGAGATCAATAGTAGACGGCTTCAAGTGATGCAAACAGTTTTCAAAGGAGCAAAGGTTACTGTAAATGGACAACAGTAATAGAAGAAACTACAAACGGGAAATCTGTAGCTGTTGATGGGTGTGATTAAGGTTTTTTTTAAGAATCTTGATAGATGACTTCATGAGCAGTTGCTCATTCTTTTATAGCCACATACAACAAGAATTGAAAGGAAATGCTACGAAATTAATAAATTTAAGGTAACTTTGGCTTATAAGACTGCTTTCACTATTTTCATAATGCAACTGGCTATGACACGACCTCAGCTATACTCATGAGTGAATAGTTGGTAGCCTTCAACTTCCTTCAAAAAAAAGAAGAATTGTGAAAGTTGGTCTTCAATCAACCAAATGTAAATGCTGACAAAGTGTAAGGTTTGACATTTCTTATTCACCTGTATGAAGAAGGAAAAATGTCCTCCCTGGTATAAGCCATATCAGATATACAAGGAAGTAGTTACAAAGCTTCAATTAGGCCGTTTTTCCCGTTACTAACACAGCATCTGTGCAGCATTCAATTCGGAAGTACCTCCAACTGCAGGAGCGAAATGGTGTAAGCAAGAAACCAATCAAAAGAGGTTGGTGTGTGGACCCACACAGCTACCATCAGCTCCAGCCTGATAATCTTATTTACCTGTGGATAAAAAGTGACTGCAAGATAGGATTGTGAAAGAGCCACATTTAAGTGTAAAAGAGCCGATATAAAGTATTCAAGGTTTTGTGAATTCTGCCAATGGAGTTCATGTAGAAATGGCAGATGAGTAGACAATCTGATATAGGTGTTAACGAAAAACATCTAAAAAAAACCAATATGTCTTTCGCAACGGCTTAATAGTTGATCCAATCAGTTATTCTTATTATTTTGTGATATCGTCCCCGCCTTATAGACTTAATAAAATGGACATAAAGACGATCTTGATGAAACTTTAAATGAAGGTATAAGGAAAAGGTATAAAACGTAAAGGTGGTTTATTATTCTGTTTACATATTTTGGAATCTTTTAACAAGAGCTGCTTTGCTACCCGAAAAGAAAAGTAAACCGTAGCAGGACACACAGCGAGCAAAACCAATTCATTTAGGTATCACATTCGCGTACCAAAGTATTTTTCAATTTTACGTTTATAACAATTATTTATTGTTTTATATGCTAAGATGTTCAACAGCAGGTGATTGACTCCGAGGATTCTGCCATCTGCAGGGACACTTAAAATTGTGTAACTGCCGTTTACTTTTCGACTCCTAAAAAGAAATCAAGTTTAACACTCTTAATAAAGAACGAAGTTTAGATATTCCGAACATGCAAAGACTCCATGTACATTTTTATCCAGACCGTGTCGTAAGAACGAAACCTCTACTACACGTCCATCGCAATTGGTTTCGACTTATTGCCCTACGTTTTATACGACATAAGGATAATCATTTCTTACTGCTCAGCACCTTGTTCCTTTGCGACTGTACCAACCTACTTTTCAGACAGAAGCCCACGAAGCTTAACATTTTTCTGTAACAGTTATAGTAGACTTATGGTCGTAAGCTTGTAAAGGATAAAAATACAAGTTATTGGCCGGAAAATCTAATAGGAGATCCTTATGTAATTAGGTACGTGATTACCTTGTAGAACCAGACCCGCTTCTCTTGGCCTGTGAAACAAGTCCGGCCGATGAATTTTTAAAGCTAGCGGTGTAAATCACTGATTCGCGATACAAAGATGTTATGCAAGTATAGTAGAAAAGGTGTATAACAGAGACAGCAAAAAAGTAATCAGTTGACAATATTTTGTTTTTACTTGGGGTACATTGGGAGATTTTCAGTTAAGTCACCTGAAAGATATAAAACTTCCTAGGCTCACTTCCCACATCTTGCACCAGAAGGCCTGAAATTCCCCTCTTGGGAATAGTGTCCGATAACTTGTTCGTCTCGCTGCCCTAGGAAAGTAAAAGAGACTGCGATAATTTTTCTATTAGCCAGAAAGTTAAACTGGAGTTTATAAAAATTATCGAGGCGTCTTTTGCAAGGTTGACTCATTTCATCGAGATTCTATATTTATAACTACCGTTTAGTTTTCGAATCTCCTAAAAAGAAGCAAAGTTTAACTCTCTTAATAAAGAACGAAGTTTCGATATGCGGTACATGCAAAGACCTCATGTACACTTTCATCCAAGAATGAAACTTCTACAACACGAGGATCCCACTTGCTTTCAACTTATTTCCCTAGGCTTTATAGGCTATAAGGACAATCAATGGATATTTCTCACACCTTGATCCTTTGGGACTGTAGCAAGCTGCTTTTGAGGCAGAAGGTCACGAAGCTTAACAATATTCCGTAACAGTTATATTACACATGTGGTCGTAAGCTTGTAAAGGATTGACGTGGAGGTTATTAGCTTTAAACTCTAATAGGTCTTTTAGGTAATTAGTAGCGTGATTAAATTGTAGACCCAGGGCCGCTTCTCGTGGCCTGTGGGACAAGTCCGGCCGATAAATTTATAAAGCTGATGAAGTGATAAAAAGATGAGCACAAAAGTCATGTAGATCTTCTGTTACCGTAACAGGATTTGGGAATGAAGGATTAATCCTGTTAACGTTGTGTCTGACGTTGAGTTAATCCCAGAGAAATTTTTTTGCCCTTAATTAAGAACTCTTCGATAATCATAACTCGGAACTTCCCTCAAGAAGGCCTCTTTTCCTGCGAATTGTGAATGTTCCTTGAGTTGTTAATTTCTTGTATACTCTGATACCGTATTTGCCTCCAGGCCTTCCATCTGTTGAGTATAGTGATGTGCAAATTTTTCATAGAAAAGATGACCAGCAGCGTGAGAAAACGAAAACATTAATTTAATTGCCATCAAATGAAGGTTATAGTCCCCTGCTGAATCTAGTGTCTTTGGATGAATTGCAATACGATTATGACCTTCTCTATATAGTGCAGCCAAAGTTAAAGGTTCGGAAAATGTAACCGTCTTAAATTTGAGATTTCCATTTTTTTTTTAAAGCAGTTTCATTTTCTTGTAAATCACGCATATTGATTTCGTCATCCAGACGTAGTTGAATAAGATCGCGGATCATAGATTTTGTCATCTCATCCGACGGTTGTAAATGCTTCATAACCATATGTAGTCCCCGTATAATGTCTAGAAGTGAGTTCTCAATGATCTTGAGTAAGCATGGCCATTCAGCATTTTCACTAAAGTTTACATAGTGTACAGGATACACAAAATACATCTCTACCATTTCCTGACATAATGTATCCATTCGTGCCTAGAAATTACTTAACTGCAAACTTTAGACCGTTCAGAGATTTCTTCAGCTGATTTACGATTTGAACACCTTTCCTGTATAATGGCTGATCTAATGTCATAACGCATGTGCTTGGTCACTTTTCTCGCAGTTATTTACAATATGCAAAAGAGTAGAATATTTACTATTAGTAGTTGATGTTAAAATATTGAAGAAATAGAGAGGGATTACACAGCTTATATCAAAAGAAGAGGTCTGTATCTCACCAGTAAACAATCGTTGTGGCGAAGCTTTCACAAGATGAATAGCTATCCAAAGGTTGTTTGAGAATAGGAAATCGAGACGCGAGACCTGAGTGAAGACTAGATTAAAACTTCCGAGTAAGACAGCATAGACACACCAAGAACATGAGTGTACAGCATTATAGAAAAGGTAGATGTCAGAATGAAGAAATGTGAGACGATATTCTCTTCAGACAAAAGTACCGTGATATAAGATTACTGTTCATCAAGGGATATTTGAAATAAATGACTTTTTCTGCTCTATTAAAAGGTGTGGTACTTAGCACACAGTGAGCTTATATGAATAGCCCACAGTTTCGTTGCTTTGTGATGATGACCAGTGTTACCAAGTTGGTAGCGAACACAGGACTGACTATACCGTAAATATTTTCCACCTAACCGTGTAAGAGAAGATCTCAAAAGATGTGAAATCGATTCTTTATTTGTCTCACTTATGAGATGACAGGTCTCAGGCCCAAAGGAAGGCTGCCTTGCAGGTTAGAATATAATGGATTCCATAGCAAGTTTTATAGGATACAATCGGGAAAATATTATTAATGATAGACCGGAACATAGTGAATCCTAAACAACTATGTATGTAAGTCCTAGTGAGCAGCAAGGACGCTATTTAAACGCACATTTGATAGCCTCGAGTGATAACACACAGGAGAATTTCTTTAAGTAATACATTCGTAGGAACACAACTCTTTGGAATAAACCGTGTCTATCAGGCTAAAAATTAAGAAAAAGGTGATAACGTTGTGAGTCCTACGTAGATTTCTTCAGCATGATTCACTCTCTAATAGTATTGTAGTTGCATATAAACGGGAAGTATAGCAATTGCTTGATTATCATTGATAAATTAATACTTATGTTTTTTACATTTGATATCACAACATTTTTCAATCCCATGGGCCCACCTAAAACAAACCGCTGTCCGTTCCCAAAGCTATACGTCTGTGATACTCTCGTCTTATTAAATAGAGAATTAAATTCACGGTTTTTTAAATCGTATGCCATTGCATAATGTGATTAAAGGAGCTCTAAAAGCACTACTGCTTCGTTTTTGAGACCTAGGTACACAACACAAGATCTCTTGGCCTGTGAGACAAGTCCGGCCGATGAATTTATAAAGTTGATAAACTGATAAACAGATGAGCACAAAAGTCCTGTAGATCTTCTGTTACCATAACAGTATTTGAGAATGAAGGTTTAATCCTGCTAACGCTGTGTCTGACGTTGAGTTAATCCCCGAGAAAATTTCGTGCTCTTAATTAAGCACTCTTCGATAACACTAGTTAACAAATTTAAACTTTTTGTTTGTTACGTGAGAAAAATCACCTGATCTTAAAGGAACTTTTTGCGATGAATTCGAATATGCACTCGGTTTCTCTCCATCACGTACAGTTTTCCTGTAACAGAGGGATTTTCGGGAAAATCCCTCAAAAATTTCCCTTTTTCATATATTTTATTCCCCTAGCTCCTGTCCCCTTACATATAGTAACATAGAAATTATACCTAAGTATACCTTGATTTATATTTAATAAACCCTAAAAGGTTCGTAAAAATCGATTTGTTCTTTCTAGAGAAATAAATATATTTGTATGTATACTGTGTGCACTGTTTATTGCACCTGATAGTAGCGCTTGCTTTATTATTACAAACACAGACATAAAAATGAATATTTACAATAGTCAACAACACACTTGTATTGCTCTCTGTAAATTAGAAACGTGTATAAAAATAGAATGTACTTCCAACGTATATTTTTTTAAACGTACAGTATATGTACGTATATCTTAATACATATATATACAATTCTCCAAGTTTTTTCGTTTTATTCATGAAATGGTTATCAATATTTGTTATCCGGCAATGTGAACTTAATGACCTAGTCCGTGATTTGCACCTGACAAAACAAGAGGCGGAACTTCTGGGATCAAGGCTCCAGCAGTGGAACTTATTGGATGCAGAAACGAACATATCAGTGTACAGGAAAAGGCATGTTCAATTTTCAAGCTATTTCTCAATGCAAGATAATGTGTGCGTATGTACGGATATAAATGGGTTGATGGCGGAGCTAGGAATTCCTTACGTTCCAGAAGAATGGAGGTTATTTATCGACGCGTCAAAGGTCAGCCTTAAAGCTGTCCTTTTACATAATGGAAATAAAAAACCTTCTATAGCACTCAGTGAAGATTAAGGAATCCTATGACACCATGTCAACTTTGCTAAATCTTATAAATTACAAGGACCATTGTTGGCAAATATGTTGTGATCTCAAGGTAGATGGTATTTTGTTAGGACTGCAGTGCGGTTACACGAAGTACCAATGTTTTTTATGTTTATGGGATAGCCGAGCTGATGACAAACATTATGAAGTGAAGGAATGGGAACCTAGAGTGAATTACGTACCTGGAGAATGCAACGTCAAATACGCTCCTTTGGTAGATCCTAATAAGATATTACTACCGCCACTTCATATCAAGTTAGGACTTATGAAAAACTTTGTCAAAGCCATGGACACATCTGGTGAAGGTTTCAAGTATTTGCGAGATAAGTTCCCTAACCTGAGTGATGCTAAGATTTCAGCGGGAGTGTTTATTGGTCCCCAAATTAGGAAATTAATGCTTGATGATAGCTTTGACAGCAAGTTAAACAGTGCTGAGCTAGCTGCCTGGACAGCATTTAAGTGTGTTGTGCGCAGCTTTCTGGGCAATAACAAAGCTAAGAGTTACACAGAAATCGTACAGGACATGATACAGAAATACAAAGAGTTGGGTTGTAGGATGTCTTTAAAAATCCACTTTTTGCACTCCCACCTCAGCTTCTTTCCTGCTAACCTAGGTGCTCTCAGCGACGAACAGGGGGAAAGATTCCACCAAGATATAACGGCAATGGAGAAAAGGTACCAGGGACGATGGGATCCTTCAATGATGGGGGACTATTGTTGGGGTCTTGTTAGAGAATGCAACTTTTCTTACAAAAGAAGGAAGTAGTGTACGTTTTTGTAACCCAATGGAAGTTTCATATATTGTGATAGTTTTGATTGTCTTTTCATGACCTTTTGGTACATTTGAATTATTGTTTATTGTAAATTGTCACACTTGTAAATTATATTGTATTATATTTTATATATGTGTTTCTGGTAATAAAGCAAAACGTTTTACCTCAACTTAAGAGATCTGAAAGCATTACTATAAGGTGCAATAAACAGTACACACAGTATACATACAAACATATTTATTTCTCTAGAAAGAATAAAGCGATTATTACGAAACTTGGAGGGTTTGTTAAATATGAATATGCAAGGGGACAAGATCTTGGGGTGTAAAATAAACGAAAAGGGAAATTTTTGAGGGATTTTCCCGAAAATCCCTCTGTTACGGGAAAATCGTACGTGATGGAGAAAAACCGAGTGCATATTCGAATTCAGCTCAAAAAGTTCCTTTAAGAACAGGTATTTCCTTTTATATAACAAAACCTTTGTTAACTAGTGTAATCATATCTCGGAACTTCGCTCAAAAAGGCCTCTTTTCCTGCGAATTGTGAATGTTCTTTGAGTTGTAAATTTCTTGTATACTCTGATACCGTATTTGCCTCCAGGCCTTCCATCTTTTGAGTATAGTGATGTGCAAATTTTTCATAGAAAAGATGACCAGCTGCGTGAGAAAACGAAAGCATAAATTTAATTCCCTTCAAATGAACGAAAAGGGCGTTAGGTGCGTAAAGCTGGCCCGCCACTTGTCGCCAAAATTCACCAAATTTTGACCAGCGTTAGTGCTACGTTAGTGCTGTTTCTTGCCGTAAAAAGTTTCGTTAGTGCTGTTAAGCTACACGAATTAGACCAATTTCAAAATGGGCCCGGCCAACTTCACGCAGTCCGCCACTAGTCGCCAAACTTCACCAAATTTTCACCATCGTTAGTGCCACGTTAGTGCTGTTTTCTGCCGTAAAAAGTTTCGTTAGTGCTGTTAAACTTCACGAATTAGAGCATCTTCAAAATTGCTTCAGCGTGAAGTTGGTCCGCCACCTGTCGCCAAAATTCACCAAATTTTGACCAGTGTTAGTGCTACGTTGGTGCTGTTTCCTGCCGTAAAAAGTTTCGTTAGTGCTGTTAAACTACACGAATTAGACCAATTTCAAAATGGGCCCGGCCAACTTCACGCAGCCCGCCACAAGTCGCCAAACTTCACCAAATTTTCACCATCGTTAGTGCTACGTTAGTGCTGTTTTCTGCCGTAAAAAGTTTCGTTAGTGCTGTTAAACTTCAAGAATTAGAGCATCTTAAAAATTGCTTCAGCGTGAAGTTGGCCCGCCACTTGTCGCCAAAATTCACCAAATTTTGACCAGAGTTAGTGCTACGTTAGTGCTGTTTTCTGCCGTAAAAAGTTTCGTTAGTGCTGTTAAACTTCAAGAATTAGAGCATCTTAAAAATTGCTTCAGCGTGAAGTTGGCCCGCCACTTGTCGCCAAAATTCACCAAATTTTGACTAGAGTTAGTGCTATGTTAGTGCTGTTTTCTGCCGTAAAAATTTTCGTTAGTGCTGTTAAACTTCACGAATTAGAGCAACTTCAAAATGGGCCCAGCCAACTTCACGCAGCTCGCCACCAGTCACCAAACTTCACCAAATTTTCACCATCGTTAGTGCAAAGTTAGTGCTGTTTTCTGCCATAAAACTTTCCGTTAGTGCTGCTAAACTTAAAAAATTAGAGCATCTTCAAAATGGCTTCAGCGTGAAGTTGGCCCGCCACTTGTCGGCAAAATTCACCAAATTTTGTCCAGAGTTAGCACTACGTTAGTGCTCTTTTCTGCCGTAAAAGGTTTCGTTAGTGCTTTTAAACTTTATGAATTAGAGGAACTTCAAAATGGGACCAGCCAACTTCACGGAGCTCGCCACTAGTCGCCAAACTTCACCAAATTTTCACCATCGTTAGTGCTACGTTAGTTCAGTTTTCTGCCATAAAAATTTTCGTTAGTGCTGCTAAACTTAAAAAATTAGAGCATCTTCAAAATAGCTTCAGCGTGAAGTTTGCCTGCCACTTGTCGCCAAAATTCAAGAAATTTTGACCAGCGTTAGTGCGGTTTTCTGCCGTAAAAAGTTTCGTTAGTTTTGTTAAACTTCAAGAATGAGAGCATCTTCAAAATTGCTTCAGCGTAAAGTTGGCCCGCCACTTGTCGCCAAAATTCACCAAATTTTGACCAGAGTTAGTACTATGTTAGTGCTGTTTTCTGCCGTAAAAAGTTTCGTTAGTGCTGTTGAACTTCATGAATTAGAGCAACTTCAAAATGGGACCAGCCAACTTCACGGAGCCCGCCACTAGTCGCCAAACTTCACCAAATTTTCACCATCGTTAGTGCTACGTTAGTTCAGTTTTCTGCCATAAAAATTTTCGTTAGTGCTGCTAAACTTAAAAAAATTAGAGCATCTTCAAAATGGCTTCAGCGTGAAGTTGGCCTGTCGCTTGTCACCAAAATTCACCAAATTTTGACCAGTGTTAGTGCTACGTTAGTGCTGTTTTCTGCCGTAAAAAGTTTCGTTAGTGCTGTTAAACTTCATGAATTAGAGCAACTTCAAAATGGGACCAGCCAACTTCACGGAGCCCGCCACTAGTCGCCAAACTTCACCAAATTTTCACCATCGTTAGTGCTACGTTAGTTCAGTTTTCTGCCATAAAAATTTTCGTTAGTGCTGCTAAACTTAAAAAATTAGAGCATCTTCAAAATGGCTTCAGCGTGAAGTTGGCCTGCCACTTGTCGCCAAAATTCAAGAAATTTTGACCAGCGTTAGTGCTGTTTTCTGCCGTAAAAGGTTTCGTTAGTTTTGTTAAACTTCAAGAATGAGAGCATCTTCAAAATTGCTTCAGCGTGAAGTTGGCCCGCCACTTGTCGCCAAAATTCACCAAATTTTGACCAGAGTTAGTACTATGTTAGTGCTGTTTTCTGCCGTAAAAAGTTTCGTTAGTGCTGTTAAACTTCATGAATTAGAGCAACTTCAAAATGGGACCAGCCAACTTCACGGAGCCCGCCACTAGTCGCCAAACTTCACCAAATTTTCACCATCGTTAGTGCTACGTTAGTTCAGTTTTCTGCCATAAAAATTTTCGTTAGTGCTGCTAAACTTAAAAAAATTAGAGCATCTTCAAAATGGCTTCAGCGTGAAGTTGGTTTGTCACTTGTCACCAAAATTCACCAAATTTTGACCAGTGTTAGTGCTACGTTAGTGCTGTTTTCTGCTGTAGAAAGTTTCGTTAGTGCTGCTAAACTTCACGAATTAGAGCAAAATCAAAACGCGTTCGGCCAACTTCACGCAGCTTGCTACTTACTACCAAACGTCACCAAATTTCGTCCATCATTAGTGCTACGTTAGTGCTCTTTTCTGCCGTAAAAGTTTTGTTAGTGCTGTTAAACTTCACGAATTAGAACAACTTCAAAATGGGCCCGGCCAACTTCACGCAGTTCGCCACTTGTTGCCAAACTTCACCAAATTTTCACTATCGTTAGTGCTACGTTAGTGCTGTTTTCTGTCATAAAAAGTTTTGTTAGTGCTGCTAAACTTCACGAATTAGTGAAAATCAATACGGGTCCGGCCAACTTCACACAGCTTGCCACTTACTACCATACTTCAGGTGCGTGAAGTTGGCCCGCTACTAGTCGCCAAAATTCACCAAATTTTGACCAGAGTTAGTACTACGTTAGTGCTGTTTTCTGCCGTAAAAAGTTCCGTTAGTGCTGTTAAACTTCACGAATTAGAGCAAGTTCAAAATGGGCCCGGCCAACTTCACGCAGCCCGCCACTAGTCGCCAAACTTCACCAAATTTTTACCATCGTTAGTGCTACGTTTGTGCTGTTTTCTGCCATAAAATTTTTCCTTAGTGCTGTTAAACTTTAAGAATTAGAGCATCTTCAAAATGGCTTCAGCGTGAAGTTGGCCCGCCATTTCTCGAAAAATATCACCAAAATTTGACGAGCGTTAGTGCTTCGTTAGTGCTGTTTTCTGCCACAAAAATTTTCATTAGTGCTGCTAAACATCACGAATTATAGGAACTTCAAAATGAGCCCGGCCAACTTCACGCAGCCCGCCACTAGTCACCAAACTTCACTAAATTTTCACCATCGTTAGTGCTGCGTTAGTGCTGTTTTCTGCCACAAAAATTTTCGTTAGTGCTGCTAAACTTCACGAATTAGAGCAACTTCATAATGGGCACGGCCAACTTCACGAGCCCGCCACTAGTCGCCAAACTTCACCAAATTTTCACCATCGTTAGTGCTCTTTTCTGCCACAAAAAGTTTCGTTAGTGCTGCTTAACTTCATGAATTAGAGCAAAATGAAAACGGTAGAGCCAACTTCACGCAGCTTGCCACTTACTCCCAAACTTCACCAAATTTTCACCACCGTTAGTGCTGTTTTGTGCCGTAAAAGTTTTCGTTAGTGCTGTTAAAATTCACGAATTAGAGGAACTTCAAAATGGGCCCGGCCAACTTCACGCAGCCCGCCACTAGTCGCTAAACTTTACCAAATTTTGAGCATCGTTAGGGCTATATTAGTGCTGTTTTCTGCCATAAAAATTTTCATTAGTGCTGCTAAACTTCACGAACTACGTCATCTTCAAAACGGTTTCAGCGTGAAGTTCGACCCTCATTTGTCGAAAAAAATCACCAAATTTTGACGAGCGTTAGTGCTACGTTAGTGCTGTTTTCTGCCGTAAAAAATTTCGTTAGTGCTGTTAAACTTCACTAATTAGAGCAACTTCAAAATTTGCCCGGCCAACTTCAGGCAGTCCGCCACTAGTCGCCAAACTTAACCAAATTTTGACCATAGTTAGTGCTACGTTAGTGCTGTTTCTGCCATAAAAATTTCGTTAGTACTGTTAAACTTTTCGAATTAGAGCAACTTCAAAATGAGTCCAGCCAACTGCACGCAGCCAACCCCTTGCTACAATCATCAGTAAATTTCGTCCATTGTTAGTGCTACGTTAGTACTGTTTTCTGCTAGAAAAATTTCGTTGGTGCTGTTAAACTTCACGAATTAAAAGAACTTCAAAAGGGGTCCACTCAACTTCACGCAGCCCACTACTTGTCGCCAAACTTCTCCATATATAGACCAGGGTTGGTGATATGTTAGTGTTGTTTTCTGTCATAAAAAATTGCGTTAGTGCTGCTAAACTTCAAGAATAACAGGATCCTCAAAATGGCGTCAGCGTGAAGTAGGCCCGCCGCTTGTCGAAGAATTTCACCATATTTTGACCAGCGTTATTGCTACGTTAGTGTGGTTTTCTGCCGTAAAAATTTTCGTTAGTGCTGTTAAACTTCACGAATAAGAATAACTTCGAAATGGGTTCAACCAACTTGACGCAGCACATCACTTGTTACCAATCTTCAGCAAATTTCGTCCATCGTTAGTGCTACGTTAGTGCTGTTTTCTGCCATAAAAATTTTGTTAGTGCTGTTAAACTTCCCGAATTAGAACAATTTTAAAATGTGCCCGGACAACTTCAAGCAGCCCGCCAGTCGTCGCCAAACTTCAACAAATTTTGACCATCGTTAGTGCTGTTTTCTGCCATATAAATGTCATTAGTGCTGCTAAACTTCAAGTATCATAATCAAAATGGCTTCAGCATGAAGTTGGCCCGCTACTTATTGAAAAAGTTCACCAAATTTTAACCAGCGTTACTGATACGTTGTTGCTATTTTCTGCCGAAAAAATTTTTGTTAGTGCTGCTAAACTTCACGAATTAGAGCAAAATCAAAATGGGTCCGATCAACTTCACTCAGTTAGCCACTTGTTACCAAACTTCACCAAATTTCGTCCATTGTTAATGCAACGTTAGGTCTGTTTTCTGGCATAAAAATTCTCGTTAGTGCTGTTAAACTTCACGAATTAAAGCAACTTCAAATTGGGTCCGGCCGACTTAAAATCTGGTTTAACGACCCACGATTATGCACCAAGGCTAAGCTAGAACGGTCGTGCGGCCAAAGATTTGGGCCGTATAACAATACGGGAAGAGCATATTACTCTGTGAGTTCAAGTCTGTACTTCTGTCAACACTAATTGAATATGTATATTCTGTATTTATAAGTAGCAAGATCTAGAATGATGGAAAAAATAAAACTTTCTGTGCATACCTTGAAACGGCAATCCTACCCTGTAGGCTTCCCTTCTGTCACAGTTGATAAAAGTGATTTATTTCACGATTTTAAATGATAACAGGCATAGTATTACATCCAGTGGAAGAATCGAATCCTTCTCGAGAGAAATCAGATGAGATTGTATAACTTACCAGAACCAGAGTATTAGATCTGAAGAAAGAATCGTTGTTTCAATCTACTGAAAGTAACCGAAATAGAACCAAACTGCTTATCTATCAGTAACACCAAAAGAATTTTAATTGTTGGAGTCGCAGATTTTGCTCTGGCGAGAGAATAGATTATTTTGTTTTTGTTTTCATTATTGGATTACATGTGAGATAAACGAGTTCAGTTACAACCAAATGGTGGCTACATCAGGGGCGGATCCAGAGGGGCGCGATCGGGGCGATCTCCAACCCATAATAGGAAGCTTTCTTATTTTATTTATACTGTAATATCCTATGTGATGTTGTAGACAAACAATTCCACGCATCGGTGTTTACAAACACCACCACGTGGTTTGCAAGAGGATCTTCCACCAGATGGATCTACAGTCACATGCAGACGACGGCTTCTGGCCCCTTCCACGGAGCGGAAGACGACATCGAAGCAGCAGCGCCACCGCCACCCAAAAGGACCCTATAAATTGGATGGATAAAGGCAATTCGGTACCAGTTTTCTGGTGTCCTCACTATTGTTTGCTTCGGAACATTAGGAGTAACCTAACCCCAGGGCCTCTAGTCTGCTTCGGGACTACGCCTATCCTTTCTCCTGGCTTAGCCTGCTTCGGGGCTCTGTTGGCCATCTAACCTACACACTGCTTGCTTCGGAGCTTTGGGCACCTAATTCCATTCCTCTTAGCCTGCTTCGGGGCTCTGTTGGAGATCTCTCTGCGACCTTACGGTCAAAGACCACCCATAACTAACCTTTGATATTAGAGAGATTAATTTGTACAATATTTTGTGGAAATACTTTTATAGTGGAAGCTTTTATAATAAAATTGGTAGTGAAAGATCGATTCCGGACGCTCCTTTTATTAAATGCTCTATCCACAAAACCTATATGAGACAAAGTTTTACAATATAAATAAAATTCATCCCAAAGTTTGGAGCTCTTAAAAGTAGCAGTATGACAACCTACCCTCCCCCCCCCCGGTGGTCGGTCCTCGATCCGCCCTTGGGCTACATTGAGTTCTTGGAAGACACACGTACTTAAATTAGATGCAGCTTGAATTAGAATTCTGCACGGGACTGAATTTTTAGCCTGGGTCCGGCCCAGCCGGTGAATTTATAATGTGATTCCCGACCCAAGTCCGAAATATGTTTTAGCATTTCGGCCCGAGCCCGGCCCGAGTTCGTGTGATAACCAAATGAGCCCGAAATAAGCCCGAATTAGAGAAACAAAAATTAACGTAAAATTGTATTTTTATTCACAGCAATTAGAGGCTTTATTTTGCAGTTGTGCTTTAAAAGTTCTTCAGAAAGAACGGTGCAATATATATCGTTGTACAGTATATTTACAAAGTTAGAGGCGAGAAATATGGTTGTATATTTAAAGATTTATTGTCCGAGCCCGGCCCGAAGTGATATATGCTTTATAGGCCCGAATCTTTTCTGCAGACCGGGTCAGGCTCAGAAACGCGGGCTCGGCCCGAGCCCGTGCTGACCTCTAGCTTGAATACAGTGCTGAAAATTGTAAAGTAATATGTAAAGTAACTCTTTCAATAGCAATATGTTTGTTGTGTATTGATTCTTAAGATTATAATAAAGCACTTTGATTTCCATTGAGGCAAAAAAGTACCTTCATCTCAGATATTGTTCAAACTTTGTGTATAAAAACTACAGGTATAGACCAATGTGGTTTTAGTGGACACGTACAGTACTTTGTATTTTCAAAGGAAGTGTTATTTTTGTTTTGTAAAAAAAAAGTTCTTGCGAAATAATTGGACACCAAAGATAACAAGTAAAAATTATGAAGTGAAACCAACACGGAAATTAGTTTGGAGCCCTAACATTCAGCTGTGGAGACTGGTAGTTATACTTCTTGTTGTGCTATGTGTGGTACGTACGGATAGGCCCCTCTAACGTTTAATTTTTAAATTGTTTTTATATAAATCGTTTGATCAGGTATGATTAACAATTTTTAACGTTTGATCAACTTTACTAACATAAATATAAGCTATATTTTGTAGCGGTGGTTAACTACACGCTAGCCCCCTTCACGCCAGATCAAAAAAATTCGATGCCAAGCGTTTGATCAAGTTTCGAAGATATATAAGGGTTAGAAAAGGGAGGCAGTCCCCTACACCTCTGATTCAACTTTTTCTTATGTCAGTCGTTTGATCATAGTTTGATCAGGTGTGACGAATAATTTTTAACGTTTGGTCAGTTTTTCAGAGATAAGCTATATTTACTGGGGGGATAACTACGCGCTAGCCCCCCATCACGCCGATTCGATTTTTTTTAAATAATCGTTTGATCAGGGTTGCTCAACACTTCATCTACTTTTCACTAACATCATCTACATTTCATCTACATTTCCAACATTTCACTAACAGAGCAATAAAGGTCTCAAACGGGGGGCTAGCCCACTACACCACCAATTCGACTCTATTATGTCAATCGTTTCATCAGGTACTATCAACAATTTTTAACGCTTGATCAGCTTTACTAAGACAAATATAAGCTATATTTAGTAGAGTTGGCTAACTACTCAAAATCAAGCCAGAATCGAAATCTTTCGATGTTAATCGTTTGATTTTCGTTTGATCAGGTTTGGTTAACAATTTCCAACATTTGGTCAACTTTACTAACAGAGGTATACAGGATATAAAAAAGAGGAGAACATGAAACATTGCTACATTGCTACTTACTAAGAGAAACATTCTTTTTTCACACACACACACACACACACACACATATATATATATATATATATATATATATATATATATATATATATATATATATATATAAAAATTAAAATAAATCGGAATTCAGTATGCTACGAGGATTGACAATAATGTCTTCCCTGAAGGGAAAATGGATGCAGAAAGTGAGTGTATTTGTTTATTTTTTTACTTTCAATAACAAATTTTCAATATACATAGATATTTTTGGGAATTACATTACAAATGCATCCACACGATCAAAAATGCGTTTACATCACCATTTAGAGTGTGTGCCTTATGTCTAAAGTAATCTGTGATGTAGTTTTTATGTTGATTAAACAATTTTGCTGGTAAGGGGAACATAATCATATGCCACATTGTCTAACCGAGTACACTGCAAAATAAGATTCAACATTCCCATGCAAAACAACGCAATGACACATACCAAACAAGCCTCCCCTGTTATATGCAGTTAGATTACCAAAACTAAACTACCTACATTTTGTTCGGGGTTTAATTCCAAACGATTTCACTTAATAATTCAACTTCATGGAAGGGGGGGCCTTACAATTACGTTCGGCCGAACCGCTTAGTCAAGCAGCAAATCTATGTAATTAGGATACAGATATGCAGCATCAATGCAATATCTGAAAAGATGCAATTTCTCAATTCCTCGATTCTGAAATAAAAAAAATCTACTCTCTAAAAAACCTCATACAAAGGAGTAAATGTCATTCAACTTGCTAAGGAATATAATCATCTAATTTATCACTACTTAATTTTACTATACTTATCTAAAGTTAGTTTAAATATTCATATTTACTTTAAGTATCTTAATGTCACTACCTAGAGTTACAACATAAAGGAAACACTTGACTTTCAAGATTTAAATCATCATTAACGGTGGGCAAATTTTCTGAAGTTTGGCAACATGTAGCAGGCATG
This sequence comes from Thermobia domestica, assembly GCF_964235325.1. NCBI lineage: Eukaryota > Metazoa > Arthropoda > Insecta > Zygentoma > Lepismatidae > Thermobia > Thermobia domestica. The sequence goes on from NC_137470.1 coordinate 85,488,317, forward strand.
CGTAAAGTTCATCGGACCTATTTTCGGGTTCCTCTAACTCAAGAATTAAGTAGCACTAACTAAAGATTTAGGGCCTGATGTAGACTCATACTGATTCGTGATTAGTGTCATACTAAAGAGTTTCACTAACGTATGTTTCCTGCAGTAGTCAGGCCTTTAGTATGACGCTAATAATACGCCAAAAAGACTCTGCATAAGGCCCTTAAGGTACAAAATAACAATAGCATAGAATATAGCTAATGATGAAGGAAATATCGGTTAATTTTTCATACAAGTCACGGGCTAACTTCACGTTGGTGCAATTTTTAACCTGCTCTAATTTATGAAGTTAGCCGAACAAATGAACATTTTTTGGCAATAAACAGCATTAATATAGCAATAAAGACGGACGATATCTACTGACGTTTCTTGAAAAGAAACTTGCATAAAGTTACGCGGAACCGTTTTGAAGTTGTTCTAATACATTCAGCTTAGCAGCATTATCAAAAATTGAAAACAGCACTAACGTAGTACTAACGATGGACAGATTCTGGTGAAGTTTGGCGAAAGGTGGTGTGCTGTGTTAAGTTGACCGGTCATATTTTGAAGTTGCTCTAATTCTTGCAGTTTAACAGCACTAACGAAACCTTTACGGCAGTAAATAGCACTAACGAAAGCTTTACGGCAGAAAACAGCACTAACGTAGCACTAACTCTGATCAAAATTTGGTGAATTTTGGCGACTAGTGGAGGGCCAACTTCACGCTGAAGCAATTTTAAAGATGCTCTAATTTTTGAAGTTTAACAGCACTAACGAAACCTTTTGCGGCAGAAAAAAGCACTAACGTAGCACTAACGATGGTGAAAATTTGGTGAATTTTGGCGACAAGTGGCGGGCCAACTTCACGCTGAAGCAATTTTAAAGATGCTCTAATTCTTGAAGTTAACAGCACTAACGAAACTTTTTACGGCAGAAAACAGCACTAACGTAGCACTAACTCTGGTCAAAATTTCTTGAATTTTGGCGACAAGTGGCAGGCCAACATCATGCTGAAGCCATTTTGAAGATGCTCTAATTTTTGAAGTTTAGCAGCACTAACGAAAATTTTTATGGCAGAAAACAGCACTAACGTAGCACTAACGATGGTGAAAATTTGGTGAATTTTGGCGACAAGTGGCGGGCCAACTTCACGCTGAAGCAATTTTATAGATGCTCTAATTCTTGAAGTTAACAGCACTAACTGAAACTTTTTACGGCAGAAAACAGCACTAACGTAGCACTAACGCTGGTCAAAATTTCTTGAATTTTGGCGACAAGTGGCAGGCCAACATCACGCTGAAGCCATTTTGAAGATGCTCTAATTTTTGAAGTTTAGCAGCACTAACGAAAATTTTTATGGCAGAAAACAGCACTAACGTAGCACTAGCGATTGTGAAAAATTAGTGAAGTTTGGGGACTAGTGGCGAGCTGCGTGAAGTTGGCCGGGCCCATTTTGAAGTTGTTCTAATTCGTGAAGTTTAACAGCACTAACAAAAAATTTTATGGCAGAAAACAGCACTAACGTAGCACTAACGATGGTGAAAATTTAGTGAAGTTTGGCGGCTAATGGCGAGCTGCGTGAAGTTGGCCGGGACCATTTTGAAGTTGCTCTAATTCGTGAAGTTTAACAGCACTAACGAAAGTTTTTACGGCAGAAAACCGCACTAACGTAGCAATAATTCTGGTCAAAATTTCTTGAATTTTGGCGACAAGTGGCGGGCCAACTTCGCGCTAAAGCAATTTTAAAGATGCTCTAATTCTTGAAGTTTAACAGCACTAACGAAACTTTTTACGGCAGAAAACAGCACTAACGTAGCACTAACGATGGTCAAAATTTCTTGAATTTTGGCGACAAGTGGCAGGCCAACATCACGCTGAAGCCATTTTGAAGATGCTCTAATTTTTAAAGTTTAGCAGCACTAACGAAAATTTTTATGGCAGAAAACAGCACTAACGATGGTGAAAAATTAGTGAAGTTTGGCGACTAGTGGCGAGCTGCGTGAAGTTGGCCGGGACCATTTTGAAGTTGCTCTAATTCGTGAAGTTTAACAGCACTAACAAAAATTTTTATGGCAGAAAACAGCACTAACGTAGCACTAACGATGGTGAAAATTTAGTGAAGTTTGGCGACTAGTGGCGAGCTGCGTGAAGTTGGCCGGGCCCATTTTGAAGTTGCTCTAATTCGTGAAGTTTAACAGCACTAACGAAACTTTTTACGGCAGAAAACCGCACTAACGTAGCAATAATTCTGGTCAAAATTTGGTGAATTTTGGCGACAAGTGGCGGGCCAACTTCACGCTAAAGCAATTTTAAAGATGCTCTAATTCTTGAAGTTTAACAGCACTAACGAAACTTTTTACGGCAGAAAACAGCACTAACGTAGCACTAACGATGGTCAAAATTTGGTGAAGTTTGGCGACTAGTGGCGGGCTGCGTGAAGTTGGCCGGGCCCATTTTGAAGTTGCTCTAATTCGTGAAGTTTAACAGCACTAACGAAAATTTTTATGCCAGAAAACAGCACTAACGTAGCACTAACGATGGTGAAAATTTGGTGAAGTTTGGCGATTAGTGGCGAGCTGCGTGAAGTTGGCCGGGCCCATTTTGAAGTTGCTCTAATTCGTGAAGTTTAACAGCACTAACGAAACTTTTTACGGCAGAAAACAGCACTAACGTAGCACTAACTCTGGTCAAAATTTGGTATATTTTGGCGACAAGTGGCGAGCCAACTTCACGCTGAAGCAATTTTGAAGATGCTCTAATTCTTGAAGTTTAACAGCACTAACGAAACTTTTTACGGCAGAAAACCGCACTAACGTAGCACTAACGATGGTGAAAATTTGGTGAAGTTTGGCGACTAGTGGCGGGCTGCGTGAAGTTGGCCGGACCCATTTTGAAGTTGCTCTAATTCGTGAAGTTTAACAGCACTAACGAAACTTTTTACGTCAGAAAACAGCACTAACGGTGGTGAAAATTTGGTGAAGTTTGGCGACTAGTGGCGGACTGCGTGAAGTTGGCCGGGCCCATTTTGAAATTGGTCTAATTCGTGTAGCTTAACAGCACTAACGAAACTTTTTACGGCAGAAAACAGCACTAACGTAGCACTAACGCTGGTCAAAATTTGGTGAATTTTGGCGACAAGTGGCGGGCCAACTTCACGCACCTGTTGTAGTCCCATGTTCAATCTAGTCCGTTTGAATGAATTGCAATACGATTATGACCATCTCTTTATACCGCAGCCAAAGTTAAAAGTTCGGATAATGTAACCGTTTTAAATTTGAGATTTCCTAATATGGTTTTTTTTCATGCAGTTTCATTTTCTTGTAAATGACGCATATTGATTTCGTCATCCAGACGTTGTTAATAAAATCGCAGATCCTAGATTTTGTCATCTCCTCCGACATTTGTAAATTTCTACATAACCACATGAAGAGGTCCCCTAGAAGTGAGTACTCAATGATCTTGAGTAGGCATGGTCATTGAGCATTTTCACTAAAGTTGTCATAGTGTACACGATACACCAAAGATCTTCTATACCATTTCCTGACATAATGTATCCATTCGTTCCTAGAAATTACTTAACTGCAAACCTCCTAAAGGGGTACAACTTAGGACCGTTCAGAAATTTCTTCAGCTGAGTTATTATTTCAACTCCTTTCCAGTATATTGGCTGATCTAATGTCATAACGCATGTGCTTTGTTTACTTTTCTTGCAGTGATTTACTGTATGCAGAAGTGTAGAATATATAGTATTAGTTTTAGATGTTGAAATATCGAAGAAATACAGAGGTACTACACTTCTTATATCAAAAGAAAAGGTATGTATCTCACCATTACAAATCGTTGTGGCGAAGTTTTCACATGATGAAAACTTATAGAAAGGTTGTTTGAGAATAGGAAATCGAGACGCAGGTGAAGACTTGATTAAATCTTTCGAGTAAGACAGAATTGACACACCAAGAAAAGCTTATTTGATTACCCAAAAGTTTGGTTGCTTTGTGATTGTCAGTGTTACTAAGTTGGTAGCGAACACAGGACTTACTGTACGGTTAATATTTTCCAACTAACCGTCTAAGGGAAGATCTCAAAAGAACCTAAAATCAATTCTTCATATTTCTCATCGATCAAATTATCGGTCTCAGACCCAAAGTAAGGCTGCTTTGGAGGTTAGATTATAATTGGTTCCATAGCAAGTATTACAGCATACAATCGGGAAAATATTATTAATGATATACCGGAACCTAGTGAATCCTGCACAACTCTATATGTAAGCCCTAGTGAGCAGCAAGGACGTTTATTAAACGCAAATTTGATAGCCTCGAGACTTTCTTTAAATATTATATCCGTAATAACACAATTCTTTGGATTATTAAACAGTTTCTATCAGGCTAACGATCAAGAACCAGGCGAGAGCGTTATGACTGCTACGTAGATTGTTTAGCATTAAGTATTAATAATCCAAATAGTATTGTAGTTGCAAACAAACTGGAAATATAGGAATGGCTTGATTATCATTGATAAATTAATAGTAATTATTTTAAGATTTGGTATCCCAACATTTATCAATTCCAAGGGCCCAACTAAAACAAGCCGCTTTTCGTTCCCAAAGCTATATGTCTGTGATACCCTCTCTTATTAAAGGGAGATATAAATCCACGGTTTTTTAAATGGTACGCCATTGTTTAATGTGAGTTAAAAAGCTCTAAAAGCACTATGGCTTATACCAGGGAGGACATGTATCCTTCTCCATACGGGCGAATAAGAAATGTGTAATCATGACCATTTTGTCAGAATTGAGTTTTGGTTGGTTGAAGACTCTAACTAACTTTCGCAATTCTTGTTCTTCTTGAAGGATCTTGTAGGCTGCCAACTATTCACTGCTGAGAATAGCTGAGGTCGTGTCACAGCCTGTTGCATCATGAAAAAAGTGAAAGTATATTACAAAAAGCTTGACAAGCTCGGGGATGCCTGCCCAATCGCAAGTGACCCATCAACTTGTCCATCATTATTACGCGTGATATTCAGTCTTTCTCAGCTAAAGACTTCTTGTTCCGCACGTCACTGGTTATAACCGAATATTTCGAATTGGCAAGTCCTAAGGACAATATGTGCTTAAGTACTTTTCCCATTTGAATCCACCCCCTCTCGTCGCTTGTACTGCATGCAAACTGATTCCACTAGTTCTAATGCAAGTATCATGCCGGATCTCGACATCTACTGATATTATGTTTTTATCTGAATGCATCCTTATATCTACAATTAGTATTACCATTATTTCTGCAGAAAGTCATATTCGGCAGCCTTGTAAATATATCTTATTTCTTCTGCCATATGAATGTTATAATTCAACAGATATTAGTGTATTACAACGTTTGAGTTGTATTTGAAAAAACCTAATCTCACTACGCTTCTTATCAAATATTACTATGTCTGGTTGGTTGTAGTGCATGCTAACTGCTTGCATTCGTTTTGATAAGACAACAAAACGTATCTCGACATCTCCTCTTAGTAAAATGTTATCTGAACGTTTCGGTATCTTAGAATTACTATGTTTTATGAAAACAGTCTGAAGTATAGATCTAAGCACATCTCTGTGTATTTCTAATTTCTTCTTGCCAATGTTAACGGCTCTACTAAGGAATGTACTCTAGGCAGCTTCCCAATGTATTCCGCTATATGCAGCGAACACCTAAGCAGAAATCTACAGACGATATGGTGCTTCCATTTTTGTAAAGGAATTTATTTGGTGATCTAGGATGGCTCTGGTCAACGGCCATGGATATGCTCGCATACATACAAGGCCAAATGAAAGTCTGGTTCAGTATTAGATATGAGTACACTTCGTAAGCCTCAAATGCTGGCGATTAATCATGTACATTTTGTGGAGTAACTTTCTGTTCTTGAGAATACAATTTTCAGTCGGTGGGAGGACACGCAAGCTCTATATAGATGTGTAGAGTAATGTTTGTAGTTTGTGCATAATAACTACGACGTGCAAATGTTTGCATAATTGTTGCTGCTTGTACTTTCAAAAATGGAGTATACGCTGACACAACGAGTCTTCTGCGACGCCTGGAGAGGTGAACCCAATAGTTGCAAGAGAACCAATAGTGTTTACACCTGTGTAATAGACAAATTAAAATTACAAAACTGTGATGAGGATGTAGCAGAGTGCGTCAGAAAGATTACAGATAGTTTTTATATACATGTCAAAGAGAAATGGCAAAAATGTCATCGTGCAATGAATAACTTTGTAATCAAATATGGTAAGTGGCTCGACAGTACAGTGGAGTTTTCTGCAAACGTACGGAATGCAGCGACATTACGACGACCTGGATCATTTATTATAGGTGTTACACCGAGAACACCTTTAGGGCGTCCAAGAGAAGTGTTTGAAGAAGTAAGTGAAAAAGCAAAGAGAAGACGGTTGCAGTCGTTAGTACAACATCGACAACCGAAGAGTTAGTGTATGCAGCGCACATGCGTTTACGTGCAAAAGAAAAACGTGATGCTTCTTATATTGTGAAAGAGATTGATGTGTCACACAGGAGGGATCGCGAATCAAAAAGGCGTACAAGAGTCCAGAGACGAGAGTACCAATTAAGACTACCAACGATAAGGCATTAGCATTATATGTTGACGCGAAATTGACAAAGAAACAATACCAGTTATTTCGTAACCAGGCAAAAGTTCACAATGCAAATATCTATTCGTCTAACTATAAACTGTTAGAGGCAAAGAAAGCGTGCTACCCAGCCTATATTATCACAGACGTATATGCGGAACTGCTGCTGCAAGCGTTACTTCATCATACTATCGAGCGGTTGATCACCAGAAACAGTTGTGATCATACTACTGAACACAACAATAGTTCTTCCAGTGAGGATATGTGACTGCTTACCGCTTCGTGTCGCTCTGTGTCCGTGCAATGCCGTGTTTTCTTTGGTTATGAATTTTGTTAAGCTAGATGTGGCAATTGAACCAGTGTGAGGCCAAGAGAAGCGGGCCTGGTTCTACAAGGTATACACGTACCTAATTACCTAAGGATCTAATAGTTTTTCCAGTCAATAACCTGAATGTGAATCCTTTACAAGATTACGACCATAAGTCTAATATAACTATTACAGAAAATTGTTAAGTTTCGTGGGCTTCTATTTGAAAAGTAGCTTGGAAAAGTCGCAAAGGAACAAGGTGCTGAGCAATTAGCAATGATTATCCTTATGTCGTATAAAACCTAGGGCAATAAGTAGAAACCAACTGCGATGGACGTGTAGTAGAGCTTTCATTCTTACGACCCGGTCTTGGATAAAAATGTACATGGAGTCTTTGCATGTATGGAATATCCAAAGATCGTTCTTTATTAAGAGTGTTAAACTTTATTTCCTTTTTAAAGGTTCGAAAACTAAATGGCAGTTAAACAATTTTAAGTGTCCTTGCAAATGGCAGTATCCTCGAAGTCAATCATATCCTGTTGAACATCTTAATATATAAACAATCAAAGAATAAACAATTTTTATAAACGTACGATTGAATGATACTGTAGCACGCGAATGTGATATCTAAATGAATTGGTTTTTGCTCGTTTACTTAAGTGTGTCCTGCTACGGTTTCGTTTTCTCTACGGGTACCAAAGCAATTCGTGTTAAAGGATTTCAAAATATATAACAGAACATTAAACCACCTTCATGTTTTATACCTTCATTAACGTTTAGTAAAGATCGTCTTCTTGTCCATTTTTTTAGGCCTATAAGGCGGAAACGATATCACAAAATAATATTCATAACTGATTGGATCAACAATTAAGCCGTTGTCAAAGACATATCTGTTTTTTACAGCTCTTTTTCGTTATCATCTATATCAGATTGTCTTCCGATCTGCCAATTCTACATGAACTCCTTGGCAGAATGCAGAAAACCTTCAATACTTCATATTGGCCCTTTTACACTAACATGTGGTTCGTTGACAAACCTATCCTGCAATCACTTTCTATCTACAGATAAGTAAGCTTATCCGGCTGGAGCCGATGGTGACTGTGTGGGTCCTGGAATTCGCATATCCTCTTTCACACACCAAACTCTTTCGATTGGGTACATGCTTAGACCACTTCCCTCGTGGAGTTGGAGGTACTTCCGAATTGAATTCTGAACACCTGCCGTGTTAGTAGGGGAAAAAGTGGCCATATTGAAGCTTTGTATTATTTCTCCGTTGTTTTACTTGATATGGCTTATACCAGGGAGGATTTGTATCCTTCTCCATACGGGCGAATAAGAAATGTGTAATCATGAGCATTTTGTCAGGATTGAGTTTTGGTTAGTTGAAGACTCTAACTAACTTTCACAATTCTTCTTCTTTTTGAAGGATCTTGTAGGCTGCCAAGTATTCACTGCTGAGAATTGCTGAGACTTGTCACAGCCTGTTGCATCATGAAAAAAGTGAAATCAATCTTTTAATAACGCCAAAGTTTCTTTAAATTTAATAATTTCGTAGCATTTCTTTTCAGTAGTGCTTCTACTAACATTAAAAGAATCAGCAACTGCTTATGAAGTTTTCTAGTAGGAATCTTAAAAGATCTGAATCTGTCCCATCAACAGCTACAGATTTCCCTTTTGTAGTTTCTTTTATTACTCTTGTCCACATAGAGCTACTTATATCTTTTGAACACTATTTGCATCATTTGAATCTGTCTAGTATTGATCTCCAAGATTCTCAAGAACTGTGATTGAATTGTCGTGGCTCCAATGGCAGAATAAAATTGGATCGTGTAGATAATACCCGAGAGCTCTTTTTTCTCTTTTTGCACTTCCTAACGAGCTAATCCCCCAGAAAATTTCGTGGCCTTCATTAAAAACTGTTCGAAAATAATATCACTTGGAACTTCGCTCAAGAAGTCCAGTTTTTCTGCGAATTGTTCCTTGAGAATGTTCCTTGAGTTGTTAATTTCTTGTAATCGTCTGACACCGTATTTTCCTTCAGGGCTTCCATCTATTGAGTATAATGATGTGCAAATTTTTCATAGAAAAACGACCAGCTGCGTGAGAAAACGGAAGCATTAATTTAATTGCCATCAAATGAAGTTTCTAGTCCCCTGTTCAATTTAGTCCCTTTGGAAGAATTCAATAAGGTTATGACCTTCTCTATATGTTGCAGCCAAAGTTAATAGTTCGCAAAATGTCACCGTCTTAATTTTGAGGTTTCTTAATATGGTTTTTGTCATGCAAGTTCATTTTCTTGTAAATGTTGCATAGTGATTTCCTCATCCAGACGTTGTTAAAAAGATCGTATATCCTAGATGTTTCATCTCCTCCTACGGTTGTAAATGTCTTCATAACTAAATGTAGAGGTCCCGGAGCAAAGTCTAGAAGTGAGTTCTCAATGATCTTAAGTAGGCATGGCCATTCAGCATTTTCACTACAGTTGTCATAGTGTACAGGATACATCAAAGTTCTTCTATACCATTTCCTGACATAATGTATCCAGTCGTGCCTAGAAATTACTTAAGTGCAAAGTTCCTAAAGGGGCTACAACTTTGGACCGTTCACAAATTTCTTCAGCTGAGGTACGATTTCAACACCTTTCCAGTATAATGGCTGATTTAATGTCATAACGCATATGCTTTATTCACTTTTCATGCACTTATTCCTGGATGCAGAGAGTAGAATATATAGTATTAGTACTTGATGTTGAAATATTGAAGAAATACAGAGGGACTACACTGCTTACAACAAAAGGAGAGGTGTGTATTTTACCATTACAAAATCGTTGTGGCAAAGGTTTCTCAAGATGAATAGCAATCTAATGGTTGTTTGAGAATAGGAAATCCAAACACGAGATTCGAGTGAAGGTTTGAAACTTCCGAGGAAGACAGCATTGAGACACCAAAAACATTAGAGGGAAAGTGGATATCAGAATGAAGAAATGTGATAAGATATTCTTATCAAGACGGTGCTATGAGATTACTTTTTCATTCATTAACTTGGATATGTAGTATTTTTATCAATAGACATTTGAAAGAAATGACTTTTACTGCTCTATGAAATGTGTGGCACTTAGTTACTAATTAAAGCATACAGTGAGCTTATATGGAAAGATTATATAAGGTAAGTATTATATGGTAAGTGGCTCGACAGTACAGTGGAGTTTTCTGCAAACGTACGGAATGCAGCGACATTACGACGACCAGGATCATTTAGTATAGGTGTGACACCGAGAACACCTGTAGGGCATCCAAGAGAAGTGTTTGAAGAAGCAAGTGAGAAAGCAAAGAGAAGACGGTTGCAGTCGTTAGTACAACATCGACAACTGAAGAGTTAGTGTATGCAGCGCACATGCGTTTACGTGCAAAAGAAAAACGTGATGCTTCTTATATTGTGAAAGAGATTGATGTGTCACACAGGAGGGATCGCGAATCAAAAAGACGTACAAGAGTCCAGAGACGACAGTACCAATTAAGATTACAAACGATGAGTCATTAGCATAATATGTTGACGCGAAATTGACAAAGAAACAATACCAGTTATTTCGTAATCAGGCAAAAGTTCACAATGCAGATATCTATTCGTCTAACTATAAACTGTTAGACGCAAAGAAAGCGTGCTACCCAGCCGATATTATCACAGACGTATATGCGGAACTGCTGCTGCAAGCGTTACTTGATCATACTATCGAGCGGTTGATCACCAGAAACAGTACTCTACTGCGAGAGATCAATGAGGAAGTTGAAATGACCATGTTCTTCAAATGGTGTTTGTATGGCGCGTCAGGTCAGAGCGAATACAAACAATGGTATAATTCAGATACAGAAGACGATATACATGACAATACATATTTGTTTGTTATTTCGTTAGTGTCTCTAAAATTACAATATGGTTAAAAGACAGTCTGGCATAATCCACGGCGATTGCCTATACGCTATTGTCTGCCAATCAAGCTACTGTTCATGAAAGAAACAGCAGAATTAATACGCTTAGAAGTTACTGAGATTCAGCAACAACTACAAGCTCTCTCACTAAACACTATCACTTACAATGATCATCAAATAGTAGTGAAACACAGATTAATGCTGACAATGGTAGATGTGAAGGTCTGTAGTGATATCACAAACAATCATATTAACGATGTTACATCTGCGGTGCATCTTCAAAGCCAATGAACGATCCACACAAAACTACAGCATTACCACCTGACAAAACAACGTTTGAATTCGGTTTGTCAAGTCTGCATTCCTGGATAAGGTGCTTACAGTTTCTGTTGCACATTGCATATACACTGGACATCATACCTGACAAGTGAGAAAGAGGGATCAACCAAATGTTGATCAACGAAAGAAATTACTACAGAAGCGATTTCGTGAAGAAATAGGTCTCCTGGTGGATGTGCCGAAACCAGGCTACGGAACAAGCAATGAGGTAATATTGCCCGCAAGTTTTTCTCGAATCCATCATTATCAGCGTCCATTACTGTCATCAATGAAGAGTTGATTAAACGATTTGTAGTTCTCTTACGTACCATTGCTAGTGGTTATACAATTAACTGTGACGCATTTGGTATGTATTCTCTGCAAACTGCCCGATTATATGTGGACCTGTATGACTGGTATTTCATACCGGCATCTGGGGATATAGTATGGATACATGGGACAACGTCGAATCTGCGCTAGTTCCTATTGGACAGCTTTCCGAAGAGGCACAAGAAGCTCGGAATAAAGATTGTCGAATGTTTCGCGAACATCATGCCAGGAAAAGTTCTCGTCGCGACAACATAGAAGATTTAATAATGCACATGTTGTTAATCACGTCGGATCCCTGCATAACAAACCTTAGCAAATTTACACTCAAACACTGTGACATCTTACCGAAGAAATACGTCTATTGTTACGAGTTGCACCCACGTGTCAAGCATGCATTTCAGCTGATCATACTACTGAAAAAAACAATAGTTCTTCCAGTGAGGATATGTGACTGCTTACCGCTTTGTGTCGCTCTGTGCCCGTGCAATGCCGTGTTTTCTTTGGTTATGAATTTTGTTAAGCTAGATGTGGCAATTGAACCAGTGTGAGTCCAAGAGAAGCGGGCCTGGTTCTACAAGGTATACACGTACCTAATTACCTAAGGATCTAATAGATTTTTCGGTCAATAACCTGAATGTGAATCCTTTACAAGATTACGACCATAAGTCTAATATAACTATTACAGAAAATTGTTAAGTTTCGTGGGCTTCTATTTGAAAAGTAGCTTGGAAAAGTCGCAAAGGAACAAGGTGCTGAGCAATAAGCAATGATTATTCTTATGTCGTATAAAACCTAGGGCAATAAGTAGAAACCAACTGCGATGGACATGTAGTAGAGCTTTCATTCTTACGACCCGGTCTTGGATAAAAATGTACATGGAGTCTTTGCATGTATGGAATATCCAAAGATCGTTCTTTATTAAGAGTGTTAAACAATTTTAAGTGTCCTTGCAAATAGCAGAATCCTCGAAGTCAATCATATCCTGTTGAACATCTTAATATATAAACAATCAAACAATAAACTATTTTTATAAACGTACGATTGAATGATACTGTAGCACGCGAATGTGATATCTAAATGAATTGGTTTTTGCTCGTTAACTTAAGTGTGTCCTGCTACGGTTTCGTTTTCTTTACGGGTACCAAAGCAGTTCGTGTTAAAGGATTCCAAAATATATAACAGAACATTAAACCACCTTCATGTTTTTTACCTTCATTAACGTTTAGTTAAGATCGTCTTCATGTTCATTTTTTTAGGTCTATAAGGCGGAAACAATATCACAAAATAATAATCATAACTGATTGGATCAACAGTTAAGCCGTTGTCAAAGACATATCTGTTTTTTGCAGCTCTTGTTCGTTATCATCTATATCAGATTGTCTTCCGATCTGCCAATTCTACATGAACTTCTTGGCAGAAGGCAGAATAACTTGAATACTTCATATTGGCCCTTTTACACTAACATGTGGTTCGTTGGCAAACCTATCTTGCAATCACTTTCTATCTACAGATAAGTAAGCTTATCCGGCTGGAGCCGATGGTGACTTTGTGGGTCCTGGAATTCGCATATCCTCTTTCACACACCAAACTCTTTCGATTGGGTACATGCTTAGACCACTTCGCTCGTGGAGTTGGAGGTACTTCCGAATTGAATTCTGAACAGCTGCCGTGTTAGTAGGGGGAAAAGTGGCCATATTGAAGCTTTGTAATATCCCTCCCTTGTTATACCTGATATGGCTTATACCAGGGAGGATTTGTATCCTTCTCCATACGGGCGAATAAGAAATGTGTAATCATGAGCATTTTGTCAGGATTGAGTTTTGGTTAGTTGAAGACTCTAACTAACTTTCACAATTCTTCTTTTTGAAGGATCTTGTAGGCTGCCAAGTATTCACTGCTGAGAATAGCTGAGGTCGTGTCACAGCCTGTTGCATCCTGTAAAAAGTGAAAGCAATCTTTTAATAACGCCAAAGTTTCTTTAAATTTAATTATTTCGTAGCATTTCTTTTCAGTAGTGCTTCTACTAACCTTAAAAGAATCAGCAACTGCTTATGAAGTTTTCTAGTAGGAATCTTAAAAGATCTGAATCTGTCCCATCAACAGCTACAGATTTCCCTTTTGTAGTTTCTTTTATTACTCTTGTACACATAGAGCTACTTATATTTTTTGAACACTATTTGCATCATTTGAATCTGTCTAGTATTGATCTCCAAGTTTCTCAAGAACTGTGATTGAATTGTCGTGGCTTCAATGGCAGAATAAAATTGGATCGTGTAGATAATCCGCGACAGCTTTTTTTTCTCTTTTTGCACTTGCTAACGAGTTAATCTCCCAGAAAATTTCGTGGCCTTCATTAAAAACTGTTCGAAAATAATATCACTTGGAACTTCGCTTAAGAAGTCCTCTTTTTCTGCGAATTGTTCCTTGAGAATGTTCCTTGAGTTGTTAATTTCTTGTAATCGTCTGACACCGTATTTTCCTTCAGGGCTTCCATCTGTTGAGTATATTGATGTGCAAATTTTTCATAGAAAAGACGACCAGCTGCGTGAGAAAACGGAAGCATTAATTTAATTGCCATCAAATAAAGTTTCTAGTCCCCTGTTCAATTTAGTCCCTTTGAAACAATTCAATTCGGTTATGACCTTCTCTATATATTGCACCGAAAGTTAACAGTTCGCAAAATGTCACCGTCTTAATATGGTTTTTGGTTAATATGGTTTTTGTCATGCAATTTCATTTTCTTCTAAATGTCGCATAGTGTTTCCTCATCCAGACATTGTTAAAAAGGTCGTATATCCTAGATTTTGTCATCCCCTCCTACGGTTGTAAATGTCTTCATAACCAAATGTAGAGGACCCCGAGCAAAGGCTAGAAGTGAGTTCTCAATGATCTTAAGTAGGCATGGCCATTCAGCATTTTCACTAAAGTTGTCATAGTGTACAGGATACATCAATGTTCTTCTATACCATTACCTGTCATAATGTATCCAATCGTGCCTAGAAATTACTTAAGTGCAAACCGCCTAAAGGCGGTACAACTTTGGACCGTTCAGAAATTCCTTCAGCTGAGGTACGATTTCAACACCTTTCCAGTATAATGGCTGATCTAATGTCATAACGCAAAAGCTTTATTCACTTTTCATGCACTTATTTACTGTATGCAGAGAGTAGAATATATACTATTAGTACTTGGTGTTGGAATATTGAAGAAATACAGAGGGACTACACTATTTACAACAAAAGGAGAGGTGTGTATTTTACCATTACAAAATCGTTGTGGCGAAGGTTTGTCAACATGAATAGCTATCCAAAGGTTGTTTGAGAATAGGAAATCCAGACGCGAGATGCGAGTGAAGGATTGAAACTTCCGAGGAAGACAGCATTGACACACCAAAAACATTAGAGGGAAAGTGGATATCAGAATGAAGAAATGTGTTAAGATGTTCTTATCAAGACAATGCTACCGTGATATGAGATTAATCTTTCATTCATTAACTTGGATATGGAGTATTTTCATCAATAGACATCTGAAAAATATGACTTTTTCTGCTCTATGAAATGTGTGGCACTTAGTTAATAATTAAAGCATACAATGAGCTTATATGGAAAGATTATATGATTAGCCCTCAGTTTGGTTGCTTTGTGATGACCAGTGTTACTGAGTTTGTAGCGAACACAGGGCTGACTATACCATAAATATTTTCTAACTAACCAAGGGAAGATCATAAAAGAACCTAAAATTAATCTTTATTTGTCTCATGGATCAGATCACCGGTCTCAGAACCAAAGTAAAACTGCTTCGTAGTTTAGAATATAATGGGTTCCATATTATTAATGATAGACCGGAACCTAGTGATTCCTACACATCTCTGTATGTAAGCACTAGTGAGCAGCAAGGACGCTAATTAAATGCATATTTTTCTAGTCTCGAGTGTTAACAAACAGGAGACTTTCTTTAAATAATATATCCGTAAGAACACAACTCTTTGGATTAAACGATCAAGAAAAGGTGAGAACGTGATGGGTGTTAAGTAGATTTCTTCAACAGGAACCACTCTCAAATAGTATTGTAGTTGTTTATAAACGGGAAGTATAGGATTTGCTTGATTATCATTGAAAAATAATACTTATGTTTTTTAAATTTGGTATCACAACATTGTTCAATCCCAAGGGCCCACCTAAAACAAACCGCTGGTCGTTCCCAAAGCTATACGACTGTGATACCCTCGTCTTATTAAAGGGAGAAGTAAATCCACGGTTTCTTACGCCATGTATAATGTGATTTAAGTAGCTATAAAAGCACTACTGCTTTGTTCTTAAGACCTAGGTACACTACGCAAGATACTGCGGCCTCCGATTCATTGTTTAATATCTATACTAGCTCTAACCCAATAGAAATTAAAGAATACATGGCGACGTCCACTGCTGATTTCTAAATTTCACACCATTTTTAGATAGACATAAGCCACCATAAGCTTTTTCGCCTTTGCGGAGACCTTGAAATGGAACCCTGAATTGTTGGCACGCCTTTTGCACCGTAAACCACTAATTAAAAATCGAAAATCCCCGTCAATCTTCTAAATTATTTCTGTAATCACCGGATCACTTAGAGATCGATTTAATCTTTTATTATTATCTTTTTTATATATTGTAGAATACTATTACAATGAAGTCACGTGACATCTCTGCTAATGTTCTCATTTTAAGGTGATTTCTGGTGGTGCAGATGCATATAACAAAATGCTTGACAAGCTCGGGGATGCCTGCCCTATCGCAAGTAACCCATCAACTTGTCCATCATTATAACGCGCTTTCTCTTTATTATACCTTATGAGCTCACCGTGATATTCAGTCTTTCTCAGCTAAAGACTACTTGTTCCGCACGTCACTGGTTTTAAACTCGAATATTTCAATTTGCAAGTCCTAAGGACAATATGTGCTGAAGTACTTTTCCCATTTGAACCCACCCTCTCTCGTCGGTTGTACTGCATGCAAACTGATTCCACTCGTTCTAATGCAAGTATCATGCCGGATCTCGACATCTACTGATATTATCTTTTTATCTAAATGCATCCTTATATCTACAATTAGTATTCCCATTATATCTTCAGAAAGCCATGTTCTGCAGCCTTGTCTGCCATATTTCTTCTTATTTCTTCTTATTAATCTTATTTCTTCTGCCATATGACAACAGATATTAGTCTGATACAACGTTTGAGTTGCAATTGAAAAACCCTAATGTCACTACTGGTTGGTTGTAGTGCATGCTAACTGCTTGCATTCGTTTTGATAAGAGAACACACATATCTCGACATCTCCTCTTAGGAAAATGTTATCTAAACGTTTCGGTATCTTAGAATTACTATTTTTTCTGAAAACAGTCTGAAGTATAGATCTAAGCACATATCTTTGTATTTCGACTTTCTTCTTGCCAATGTTAACGGCTCTACGAAGGAATGTAATCTACGCAGGTTCCCATGGTATTCGGCTTTATGCAGCGAACATATAAGCAGAAATCTACTGACGATTTGGTGCTTCTTTTTTGTGAAAGAACTTATTTGGTGATCTAGGATGGCTCTGTTAAACGGCCATGGATATGCTCGCATACATACCAGGCCAAATGACAGTCTGGTTCAGTCTTAGATCTATTACTTGATTCCTACTGGCTTAGAGCTAGTAAAGAAATTCAACAATGAATCGGAGGCCGTAGTATCTTGTTTTGTGTATTTAGGTGTTAAAAACGAAGCAGTAGTGCTTTTATAGCTACTTAACTCACATTATGCAATGGCGTACCATTTAAAAAACCGTGGATTTACTTCTCCCTTTAATAAGACGAGTGTATCAAAGAACGAACAGGGGTTGGTTAGGTGGGCCCCTGGGATTGAAAAATGTGATACCAAATGTAAAAATATAAGTATTAATTTTTCAATGATAATCAAGCAATTACTATACTTAACGTTTATATGTAACTACATTACTTTTTGAGAGTGCTTCCTGGTGAAGAAAACTACTCAGGACTCATAACGCCATGCCTACTCAAGATCATTGAGAACTAACTTTTAGACTTTGCTCGGGGAACTCTACATGTGGTTATGTAGACATTTTCAACCCTCGGAGGAGACGATACTAAGTTGGAAGCGAACACAGGACTGAGTGTACGGTAAACATTTTCCAGCTAACCGTCTAAGGGAAGATCACAACAGAACCTAAAATCAATTCTTCATATTTCTCATCGATCAAATCACCGGTCTCAGACCCAAAGCAAGGCTGCTTTGGGGGTTAGAATATAATGGGTTCAATAGCTAGTTTTACAGGATACAATCGGGAAAATATTATTAATGATAGACCGGAACCTAGTGAATCCTACACAACTCTGTATTTAAGTCCTAGTGAACAAAAACGACTCTAATGAAACCCATATTAGATAGCCTCGAGTGTTAACACACAGGAGACTTTCTTTAAATAATATATCCATAAGAACACAATTCTTTGGATTAAACCATTTCTATCAGGCTAACAATTAAGAAAAAGGTTATGAGTCCTAAGTAGATTTCTTCAGCAGGAAGAGCTTTCAAAAAGTAATGTACTTACACATAGACGAAAAGTATAGCAATTGCTTGATTATCATTGATGAATTATTACTTATATTTTTACATTTGGTATCACATTTTTCAATCCCAAGGGCCCACCCAAAACAAACCGCTGTTCGTTCCCAAAGCTATATGACTGTGATACCTTCGTCTTATTAAAGGGAGAAGTAAATGCACGGTTTCTTAAGTGGTACGCCATGTATATTATGTGAGTATAGTAGCTATAAAAGCACTACTGTTTCGTTTTTAAGACTTAGGTACACATCACAAGATACTCAATTTTGAGATTTCCTATTATGGTTTTTGACATGCAGTTTCATTTTCTTGTAATATTACATAACTGAAATTACATAGTGCAAAAATCCTAAAGGGGTACAACTTTGGACCGTTCAGAAATTTCTTCAGCTGAGTTACGATTTCAATAACTTTCCAGTATAATGGCTGATCTACTGTCATAACGCGTGTGCTTTGTTCGCTTTTCTTGCAGTCATTTACTGTATTCACAAGTGTAGAATATATAGTATTAGTACTTGATGTTGAAATATTGAAGAAATACAGAGGTACTACACTGCGTATATCAAAAGAAAAAGAGTGTATCTCACCATTACACAATCGTTGTGGCGAAGCTTTCACTAGATGAATAGCTATCCAAAGGTTGTTTGAGAATAGGACATCGAGACGCGAGCGAAGACTTGACTAAATCTTCCGAGTAAAACAGAATTGACACACCAAGAACATAAGCGTATAGTATTAGAGGGGAAGAGGATGTCAGAATGACGAATTGTGATACGATATTCTTATCAAGGCAATGCTACCGTGATATCATTCTAGAACTTGGGTATGGACAATTTTCACCAACAGACTTTTGAAATTAATTACTTTTTTGTTTTACGAAATTTGTGGCATTTAGTTACTAATCACAGCATACAGTGAGCTTATATGAAAAACTTATTTGATTAGCCAAGAGTTTGGTTGCTTTGTGATCACCAGTGTTAATAAGTTGATGGCGAACACAGGACTTACTATACCGTAAATATTTTCCACCTAACCGTGTAAGAAAAGATCTCAAAAGAACTTAAAATCGATTCTTTACTTGGCTCATCGATCAGATCACCGGTCTCAGGCCCAAAGTAAGGTTGCTTTGATGGTTAGAATATAATTGGTTCCATAGCAAGTATTACATCATAAAATCGATATAAAATTATTAATGATAGACCGGAACCTAGTGAATCCTGCACAACTCTGTATGTAAGCCCTAGTGAGCAGCAAGGATGCTAATTAAATGCATATTTGATAGCCTCGAGTGTTAATACACAGGAGACTTTCTTAAAATAATATATCCGTAAGAACACAATTCTTTGGATTAAACAGTTTCTATCAGGCTAACGATCAAGAACCAGGCGAGAGCGTTATGGGTGCTAGGTAGATTTCTTCAGCAGGAAGCACTCTCAAATAGTATTGTAATTGCATATAAACGGCAAATATAGCAATGGCTTGATTATCATTGATAAATTAATAGTAATTATTTTACATTTGGTAACCCAACATTTTTCAATCCCAAGGGCCCTAATAAAACAAGCCGCTGTTCGTTCCGAAAGCTATACGTTTGAGGTACCCTCCTCTTATTGTAGGGAGTAGTAAATCCACGGTTTTTTAAATGGTACGCCATTGTATAATGTGAGTTAAGGAGCTCTAAAAGCACTACTGCTTCGCTTTTAAGAGCCTAGGTACACAACACAAGATCCTACGGCTTCGGATTCATTGTTGAATTCCTTTACTAGCTGTAAGCCAATAGGAATCAAGTAATAGATGCCGATGTCCAATGCTGATTTCTAAATTTCACAGCATTGTAAGAAGACCATAAGCCGGCATAAGCAGTTTAGCCTTACCGCACACTTCGAAATGGAACCCTCGAACTATTGGAGCGCGTGTTGCACTCTAAACTACTAGTTAAAAATCGAACATCCCGTCCATCCCCAAAATTATTACTTTTATCACCGCGTCACTTAGAGATCGATTTCATCTCTTATTAATATCTGTTTTCAGTAATTGTAGAATACTATTACAATGAAGTCTAGTGTCATCTCTTCTAATGTTCTCATTTTAAGGCGATTTCATACGTAGTGGATGCATTTTACAGAAAGCTTCACAAGCTCGAGGTGCTTGTCCTATCGCAAATGACCCAGCAATTTGTCCACCATTCTAACGCGCTTTCTCTTTAGTATACCTTATGAGCTCACCATGATATTATTCTTTCTCACCTAAAGACTTCTTGGTCCGCACGTCACAGGCTTTAAACTCGAATATTTCGAATTTACAAGTCCCAAAAACAATATGAGGTGCCGCACTTTTCCCATATCAAGCCGCCCGCTCTCGTCGGTTGTACTGCATGCAAACTGATTCCACTCGTTCTAATGCAGGTATCACTGCGGATCTCGATATCTACTGATATTATCTTATTATCTAAATGCATCCTCATATCTACAATTAGTAATACCATTATATTACAGTCGCCCAGAGGGCCACAGTCGGCAGCCTTGTAGATATGGCATATGAAAGTAATTTTTCAACAGATTTTAGTCTATTCCCGCGTGTAAGTTACAATTGAAAAATTCTAATCTGACTACACCTCTTATATAATATTACTATGTATGGTTGGTTGTATTGCATGCTAACTGCTTGCATTCGTTTTGATAAGGGAACAGCGTGTATATAGACATCTCTTGTTAATAAATATATGAATGTTTCTGTAAGTCGGTAATACAATGATCTCTAAAAACAGTCTAAAGTATAGTTCTAAGCACATATCTGTGTTTCGACTTTCTTCTTGCCAATGTTAACGGCTCTTGGCTGGACTATGCAAGGAATGTACATTAGGCACTTTGCCATGATATTCCGCTATATGATGCGATCATCTATGCAGAATTCTACAGACGATCTGGTGCTTCTATTTTAGTAAAGGAATTACTTGGTGATCTAGAATGGCTCTGGTCAACGGCCATGAATATGCTCGCATACATACCAGGCCAAATGACAGTCTGGTTCAGTGTTAGAGATAAGTACACTTCGTAAGCCTCAACTGCTGGCGATTAATCAGGTAGATATTGTGGAGTAGCTTTCTGCTCTTGAGAAGAAACCTTTGAGTCGATGGACAGGACACGCGAGGTCTGTTCACGTCAGCAGAAATACATCTTGTTGATCATCCTGTCTCAGGTATGAAATTTGTCAAAATGCTAATAAAGGTGATGCACTAATTTGCTACAAAAGGGAAGTTTACTAGAACTTTGCTCACCGGTGAGAAACCGTTTAGACGATCGAGAAATTCAAATCCTCGTATAAGCTCGATAAGAGTGTGCGATATGGCAGTCTGTAGTGCAAGATGAACTGTGCGAGCCAGAAAAACTTTAAGGTTCTATAGCCTGTATAGGTCTATAGATACGTAGCGTTATCAATATAGCATCTTGATGAAGTGAGTCAAGGTTGCAAAAGACGCCTCGATAATTTTTTATAGACGCAACTTTAACTTTCAGGCTAATCTAAAGTTAATAGCAGAGTCTATTTCTTTCTTTGGGCAGCGAGACGATCAAGTTCTCGGACACTATTCCCAAGAGGGGAATTTCAGGGCTTGTGGTCCAAATGTGGGAAGTGAGCCTAAGAAGTTTTATATCTTTCAGGTGTACTTGACTTAAATTCTCCCAATGTGACCTAGTACAAAAAAAAATCAACTGATAATTTTGTTGATGTTTCTGTTCTACATCTGTTCTACCAAGCGTGTATGACTTCCTTTCATCGCGAATTAGTGCTTCACACCGCTAGCTTTAATAATTCATTGGCCGGACCTGGCTCACAGGCTAAGAGAAGCGGGCCTTGTTCAACACGGTAATCACACACCTATTTACCCAAGGATCTCCTACTAGATTTTCA
This sequence comes from Thermobia domestica, assembly GCF_964235325.1. Classification (NCBI taxonomy): domain Eukaryota; kingdom Metazoa; phylum Arthropoda; class Insecta; order Zygentoma; family Lepismatidae; genus Thermobia; species Thermobia domestica. The sequence continues at coordinate 85,510,351 of NC_137470.1, forward strand.
GGCCAATTACCTGCATGTGAATCCTTTACAAGCTTGCTACCATAAGTCTAGTATAACTTTTACAGAAGATTGTTAAGCTTCGCGAGCTTCTGTATGAAAAGTAGGTTGGTACAGTCGCAAAGGAACAAGGTGGTGAGCAGTAAGCATTGATTATACTTATGTCGTATTAAACCTGTGCCAATAAGTTAAAACCAACTGCAATGGACGTATAGTAGAGGTTTCATTCTTACGACCCGGTCTCGATAAAAATGTATACACGACTCCAAAAGTGCATTACCATCAGCAATTCTCCTTTTCCTGCAATAGCAGGCAACCCGAAAAGCTCGGCGCTTCGGTTGGTTGCGTATTCGAAAGGCGTTGGACCAAACCTCAATTTTGTAACAAATATATCAGTGTGGCAAACTGCAAATAAGAGAATAAAAAAATTGTTAAGAATGACAATTTTACTATCGTGACGGAGTTGGATGACACCAAAAGTTACAAAATGTTCTTACTTAAGCAGTTCAAACAAGACGAATGGCAAGAAACAGATATCAGAGGAAACCATTTCTCTCCTTCGCCCCCAAAAGAGAATCTCATAAAAAAAGAGTTATATAATGCAAAGGTTTAATATAAAAGCCCAAATAGAAGTTTAAAAAGTTGACCCCCGAAGGGCAAGAACAACTGAGACGAAATGAGTGTAATGGTGCACAGATATTGCAGACGTAAAATGAAGGAATACGGGTTTTGTATTTTAATATTTAAAAAAAAACGGTTGGGTGGGGCATGGGCCCCTCCAAACATTTGATCACGGAACATCAAAAGTGTTGGTAACAGTATGTCAGATGTGTGTAAAGAACATAAAGAATTGCAGCGAAAATTTACGTATGGACAATACGAAAAAACAAACGAATACGTTTTTTAATTTTCTGCGGAAAAACGGTTTTAGGGGGCAAAAGCCCCTACCCAAAATTTTGAAAGTTGACTCCTAAAAGGCAAAAAGAAGTGAACCGAAGTAAACGATATTGTGGACAGATATTATAGACGTAAAATGACAAAAAAGGGTTTCGTATTTTACTTGAGAAAACGGTTGGGCGAGGCACGAACCCCTCCAAACTTTGATCACAAAATATCAAAAGTGCTAGTAACAATATGTCAGATGTTTGTAAAACACATGGAGAATTGCAACATAATTTTGTGTATGGATAATACGCAAAAATAAACGAACACGGGTTGTTTATGTTCTGCGGAAAAAACATTTTAGGGGGCAAAATCCCCAACACAAAATTTTGAAAGTTGACACAATAAAGTCAAAAACAAGTGAACCAAAGTGAATTAAATTGTGCACAGATATTGCAGATGTAAAGTGACAAAAAAAGGATTCCGTATACTCTTGCAAAAAAGGGTTGGGTAGGGCAAAGACCCCTCCAAACCTTTGATCACGAAATGTCGAAAATGCTAGTAACAGTATGTCAGATGTGTGTAAAGCATATGAAGACTTCCAACGAAACTTTGTGTATGGACAATACGCAAAAAATAAACATATACTGTGTTTTATTTTCTGACAAAAGATGGGTTTTGGGGGGAAAAGCCCTTACCCAAAATTTTGAGTAGGCAGGAAGAAATGAACCAAAGTGAAGAAGTTGTACTCAGATATTGTAGACATAAAATGAGGGAATAGGGGTTTAGTATATTCCTGGAAAAAAGGGTTGTTTGGTTCACCGACCCCTCCAAACCTTTGATAACGAAATATCGAAAGTACTAGTAACAGCATGTCAGATGTGTGTGTGAAGGACATGAAGAATTGCAGCATAACTTTGTGTATGGACAAAACGCCAAATATAAACGCATAGTTATTTTATTTTCTGCGGAGAAACGGTTTTTAGGTTGCAAAAAAACTCACCAGAAAATTTTGAAAGTTGATGCTGAATGCTAAGAGGAAGTGAACCAAAGTGAATGTAATTTTGCACAGATATTGTAGACGTGAAATGATTATACGAGCTTCGTATTTTCCTTCAGAAAACTGTTGGGTGGGGCACCAAACCATCCAAACCTTTGATCACGAAAAATCAAAAGTGCCAGCAACAGTATTTCAGATGTGTGTTAAAAACACGAAGAATTCAATATAACTTTGTCTATGCACAATACGCAAAAAATAAACATATATTGTTTATTATTTTCTGCGGAAAATCGGTTTTAGGGAGCAAAGTCCCCCACCAAAAATTTTGAAAGTTGACACCCGAAAGGCAAAAAGAATGAACCAAAGTGAATGAAGTTGTGCACAGATTTTGTAGACATAAAATGAGGGAATACGGGTTAAGTATATTCCTAGAAAAAAGGGTTGTTTGGGGCACCGAACCTTTGATCACGAAATATCGAATGTCCTAGTAACAGTATGTCAGACGTGTGTAAAGGACATGAAGAATTGCAACATAACTTTGTGTATGGACAATACGCTAAAAATAAACGAATACTGTTGTTTTTATTTTCTGCGGAAAAACGGCTTTAGGGAGCCAAAGAGCCCACCCCATAATTTTTAAAGTTGACTCCCGAAAGGTAAGAAGAAGTGAACCAAAGTGAATGAAATTTTGCACAGATATTGCAGATATAAACTGAGGGAATACGAGTTTCGTATCTTCCTGTAAGAAACGGTTAGGTGGGGCACGGACCCCTCCAAACCTTTGATCACGAAATATCAAAAGTGCTAGTAACAGTATGTCAAATGTTTGTAAAGGACATGAAAAATTTGAACGAAACATTTTGTATGAACAATAGGCAAAAAATAAACGATACGCGTTTTTTATTTTCTGTGGATAAATGGTTTTAGGGCGCAAAAGCTGCCACTCAAAAATTTGAAAGTTGACGCAAGAAAGACAAGAAGAAATGGACCGAAATGAATAAAATGTGCGCAATTATTGCAGAGGTAAGATGAGGGAATATGTGTTTCGTATTCTTTCTGAAACAAAAAAAAAACTGTTGAGTGGACCGAGGCTTTGAGGGGCGAGAGGGGTGGACCAAAGTGAATGAAATTGTATGTAGATATTGGATGTGTAAACTATGGCCCTTCGTGTTTCACATGTGTCGTGTCTCCATCCGATTCTTTAAATTTTTTAGATCAACTACAAGCACAAACAATATACCGTTTTTATAGTATTTCAGGAGACACTTTTAACCCTTATAATGTTTTTGCGCATAAACAAGAATACGTGTCGATTTATTTGCAGTTTGCTCCTGATCTGCCAAATTTGGTGCAAAACGGATAGGGAAACTTGAGAAACACGAAAGGGTTTATTTCACATAGGGTGTATATAAAATCTACACACAATTTCATTTTCTTCGGTCCACTCCTTCCTGCGCTTTTAAGGAAATATTTACTTTTTTTCGGATGGGGCCTAGGCCCCAACAGTGTTTTTCCGCAAAAATTAAAACACGGGTCATTTATTTTTTTGGAATATAAGAAGTTTCGTTGCAATTCGAAATATTCTTTAGGAACGTCCGACATACGCTTATTTGCAATTTTGATATTTAGTAATCAACGGTTTGTAAGGTCCGTGCCTCACTCAACCGCTTTTTTCCAGGATAATACCAAACCCAATTATCTCATCTTACGTCTACAATATCTCTGCACAATGTAATTCAATTCGGTGCAGTTCTTCTTGCCTTTTGGGCCTCAAATTTAAAAATTTTGAGTGTGGCTTTTGCCCCCTGTAAACCATTTTTCCGAAGAATAAGAAACCGTATTCGATTTTTTTTTTTGCGTATTGTCCCTACTCAATGTGTTGTTCCAATTCTTCATGTCCTTCAAGCACTTGTGACATACTGTTATTAGCAATTTTGATATTTTACGATCAAAGTTTTGGAGGGGTCTGTGTATCATCTAAACTGGTTTCTTTTTTTTTCAGGACAATAAGAAACATGCATCCCCTAATTTTATGTATACAATATCTATGCACAATTTCATTCACTTCAGTTCACATCCTCTGGCCATTCGGCCTCAAAATTTCAAAATTTTGGGTGGGAGCTTTTGCCCCTAAAACCTTTTTTCCGCAGAAGATAGAAAAGAAGTATTCGTATACTTTTTCCATACTGTCCCTACAGAATGTGTTGTTCCAATTTTTCATGTCCTTCAAGCACTTCTGACACTGTTATTAGCATTTTTGATATTTCACGATCAAAGTTTTTAGGGCTCTGTGTCCCACCTGAAAGCTTTTCTTTTTTTCAAGAAAATAAAGAACCCGTATTCCCTCATTTTATATCTACAATATCTGTGCACAATTTCATTGACTTCGGTTAACTTCCTCTGGTCTTTCGGGCCTCAATTTACAAAAAAAAATTGGGTGGGGCTTTTTCCCCCTAAAACCGTTTTTCCGCAGAATGTAAAAAAACGTATTCCTTTATTTTTTTGCGTATTGTTCTTACACAAAGTTTCGTTGCAATTCTTCATCTCCTTAACAAACATCTGACATACTGTTACTAGCACTTTCAATATTTCGTGATGAAAGTTTTGGAGGGTTCCGTGCCCCACGTAAGCGTTTTTTTAAGGAAAATACGAAGCACGTATTCCCTAATTTTGTCTGCAATATATGTGTAAGATTTCGTTTACTTCTGTTCAATTTCTTTTCCTTGCGGGCGTCAACTTTCAAAATTTTGTGTGGGGCTTTTGCCCGCTAAAACTGTTTTTCTGCAGAAAATAGGAGACACGTATCCGTTTATTTCATGTGTAATATCTACCTGCCAAATTTTATCAAAATCGAAGTGTTACACATCGGAAGTGTTACTTGTTAGTAACTAATATTCCTTTAAAATATTGGAGGCGCGGTGGCTCAGTGGTGCAGCGTTCACCTCCGGTGCTTGGGGTTCCATGTTCGATCCCAGCTCGCGCTCTGTGGACTTTGTGGTGGACAAAAACCGTGCTGGTGGGTTTTCTCGGGGTTCTCCCGTTACCTCCCACATTTTTCATTCCACTATTTGACTCATCTCGAATCACCACCGTCTCCTTTAGCCTAACCGCCGTAAACGTGGGATGTAAAACTTAAAGATTTCATTTGATTTTTTTCTTTAAAATTTTATAAACAAATAGTTGTATTTTAAGATTATAGAAGCGAAAAATTGAGATCTATTGCAAGTTTTGGCTCCTTTCAACATTGAAGGAAATGACGGCGCAGGTATTTAGATTCAAGGAAGACATGAAATTAGAAACTGAGATTTCACTATATTTGCCATCATTTTAATGCACACTCTAAAGTTCTTAAATTCTAATTAAGTCAGGATTTTGCATCCAAATTATGTTGTAACAGATTAATTGTTAGAAAATCCGAATTGGCAATGCGAATTTAAGATTAGTCGATACTTTAGATAATATGGAAAAAAAATTGAAGAGTGTAACATAAGTGTGTGGCCAAGTAGGTTGCGAGGCGATTTAATAATTTGCATGTCTTCTACTCGCCAAAGTCCACCTCAACCGTGTCATTTTATTTTAAAACAAAACACTTTTATCATGAGTTACATTAGCATACAGTACATGAGTGACAATTTATATTATGATAGAATATACTATGAATTTTAATAGAAAAAGTGCAGACACTCGATAATTATTACGTAGTAAGATTTCAATAGATTCAGTGCTTGATCGTGCCGTGTGAGAACTTATAAAATAATTATCGCCCTTCCCTTGACGCTCTGGTATACACTGGAAAAAATGGGTTTCAATCCTACTTTATTTACACTGGATAAAGTTGGCAACTATGCTTTAGTCCCTACCTTGATCATATCCTGGTTCGGCGGCTAGGTTTCCGAGACGAGACGAGATGTCTCTTGAAATGCCTCGTCTCGTCTCATGTCTCAAAAATGTAAACACAGTTTTTGAAAGGGTTTAAAAATTTATTAACTCGGAGTAAGTTATTACCTTCGAAAATATACCAGCGTTTATTATTTCAAATGAGGACTATCCTAAAAACAAGTAATACCTAAAGTTTTTTTTTGTAAAATGATTCTTACAAACAGCTTTCATTTCCATTTTCCAATCGATTCAAATTTAAATATTTTGTGATAGTGTTCCAGATTCAAGTAAAATTTTAAACTATGCATCGAAATCAGTGTTTCAGAAGATTTCATTCCGAGGGCTGGTTGTCATATGTATGTATAAAAATCCTTTATAGAAATGCAAGTTCTCATAATGCCAGTTTCATCAGTGACTAACCATTGTTTCATGAGTTTTCTCGTTCCGAACAAAGACTCAAACATGTCAGCCTTTTTCTGTCTGAGTTTGAAAGGATGCTGTTTGGACAGTAAAATTTAATTTCTTTTTATTGTTTTATGATGTTATTCGAACCAAAGCCATTTTTGGAATCGAAAAGCCACATAGGTTGCATTTTTTAATAATTTATTTCATACACACTACAGATAGAACTACTCATAGCATTTTAATTACACAGCACATATTCTTTGGCATAGAGGGAAATCTTTGGTTATAGCAACATCCAGTATTACCAATGGGGATTTCCCTCATTCCCCTTGTAATTCGCACACCGTCAACAGATATAGAACATTGTTGAACATAACTCGAACCACTTCATCACACTCCTGGCCTTGTGACATGGTGCATTTTCTTGTCGAAAAATGCCACTTCTGTTGGGAAACATGGTCGTCATAAAGGGGTGTACGTAGTCTGCAAGCAGTGTGCGATACGCCTCGGCCGTCATTGTGCCTTGCTCGAGCTCCACTAGACACATGGACGCTCACGTGAATGTTTCTCAGAGCATTATTATTATTATTATTATTATTATTATTATTATTATTATTATTATTATTATTATTATTATTATTATTATTATTATTATTATTATTATTATAAAATCAAATATCACGACATTAATTATTAGTTTTAATTAACTGAATTGAGCTGAAAATTAAATCTTGATTTCAAAAGATTAACTATTAAGTTTATCCGTTCTGTACCTTTCTAAAGTAATAAATGCTGGAATTGGTTTTAAGGCTGTTTCTGAGTGAATACTTTCTTCAAAATAATATTAAAAATTATAGAAAGATTTTCGAGACATTCGAGTCGAGTCGAGATTTTTACGAATAGTCGAGAAATACGTTTGTCTCGACACGTCTCGAATTTTACAAAGTGTGTCTCTACTCGAATTCCAGTCGAGATTCGAGACATGTCGACTCGTGCGCATCCCTAAATATTCATATTTTAAATGTGCAATACTACCTCGCGAAAAATGACACCGAAGTTAATTTACCAAAGTCTACTTTCTCCTTGTTAGATTAGTGATTGTTGTTTAGGATAGATTATGCAAAGTCAGATATGGTTATGTATGTTTACAATTTCGTTTCTTTCTTTCAAAATGTATTCCTATCTATTCCCATTTATTATTAATAATTTATTTCTTGCATTTATTAATAACTATCTGAAAAACCCATTATTCGCATGGTGGCTGTATTTGGAAGCCAACGCCTGTAGTAGTATCACCGTTGATTTCAGCGAGTGCGAAAACTATGGATTTGACATTAATATCGGTCATTTGGGATTATTTTTACATGTGAGGGTATACCCTCCGGTATCCCGACCCGCAACCAAATGGGGTGAATTTGGAAGTTAATGCAATCGGAGTTTCACCATTGATCTCAGAGACCGCCAAAACTCGACACTAATATCGGTCATTTTCTACTACTTTTACATGTCCCTGTAAATGTCTCCTGAAACCCCCTCGTTCGATTTTTTTTTTATAAAAAGAACGCTTCATCTTGATCTGGGGCCTGGATCAAGGTAAGCAAGACCAAAATTTGGTAACTCTCGGTCCTCTCGTCTGGTCTCTAGGCAGCACATAAATACATATAGGGATACGCACGAGACGAGTGGAGACAGGATTTTCCTGACAAAATTCGAGTCGAGACACGGCTTTTCCAACAGTGAAATATATATTTTTCGAGTCGAGACATCACTTTTACAGCACATTTTCGAGACCAGACAGCCACAAATCTTTTCTCGTGCATATCCCTAGATACATACAAACAGACAGACAGACACATAAACAAACTTTTTATTTTATTTATATTAGATTAGGTATATTTCAAACAGTGTTTCTTCCAGAAGTGTTTTTAGGGGGCACTGCTTGCCCAGAGCTGTGAGAGTACCCCCGGAAGAGACCAAAATAATACGTGTATAATATAATAATAAATATAATAATATCAACAGTGTCCCCCGGAATACGAAATGTGCCCCCCGGGAAGATAGTTTCTGAAAGTAACACTGATTTCAAACACAACAGATAGAACCAACGGCACCGACTTTCAAAAATGTATGTGGGTGCATATCAATGGCGGAGCGTGTTATATGTTTTCAGGGGAGTCTCGATATTTTTTTGATTGATTTCTTTTCAGTTAAGATCTTTTATGAACGCTGTCATAAACGCTGTGCTGTGATAAAGTAAAATATACCGGTAGTATAAGGATAAGTCGGGGCTGTCCTCGCTCAGTCGGTAACACGACTGACTTAAACGTAAAGAAACAGGTTTAAACCCGTGATCAAGTTTAATTACTGTAATGCATATTCCCAACATATACAATCGTGATATTTAGTGTATATTTTCAACAACTTACATGATCCACAATGAGTGCAAGAAGCAGTGATATTATAATACGTTACTAAAAGAAAATACTACATTCATACAAATTAAAATGAAAAAAAAAATCATCATAAAAGAAAATACTTTTAATGTTATTGCAGAAAGAAATTGCAAGGATTTTGGAAATAAAGTATAAAGTGACTAACTTAGTGTGTTCCTTGGTTGCCTTTGCACAAACAAACTTGAAACAAACAATTATGCTTTAGAGGTTAGAAATTTTAATTTCTATCTCGATGTTTTAATTGTTTATTTTTTGATAGTGTCAAGCGAGAAATATTTATTTTGATATGTTTATTATGTTTTGAAACTAAAAATCTTGCCTGCAGCACCCTGACAAGATTATTTCTGTGAGTGCTGGAACCAGGGAATACCAAGGAGGCGGCGCACATGGACAGAACAACCCCTAACATTTCTTACACAGCACAACGTTGTGTGGCATAGAACGTTGCTACTGTACTAGCGAGTTCCAGCTAGTTAAGCCTTTTATTAACAGCCGGAGGCAGCATTCTGTTATATCGTTGTAGTGAATCGCGTGTTAAAATACTCCTAGTATCAGTGTTTTCATTCTTCTATTGACCTTGAAGGATAAAACAAATGCCTTTTGAGGAATACAAGTTCCCTTTAATTCATGAAGTTGATATAGAAATGACCTTTCAACCTATGCTGTGTATAAATGCTGGAAGTCTTTCTAAAACGAGCGGAACGAGGGAGCCATTTATCAAACGGCTCGACTCGAAACTCGACGTCAAAAAATGACTCGTCTCGGAACTCGATTCTAGAAAATTACCTTTGATTCGACTCGAAACTCGACTTGAATTCGAGTCGTGTTTTAGCTCGACTCGTGCCCATCCCAAGGCATTAGAAAAGATGGAAGCTTATTATTATTCTGCTAAACTAATTATATAATAATAACAATGTTGTTATGTAAAATTAAAAATACAGAATATAGAGAAGCGTAGGATATGCAAACTGATCTGAAAGAACTCCAATATTACATACCATCAACAAAATATTTTCTAGTAGTACAGTAGACCTGCTCATCAGAACACAGTTTATTCATATTAACCTTTTACTGTATATCGTTAATTATGGTACCCCTGTTTTCAGGGTGCGAATTACCGGAGGGATAAGGGGATTTGTCCCCCTCAATCAGATTTTATTCCCCCCAAGATATCAACTGAAGTTTCCCCACCGGAGATCCTCGCTTTTCCCCCAAAAACCATGCTTAGTATAACGCCAAATTTCACTGATTTTTGTCATTTCTTGTAAGTTTAATCTGCTAGCCGTATTTCAAAATGAGCAATGTAAACTGTTCAGTATTGGTCATTCTAATTTCCCCACTATTTTCACAGTTGCTTAGTTTAACTATAATATTATGACTACAGTTGTTACTTGCAACGGTATCCTCATACCCTTCAGTTCGTCGTCGTTCGTGAATATTGAATGTACTAATTGCGCATAACAAAGTAGGATATGGATTTATAAATGCTCTTAGTGGTTGGCCAAGAAGTAAACAAATCGTTTCCTCCATCATACTCGGGCATGTCATATCCATTCTCTAGATTTGTATCGATTACCATCTTGTTTTAATTTTTGTTATATTTCATTTTAGTTTGCAAATTTGCATAATATTTGTAATATCCAATAAATAGAACAAGTGGATTTAATAGAACATTAGTGGACTATTATTGCTTGAGCATCACTGCCTTTTACAGTTTACGGATATGAACTTTTGACACTGTACTCAAAATCTGAGTTCGGCCTATATATTCTCTTGTGGCTATATGTTAGTGTATATACTTACGATGCGTCCGTAGTGAGCAAACACGTTAGTGAAAGTGAGTAAGAGCATAAGATTTGTTTTAGCATTTGTTAATACGACTGATTCTCCTTGTCATTCATTGTCTGTTTGTGTCTGTATAAGCACTTCAACTGGAGCGGGCCGTTTAAAGTTAACTCTTCAGTTTCTATCTTTCTTTTCGCTATACAGTTTGCTGTCCACGCCAATAATCTTGTCTGGAAAACTTCAATATAATATTTATACTTCATTTGATAGCATAGAACATAGTGAATCAACTCAGCTGTATCCTAACAGTAAAGTAATTATAAGTGCTGATTTCCTGAGCTCCATCATAGATTTGACTTAGGGATGCCCACGAGACAAGATTTGAGGCTGCCTCGTCTCGAAAATGTGCTGTAAAAGGAATATCTCGACTCGAAAAATGTATATTTCTCTATTGGAAAAGCTGTGTCTCGACTCGAATTTTTTCAGGAAAATTCTGTCTCGACTCGTCTCCTGCGCATCTCTAACTTGACTTTATTTTGATTTCAATTACGATTGTAATTATATTTTTCTTTTAACACAAGCAAAGCATGAAGTTTCGAACACGGGTCATCTGGGTGGTAGTTCTGTACGGATGCAATGAACTACGTAATAACGTAGTAGAAACTCCCTACTCTGTAAATATATATTGCTAATATTCGTAAGTTTCAAGCTTGTAAAAGAACGTAGTTGTTTTGTCTTTCTATTAAGGTTTACGATATTTCTATCGTATCTTGTCTGAGCTGCAAAACGAAAGGTAATACATTTATCGATTTATGGTTAGGGATTGGTCCTTTAAAACATTTAATTAAATCGAGAGGTGATAGAAAGATACTATCCCGCGAAAAACGTGCATTTTCTTTTGTGACAGATGATAACACTACTTCAAGTTTGACTATTGAATTCATATAGTTTGGAAATCTTCGTTTCACACTGTGAAACGATACTCACTTCTTTTATTTTGGTATTGGTAGTGGTAACTCGTTTAATATATGCAAGAAGTTGACTCTCTTAGTCATAGATTAGAAACTTGTAGCAATAGACGTTGAAACCGAACTTGGCTAACTTAAGCTACTTCTGGTTTGAATAGGGATTGGTGGAAAATATTCTTGGGAGGCTGAATTCTTGGAGGAACATTTCCTTACGACCCTGAGTTGATTGTAAAAAACCCCTATCTTGATATCTCCTATTGTTTTGGTTCCTGGAAACAAGAATTGAAATAGGAAATGATAGTTAATTTGAACCACTTCCTGTTGATCGTAAAAAAACCCGTATCCTGATATCTTATATTGTTTTGATCTATGGAAAAAAGAATTGAAGTAGGAAGTAATAGTTAATTTGAACCACTTTCTGTTCCGGTAGGGTGTTGACAATAATTATGATATGTTGCCTAGAGACGGTAAATCGATTGGACAAAAATGCTCTCGCTTTCTGTTACTGTTTTCGTTCTATGACGAGGAACGTTCAAACAGAATATGGCTAATTTTAACAAATTCTGCTTTGATCAAAGCTTTCACGGAGATGGAGGAGGCTATTCTTGAGGCGATGAATCGATTGCAAAAAGCCACTTTTTAATATCTTTTACCATTTTTGCTCTACGGAAATCAGTATTGGAACAGTAAGTACTAGTAAATTTGACCAATTTCCAGTTTTAGTAGAGTTATATGGATAGTAACGATATATTTGTTGAGAGGCTGAATCGTTTGCTTAAAACTGTTTCTAGCTATCTGCTGTCGTTTTCGTTCTATAGCGATAAACGTTGAAACCGTTATTGAAACCAGAAGTTATAATAAATTCTAACTACAGCCGAATTTAGTATTGTAGATATTTGTCTTTAGACTCTAAATCGTTTGCAGAAACCACCTCTCACTATCCGTTATCATTTTTTTTATATATATCGACAAACGTTCAAACCGGAAATGGCTAATTTGAAGCAATTCCGGTTTGAGTATAAGGCTAACGGAGGAAATAAAATATATTTTTTGGATACTGAATTAATTGCAAAAGACCACATCATAAAGCATTTATTATTTCTATTAGGCGGAAATTGGAAATTGAAACCGGAAGTAATAGTAAATTTCAACCATTTATAATTTCGGTAGAATATTTTGTGTACCCATGATGTTGTCTCTAGATGGTAACTCGTTTTCAAAAATCAGTTCTCGCTATGTTACCGTTTTATGCTATGACGATAAAAGTTGAAACTGTTGTTGAAACCGGAAGTAATAATAAATTTAAACCATTTTCAATTTTAGTAGAAATCGTGAATGACCATGATATGTTGCCTATACACGCGCAATCGTTTGCAAAAAAAAAAAATGTCTGTATGTTGCCGTTTTCATCTATGGGTTAAATGTCAGAACCGCAAATTGCTAATTTGAACCACTTCTGGCTTCAATATAGAGTTGGGATGAGATGGAACCTATTCTATTCATTGGATGAAGAATCAATAGCAGAAAACCATTTCTCTATATCACTTTCTGTTTTTGCTCTAGTATCTCTCAACAGACACACGGATGAAACCACTATAAGATTTCCGACTTTTATGCACAGGATAGTTTGGAAGTTTAAAACCTGTTTTTGGTTCCATAAATATTATTAACACTAACATATCAATGATACTCTTGTGTATGATTCAAAAAGTTAGCCGGAGCTCCTACGTGGCTAAGCGGTTAGCGTACGCGCCTTTGGCGTTGGAGACCCGGGTTCGATTCCCGGCGGGAGCTCATGTGGTTCGGATTCCACTTAATCAGTACGTCCACGTCTCATATAGCCTCGCTGCTGAAAGGGACGCTAAACTAAAATCAACTAAACTCAAAAAGTTAGTCGTGAAATTTAATCCAGATTGGAAGTAGTTGTGGAGAGGCCTATTGCTATAACAGATTTGTGGGTGTTCAGATAAAATCAACATAATCTTTCTATTTCACAACGGGTGAGTAACGCATAGGTCATTTCTATTGTATATCAACTTCACGGACCAAAGCGACTTATGACTTCATGAGAAACCATTTGTTAGTTCTTCAAGGTCAATAACAACAAAATAGCTAATACTGTGCTAGAAGTACACGCGACCCATTACTTTGATAGAAGAGGCAGGTTCAACAGACGTGTTTACGTATAAAAGAAGCCCTCCGGCACTTAGTCTGGGTAGAAGCAACAACATTCTATGCGAAAGAACGCTGTTTGTTCTATCTGTTCTGAGGAATGAAGCACGAGTTTGCTTGTGTGTCTGTCTGTGTGCAACCTGGGGATCAGACGAGTTAACAAAAAGTTCTAAATTTTAATAACGGATACTTTTGTCCAGGCCCCAGACCAGGACCAAGCGTTTTTTTTTTTCAAAATTCGAACCAGGGGTCTCAGGGGAGGGGGACGTTCACCGAGACATGTAATAATATTAGAAAATGGCCGATATTTGTGTCGAATTCATAGTTTTCACGGTCACTGAGATCAATGGTGACACTTCCATTAGTGATGAGTTTCAAAACCAGCTACCATTGCGTGCGGGCCGGGGTCACCAGGGGGGAGAGATGTACCGAAACACGTAAAAATAATCCAAAATGGCCTATATTAGTGTGAAATCCTTAGTTTTCACGGTCGCTGAGATGAATGGTGGTTCTTCCAGAGGCGTTGACTTCTAAATACAGCTCCCAACGGTTGGGTGCCAGAGGCGTTCTTTTTAAATTTCGAAGCAGGGGGTCTCAAGGGGCGTTTCCCGCGATATGTAAAAGTAGTAGAAATTACCGGTATATTTTCGTTTCGTTGTTCAGTTTATTTACATAGATATTTTATCTGACCCATGGGAAATGTGGTTATTTTCAGCTAGTTATTATTAAATGCAAGAAATAAATTATTAATAATATACAGGGTGCCCAAAAGTACGTATACAGTCCCGTACTGATCATTGCATTTTATATAATTTCTTATTTTTATCCATCAGGTAGACTTAGTTTCTTTATTATTTGTTCTTAATATGTTTTTACTTACATCTTAAGCTCAGAAGAGACAAAGCAAATGAACTCATAAACTAGAACGTTATAGTTGATCAAGATAGAGGTGTATGCCTGTTTTTGGACTACATGAACAGATAGGAATGTATTTGGAAAGAAAGAAACGAAAGTGTAAACATACATTACCGTATTTGACTTTATATAATCTATCCTAAACCACGGTCACTAATGTAAGATAATGTAGGAAAACATGCAAGAAAGTAATTAATAATAATAAATAAGAACATATAAAAATATATTTTGAAAGAAAAAAGTTCCCCTGGCAGAACTTGTTTACTCCAGACGCCGAAGCGTTAACCAGAGTGTGAGTGGGTCAGTAGTTCGGTGGGTCAAGTGGGTCGAGTTTTCTGAGTGGGACGTGGGTCAACAGCATGTGACCAACTGTGAGCCATCAACCACCGTGACCCACTGCGACCCATCACCCACCATGACCCACTTTGCTCACTGCATTATAAACAGCATCTTCTGAACAGCATATTTTTTCACCCTTGAATCTAGCCATTGAAACTAAAAAATGAAGAAGAACATTGAAGAAGCAGTTGAAGTTAAATTTATATCATGGCAGACAAGGTGGTTCATATCAAGGACTGCCTAATATCAATATTAGGCAGTCAATTAACATCGATCGTTTTCAATTATTTTTAGAAATCAATCCTATATATAGAAATGCCCCCTCCCCTTGTTTTAAAAAATGATATTGAGATCAGGGCCTAACTATTTATATGCCAAATGTCATTTCAGTTTACTTTGCAATTTGATCATGATGATCACGCATACATAGTTATATTCAATTTTTATATAATAATTCATACATTATATGTGATTAAAAAAATCCAGTAGTGAGATCCTCTAAAAACTCTCAGGCTGTGTCTGAAAAGTCAAGAAGTAAGTCCTATTGCTATTATTACAATTGCAAATATGATCAATTTCCTGAAGTCCTGCAAGAGTGCCTAAAGTTCTTTCTTCAATAGAAACAAATGAAAAAAGAAGAAAAAAGAAGGTATTGAAAGTAAAACTTAGAAAAATTCACCAGTGCTCAGAAGAAGCTGTCTACAAAAGTTTCAGTGATTTTTACCGAAATACAGAACATCAACATTTTCGGTTACTTTCAAAAAAAGTGGCCTCATAGTGGCCAAGCGGTCAGTGATTATTGGCTGTGCCCATTAAGACTTTTCTCAGAATCACATTATCTACAACATATCAAAGTTTGAGTCAGTTTTACCGAAATCCAGAACATCAATATTTTCGGTTCTTTCAAAAAAGTGGCTTCGTAATGTCCAAACGGCCAGTGATTAGTGGTTGTGCGTATTAAGACCTTTCCTCCGAAATCCAAAACATGGCCAACTTCGGTTACTTTCAACAAAGTGGTCTGGTTGTGGCCAAACGGTCAGTGATTAGTGGGTGTGCCCTTTGAGTCCTTTTCTCGGAATCACAAGATCTACAACATATCACAGTTTGTCATTTGTACCGAAATCCAAAACATCATCATGTTCCGTTACTTTCAACAGAGTGGCCCTGTAGTGTATTGGTTGTGCCCATTAGGACATTTTCTCAGAATCACAATATCTACAACATATCACACTTTCAGTTATTTTTACCTAAATCCAGAACATCACCATTTTCGCTTACTTTCAAAAAAGTGGCCTGGTTGTGGCCAAACGGTCAGTGATTATTGGCTGTGCTCATTAAGACTTTTTCTCAGAATCACAATGTCTACAACATATCACAGTTTCATTTTTACCGAAATCCAGACCATCAATATTTTCGGTTACTTTCAAGAAAGTGGCCTAGTTGTGGTCAAACGGTCATTGATTAATGGTTGTGCCCATTAAGATCTTTCCTCAGAATCAACATATCACAATTTAGGTCGTTTTTATCGAAATCCAGGCCATCAACATTTTCGGTTACTTTCAAAGAGTGGCCTCATAGTGGCCAAACGGTCAGTGATTATTGGTTGTGTTCATTAAGACCTTTTCTCAGAATCACAATATCTACAACATATCACGGTTTCGAGCAATTGCAATGAAATCCAAAATAACGTTCAATTCTGCTGTTTGCAAAAATGAGCCTCTGAAGTTACCAAACGATCAGTGATTGGTAGTTGTGCTTATTGAGACTTTTTCTCAGGATCACAAGATCTACAACATATCACAGTTTCAGTCATTTTACCGATATCTAGAACATGACCATCTTCGGTTACTTTCAACAATGTGGCCTGGTTGTGGCCAAACGGACAGTGATTAGTTGTTGTGCCCATTAAGACATTTTCTCCGAATCACCATATCTAGAACATATCACAGTTTCAACTGTTTTACCGAAATCCAGGCCATCAACATTTTCGGTTACTTTCAAAGAGTGGCCTCCTAGTGTCCAAACGGTCAGTGATTATTGATTGTTCTCATTAAGACCTTTTCTCAGAATCACAATATCTACAACATATCACAGTTTTAGTTATTTTTACCCAAATCCAGAACATCGCCATCTTCGGTTACTTTCAAAAAAGTGGCCTCGTAGTGGCCAAACGATCAGTGATTAGTGGTTGTGCTCATTAAGACCTTTTCTCAAAATAACAATATCTACAACATATCACCGTTTCAAGTAATTGCAATGAAATCCAAAATAACGTTAAGTTCTGCTGTTTGCAAAAATGTGGCTCTGTAGTTACCAAACGGTGAGTGATTGGTGGTTGTGCTTATTAAGACCTTTTCTCAGGATCACAATATCTACAACACATCTCAGTTTCACTGATTTTCATTGAAATCCAGGATATCACTATGTTTGGATCTTGTCAAAAAAGTGGCCCTGTAGTGGCCACAAAAACAGTGATTGGTGGTTATGCCCATTAAGACATTTTTCAGAATCACAATATCTACAACATCACGGTTTTAGTCATTTTGTCCAAAATCTTGAATGTCGTTTTCTTCGGCTTTTTTTTAAGAAAGTGGCCTCGTGGTGGCCAAACGGCCAACGATTTTTGGTTGTGCCCATTGTGACTTTTTCTCAGAATCACAATGTGTACAACATACCACAGTTTCAGTGATTTTTACCGAAATCCAGGCCATCACCATTTTTGCTTACTTTCAAAATAGTGGCCTCGTAGTGTCCAAACGGCCAGTGATTATTGGCTGTGCCCATTAAGACTTTTTCTCTGCATCACAATGTCTACAACATATCACAGTTTCAGTCATTTTTACCGAAATACAGAACATCAACATTTTCGCTTACTTTCAAGAAAGTGGCCTCGTTGTGGCAAAACGGTCATTTATTAGTAGTTGTGCCCATTACGATCTTTCCTCAGAATCACCATATCTACAACATACCACAGTTTAGGTCATTTTTATCGAAATTAAGGCCAGCAACATTTTCGGTTACTTTCAAGGAGTGGCCTCATAGTGGCCAAACGGTCAGTGATTATTGGTTGTGTTCATTAAGACCTTTCTCAGAATCACAATATCTACAACATATCACAGTTTAGGTGAATTTTACCGAAATCCTGATCATCAACATTTTCGGTTACTTTCAAGAATGTGGCCCTGTAGTGGCCAAACGGTCAGTGATTAGTGGGTGTGCCCTTTGAGACCTTTTCTCGGAATCACAAGATCTACAACATATCATAGTTTCAGTCATTTTTACCGAAATCCAGAACATCACCGCGCCGTGTGGACTTTGTGGTGGACGAACACCGTGCTCGAGAGTTTTCTCGGGGTTCTCCCGTTTCCTCCCACTTTCTTCCACCATTTCACTCATCTCTCATCATCACCGTCTCCTTTAGCCTCAGCGGCATAAGTGTGGGACGTAAAACTTAAATATTTCTTTTTCATTTTCATTTCAAAAAGTAGCCCTGTAGTGGCCAAACGGTCAGTAATTATTGGTTGTGCCCATTAGGACATTTTCTCAGAATCACAATATCTACAACATATCACAGTTTTAGTTATTTTTACCCAAATCCAGAACATCGCCATCTTCGGGTACTTTCAAGAAAGTGGCCTCGTAGTGGCCAAACGACCATTGATTAGTGGTTGTGCTCATTAAGATCTTTTCTCAGAATCACTATATCTACATCATATCACCGTTTCAAGCAATTGCAATGAAATTCAAAATAACGTTGTTCTGCTGTTTGCAAAAATGTGGTTCTGTAGTTACCAAACGGTGAGTGATTGGTGGTTGTGTTTATTGGGACTTTTTCTCAGGATCACAACATCTACAACACATCACAGTTTCACTGATTTTCATTGATATCCAGGATATCACTATGTTTGGCTCTTTTCAAAAAAGTGGCCCTATAGTGGCCAAAAAAAACAGTGATTGGTGTTATGCCCATTAAGACTTTTTTCAGAATCACAATATCTACTACATCACCGTTTTAGTCATTTTGTCCAAAATCTTGAATGTCGTTTTCTTAGGTTTTTTTAAAGAAAGTGGCCTCGTGGTGGCCAAACGGCCAACGATTTTTGGTTGTGGCTATTGTGACTTTTTCTAAGGAACATCATATCTCAAACATAACACGGTTTCAAGCAATTCCACCGAAATTCAATTTCCGTAAAGATTGTGCGGGGTCCTTTCTCATTTCGAAGAAGCATTTCCTCTGCAAAACTTGTCGTTGAAAAACGTTAAAACCCGTATTTTGTACTTTGAAGTCATCTTTGCTTCGGCAGAGTTTCGTTTCTTTAATTTGGTCCTTTTAAATCAAGGGTTCCCTTTTTTTAAAAGGGATCCTTTGCCTCCCTTATCCTGTTCCCCGAAAGAAACAAAAAAAAAACACACACGTGTGCATTTATTTGTGGTCTAGTATATATGTTCCAAGTTTTAAGAAAATCAGATGAAGAGAAACCCTTGTGACGCCATCTCTTTTATACTTTCACTTTTTGGACTTGACAGGTCGTTTGCCCCAAAGTCTTCAATTTCTTTATTACCTCAAATTGCATTGTAAATAAATGCACTTGCAAATTTGCAATATTATATACTGTAATTTCTTAGCCGATACAATTTCCTGTCCCCGAAAAACAAGAAAGCACCTGTCAAAAGCAATTCTTCGAACTTTCTCCTAGAATTTATCATAAGAAAGTTTTTTGTTCCTCTCTCTCAGATTTGCATCCCTTTTGGCCTTTAGGGCCACTCATTGACAAAAGGTGCACACATGACCGCTATATGCAGACATGCTCTTAGGTAGGGTCAGAGATTTGGAAAGTAGACTATTTTTTAATAATAACAATAATAATAATAATTTGTAATTATTATTAATAATAATATTATTCTTATAACAATTAGGTTTACAACTAGGGTTCCATCTCTTTATCTTGCATGAGAGGCCCGCTAGTCAGCTAAGCCACTGGTGATCCTTATTCTGTGTTTGTCTCTCTTTCTGTATCGTGTGGATGTTTGTTTTTGGGCTATTAGGCTTTTATATTAAATCTTATATAATCTTTTTCTTTTTTATGAGACTTTCTTTTGGAAAAAGGAAAGAAATTGCTTTCCTCTTATGTCTGTTTCTTACCATTCACCTTCTTTGAATTGCTTAAGTAAGATGATTTTGTAACTTTTATGTCATCCATTGCTCTCACGATAATAAAATGGCAAGTCTTAACAATTTATTTTATTCTCTTATTTGCAGTTTGCCACACTGATATATTTGTTACAAAATTGAGATTTGGTCCAACGCCTTTCGAATTCGCAACCAACTCAACCGCTGAGCTTTTTGGGTTGCCTGCTATTGCAGGAAAGAGAGAATTGCGGATGGTAATGCACTTTTGGAGTCGTGTATACTTAGAGTCTTTGCATGTACGGAATATCCAAACTTCGTTCTTTATTAAGAGTGTTAAACTTTACTTCCCTTTAGGAGAGTCGAAAACTAAACGACAGTTACATAATCTTAAGTGTCCTGGCAGATGGCAGAATCCTTGGAGTCAATCATCTGCTGTTGAACATCTTAACATATAAACAATCAAACAATAAACAATTGTTAAAGACGTACAATTGAATGATACTGTAGTACGCGAATGTGATATCTAAATGAATTGGTTTTTGGTCGTTACCTTAAATGTGTCCTGCTATGGTTTCGTTTTCTCTTCGGGTCCCAAGGCAACTCGTGTTAAAAGATTCCAAAATATGTAAACAGAATAATAAACCACCTTCATGTTTTATACCTTGTCCTTACACCTTCATTTAAAGTTTCATCAAGATCGTCTTCATGTCCATTTTGTTAGGTCTATAAGTCTGGGACGTTATTACAAAATAATAATCATAATTGATTGGATCAAGAATTAAGCCGTTGTCAATGACATATTGGTTTTCTACAGCTGTTGTTCGTCATCATCTAAATCAGATTGTCTTCCGATCTTCCATTTGAAAAGGAACTCCCTTGGCAGAATGCAGAAAACCTTGAATACTTCATAATGGCTCTTTTACACTTACATGTGGCTCGTTCACAATTCTATCTAGCAATCAGTTTTTATCTACAGGTAAGTAAGCTTATCCAGCTGGAGACGATGGTAGCTGTGTGGGTCCTGGAATTCGCATATTGTATTTCACACTCCAACCTCATTCAATTGGGTTCATGCTTAGACCATTTCGCTCCTGGACTTGGAGGTACTTCCGAATTGAATGCTGCACACCTACCGTGCTTGTAGGGGAGAGAGTGGCCATATTGAAACTATGTAACTACTTTTTTGATATACCTGATAGGCTTATACCAAGAAGGACATGTTTCCATTTCCATACAGGCGGATAAGTAATGTCTAATCTTGAGCATTGTTTCAGGATTGAGATTTGGTTGGTTGAAGACTCTGACTAACTTGCACAATTCTTCTTCTTTTTGAAGGATCTTGAAGGCAGGCAACTATTCTCTCCTGAGTATAGCTGAGGTCGTGTCACAGCCTGTTGCATCATCAAAAAAGTTAAAGCACTCTTTTAATGAAGCTCAAGATTCTTTAAATTTAATGTTTTCGTAGCATTTCCTTTCGGTTCTGCTTCCACGTGGCCTTAAAAGAATCAGTAACTTGTCATGAAGAATTCTACCAGTAATTAAAAATCGAGCATCCCCGTCCATCCTCAAATTTTTTCTTTAATCACCGCATCACCACATCAATATAGAATCTAGATGATGTGAGTCAAGTTTCAATAGACGCCTCGAAATTTTTTATAGATGCAAGTTTAACTTTAGAGCTAATCGAAAGCTAATAGCAGTATCTATTACTTTCTTTGGGCAGCGAGACGAGCAAGTACTCGAACACTATTACTAAGGGAGAAAGTTCAGGCCTTCTGCTCCAAGATGCAACATTTATAAGAAAATGAATCTGCATGACAAAAACCATATTAGGAAATCTCAAAATTAAGACGGTTACATTTTCCGAACCGTTAACTTTGGCTGCAGTATATAGAGAAGGGCATAATAGTATTTGAATTCATCCAAAGGGACTAGATTGAACAGAGGACTACAACCTTCATTTGAAGGAAATTAAATTAATGCTTCCTTTTTCTCAGGCAGCTGGTCATCTTTTCTATGAAAAATTGGCACATCACCATACTCAACAGATGGAAGCCCTGGAGGCAAATACGGTATCAGAGTATGCAAGAAATTAACAACTTAAGGAACATTGAAAATTCGCAGGAGAAGAGGCCTTCTTGAGCGAAGTTCCAAGAGATATGATTATCGAAGAGTGCTTAATTAAGGGCACGAAATTTTCTCGGGGATTAACTCAACGTCAGACACAACGTTAGCAGGATTAATCCTTCATTCCCAAATACTGTTACTTTAACAGAAGTTCTACAGGACTTTGTGCTCATCTGCTTATCAGTTCATCAGCTTTATAAATTCATCGGCCGGACTTCTCTCAAAGGTCAAGAGAAGCTGCCATGGGTCAACAATTTAATCACGTTCCTAATTACCTAAAAAAACTCCTATTACAGTTTCATGCCAATAACCTGCATGTGAATCCTTACATTCTTACGACGACAAGTGTAATATAACTGTTACGGAATATTGTTAAGCTTCGTGACCTTCTGTCTCAAAACAGCTTGGTACAGTCGCAAAGGATCAAGGTGCTGAGAAGTATGCATTGATTGACTTATAGCGTATAAAACCTAGGGAAATAAGTATAAACCAACTGGGATTGACGTGTTGTAAAGGTTTCATTCTTACGCCCCTTCTTGGATGAAAGTGTACATGAGGTCTTTGCACGTACTGAATATCAAAACATCGTTCTTTATTAAGAGAGTTAAACTTTGATTCTTTTTAAAAGATTCGAAAACAAAACGGTAGTTATAAATATAGAATCTTCATTAAATGAGTCAAGCTTGCAAAAGACGCCTCGATATTTTTTATAAAACCAGTTTAACTTTCTGGGTAATAGAAAAATTATCGCAGTCTCTTTTACTTTCCTTGTGCAGCGCGACGAACAAGTTATCGGACACTATTCCCAAGAGGGGAATTTCAGCGCTTTTGGTGCAAGATGTGAGAAGTGAACCTAGGAAGTTTTATATCTTTCAGGTGACTTAACTGAAAATGTTCCATTGTAACCTAAGTAAAAAAAAAAAATCTGTCAATTGATTACTTTCTTGCTGTCTCTGTTATACTCCTTCTACCAGACCTGTATAACATCTTTGTATCGCGAGTGAGTGATTTACGCTACGCTAATTCATCAGCGCTTGCTTTAGTAATTAATCGGCCGGACTAGTCTCACAGGCCAAGAGAAGTGGGTCTGGTTCTAGAAGGTAAGTACGTAGCTAACTACCTAAGGATCTCTTATTAGATTTTCCGGCCAATAACCTGTATTTGAATCCTTTACAAGCTTAAGACCATAAGTCTAGTATAATTGTTACAGAAAATTGTTAAGCTTCGTGGGCTTCTGTCTGAAAAGTAGGTTGGTACAGTCGCAAAGGAACAAGGTGCTGAGCAGTAAGCATTATATATCCTTATGTCGTATTAAACCTAGGGCAATAAGTCGAAACCAACTGCGACGGACGTGTAGTAGAGGTTTCATTCTTACGACCCGGTCTGGATAAAAATGTACATGGATTCTTTGCACGTACGGAATATCCAAACATCGTTCTTTATTAAGAGTGTTAAATTTGACTTCTTTTTAGGAGAGTCGAAAACTAAATGGCAGTTACACAATTTTAAGTGTCCTTGCAGATGGCAGAATCCTCGGAGTCACTTACCTGCTGCTGAAAATCTTAG
The DNA here is from genome assembly GCF_964235325.1 of Thermobia domestica. Classification (NCBI taxonomy): domain Eukaryota; kingdom Metazoa; phylum Arthropoda; class Insecta; order Zygentoma; family Lepismatidae; genus Thermobia; species Thermobia domestica. The sequence continues at coordinate 85,533,970 of NC_137470.1, forward strand.
CATTTAAACAAACAAACAATAAACAACTGTTATAAACGTACAATTGAATGATACTTTAGTACGAGAATCTGATATCTAAATGAATTGGTCGTTTTCTCTTCCGGTACCAAAGCAGCTCGTGTTAAAGGATTCCAAAATATGTAAACTAAACAATAAACCACCTTCATGTTCTATACCATGTTTTTATACCTTCTTTTAAAGTTACATCAATATCGTCTTCATGTCCATTTTGTTAGGTCTATAAGGCGGGGACGTTATTTCAAAATAAAAAGTCATAGCTGATTGGATCAACAATTAAGCAATTGTCAATGACATATTGGTTTCCAACAGCTTTGTTCGTCATCATCTATATAAGATTGTCTTCCGATCTGCCATTTGTATATGAAGTCCCTTGGCAAAATGGAGAAAAAGTTCAATATTTCATATCTGCTCTTTTGTACTAACATGTGGCTCGTTCACATCTTGCAGTCACTTGTTATGTACAGGTTAGTAACATTAGCCGGCTGGAGCTGATAGTAGCTGTGTGGGTCCTGGAAATCGCAATCCTCCTTCAAACAGAAACCTCATTCGATTGGGTTCATGCTTAGACCATTTAGCTCCTGGAGTTGGTGAGACTTCCGAAATGAATGCTGAACAGCTGCCGTGTTGGCAGGGGGAAAAGTGGCCATATTGAAGCTTTGTAACTACTCCCTTGTTTATACCTGATATGGCTTATACTAGAGAGGACATGTTTCCTTCTCCATACAGACTAATAAGAAATGTGTAATCTTGACCATTTTGTCAGGATTGAGTATCGGTTGGTAGAAGACTCTGACTAACTTTCACAATTCTTCTTATTTTTGAAGGATCTTGAAGGCTGCCGACTATTCACTGCTGAGAATAGCTGAGGTCGTGTCACAGCCTGTTGCATCATGAAAAAAGTGAAAGCAATCTTTTAATGACACCAAAGTTTCTTTAAATTTAACAATTCGTAGCATTTCTTTTCAGTAGTGCTTCTACTAACCTTTAAAAAATGAGCAACTGCTTATGAAGTCTTCTAGTAAGATTCTTAAAAGATCTGAATCAGTCCCATCAACAGCTACAGATTTCCCGTTTGTAGTTTCTTCCATTATTCTTGTCCATATACAGCTACTTTTATATTTTGAACACTGTTTGCATCATTTGAAGCCGTCTAGTATTGATCTCCAAGTTTCTCAAGAAGTGTGATTGAATTGTCATGGCCTCAATCGTTGCAGATATTTCCCGAAAACTCTTTTTTGTCTTTCGGCACTTTTCGTGTCTAATTGTATTTTATATCCATAAAATATAAGGTGAAAATAGCGCTTAACATAATTTATAAACGTACTTAACGTACTTAATTTCGAGGTTTTGTAATATGGTGTCTGTCATGCAATTTCATTTTCTTTAAAATGTTGCATATTGATTTCCTCATCGAGACGTAGTTGAATAAGATCGCAGATCCTAGATTTTGTCATCTCATCCGACGGTTGTAAATGTCTTCATAACCATATGTAGAGGTCCCCGTGCAATGTCTTGAAGTGAGTACTCAATGATCTTGAGTAAGCATTGCCATTCAGCATTTTCACCAAAGTTTTCATAGTGTACAGGATACACCAAAGTTCATCTATACCATTTCCTGACATAATGTATCCAATCGTGCCTAGAAATTAATTAATTGGAAACCTCCTAAAGGCGGTACAACTTTGGACCTTTCAGAAATTTCTTCATCTGAGGTACGATTTGAACACCTTTCCAGTATAATGGCTGATCTATACCATTTCCTGACATGATGTATAAAATCGCGCCTAGAAATTACTTAACTGGAAACCTCCTAAAGGCGGTACAACTTGGGTCCGTTCAGAAATTTCATCAGCTCCAGGTACGATTTGAACACCGTTGGAGTATAATGGCTGATCTAATGTCATAACGCAAGTGCTTTGTTCACTTTTCTTGCACAAATATACTATATGCAGAAGAGTAGAGTATTAGTATTTGATATTAAAATATTGAATACAGAGTGACTACACTGCCTATATCACAAGGATAGGTGTGTAACTCACCATTACACAATGGTTGTGGGGAAGCTTTCACAAGATGAATAGATATCCAAGGTTTTTTGAGAAAAGGAAATCGAGACGCGAGACGGTAGAGCGAAGACTTGATTATATTTTCGGAGTAAGACAGCATTCACACACCAAGAACATGATTGTATAGTATTATAGGGAAAGAGGATGTCAGAATGAATAAATGTGATACGATATTCTTATCAAAACGATGGTACTGTAATATCGTTCAAAAACTTTTATATGGAGAATTTTCATCAAGAGAATTCTGAAATAAATGACTTTTTTGCTATATGAAATGTGTGGCACTAAGTTATTAATCAAAGCATACAGTGAGCTTATTTGATTAACCCACAGTTGTGTTGCTTTGTGATGACTGAGGACTGAGGATTGACTATACCGTACATATTTTCCACCTAACCGTGTAGAAAAGATCTCAAAAGACCTTAAAATCGGTTCTTTATTTGTCTCATCGATCAGGTTGTAAGTTAGGCTGCTTTGGAGGTTAGAATATAATTGGTTCCATAGCAAGTTTTATAGGATACAAACTGGAAAATATTATTAATGATAGACCGGAACGTAGTGAATCCTACACAACTCTAAATGTAAGTTTTAGTGAGCAGCAAGGACGTTAATTAAACGCATATTTCATAGTGTCGAGTGTTAACACAAAGGCGTCTTTCTTTAAATTATATATATCCGTAAGAACACAACTCTTTGGATTAAAAGGTTTGTATCAGGCAAAGAATTAAGAAAAAGGTGAGAGCGTTGTGAGTCTTAAGTAGATTTCTTCAGCAGGAAGCACTCTCAAATAGTAATGTAGTTGCACATAAACGGGAAGTATAGCAATTGCTTGATTTAGTTAACAAAGGTTTTGTTACATAAAAGGAAATACCTGTTCTTAAAGGAACTTTTTGGGCTGAATTCGAATATGCACTCGGTTTTTCTCCATCACGTACGATTTTCCCGTAACAGAGGGATTTTCGGGAAAATCCCTCAAAAATTTCCCTTTTCGTTTATTTTACACCCCAAGATCTTGTCCCCTGGCATATACTAACATAGAAATTATACCTAAGTATACTTTTATTCATGTTTAACAAACCCTCCAAGTTTCGTAATAATCGCTTTTTTTCTTTCTAGAGAAATAAATATGTTTGTATGTATACTGTGTGTACTGTTTATTGCACCTTATAGTAATGCTTTCAGATCTCTTTGGTACAATACATTGGTACAATATACTTGATCTTTGGATTGATTGGTGCCTTTAACACTAGGAGCACCTGATATAGCATTCCCTCGCCTAAACAACATAAGATTCTGATTATTGCCACTTTCATTAACTCTACTATTAACGGAAAGAATTGTAGAAAGTGGTGCAGGAACTGGATGAACTGTGTATCGTCCTCTCTCCAGAGCCATTGCTCACGCCGGAGCCTCTGTTGACCTTTCTATTTTCTCCCTCCATCTAGCTGGTGTATCCTCAATTCTCGGGGCCGTAAATTTTATTGCAACCGTAATTAATATACGAACTCCCGGAATAACTTTAGAACGAATACCATTAATTGTTTGATCTGTAGTGATCACTGCTGTATTACTTCTTTTATCTCTTCCCGTGTTGGCAGGAGCTATTACAATACTTCTAACTGACCGAAATCTTAATACTTCCTTCTTTGACCCTTCAGGAGGAGGAGACCCAATTTTATACCAGCATCTATTTTGATTCTTTGGCCATCCTGAAGTTTACTTTTTAATTCTTCCGGGATTTGGTATAATTTCACATATTGTAACCCAAGAAAGCGGCAGAAAGGAAACTTTTAGTGTTTTAGGAATAATCTACGCAATACTAGCAATTGGGTTTTTAGGATTTATTGTCTGGGCTCATCATATATTCACTGTTGGCATAGACGTTGATACTCGCGCTTATTTTACCACAGCCACAATAATCATTGCTGTTCCTACAGGGATTAAGGTATTCAGATGAATTGCCACGCTTCATGGAGCGCAAATAACTTATTCACCTTCAATCTTATGAACTTAAGGTTTCATTTTCCTATTTACTGTTGAGGGTCTCACGGGAGTCGTATTAGCAAATTCATCTTTAGATATTGTTCTCCATGACACTTATTATGTGGTAGCACATTTTCACTATGTACTATCTATAGGTGCTGTGTTTGCTACCATAGCAGGACTTATTCATTGATTCCCCTTATTTAGAGGAACAACGATAAATCCTACATGACTAAAAATTCAATTCTTAGTAATATTTATAGGAATAAACATCACATTCTTCTCTCAACATTTCTTAGGTTTAAGAGGAATGCCTCGCCGGTATTCAGATTACCCAGATGCCTACACTACATGACATATAGTATCAAGTATTGGTTCATTCCTTTCCTTCGTTGCCGTGCTAGTACTTGTAATTATTATATGAGAAGCCTTTGCAAGAGCTCGGCCAGTAGTCTTTTCAGACCAACAAACAACATATTTAGAATGATTCCAGAACCTACCACCTGCAGAACATAGTTATGCAGAACTTCCCTAACTAACAAACTTCTAAGGTGGCAGATAAGTGCATTGGGCCTAAGCCCCAAACATAAGAATAACCATCTTCCTTAGAAATGGTCATTTGAAATCAACTAGGACTTCAAGCTGCAGCGTCCCCTGTAATAGAACAAATAGTATTTTTTCATGATCATACAATACTCATTGTTACTATAATTACAGTTCTCGTAGGTTATTTACTAGTCTCTCTTCTACCAAACACATACATTAACCGCAACTTATTAGAGGGGCAAACCCTAGAGACCATTTGAACATATCTGCCTGCTATTACACTAATCTTTATCTCCCTCCCATCCTTACGACTCCTATACTTACTAGACTAAATTCACCAGCCAGCAATTACTCCTAAAACAATTGGGCATCAATGATACTGAAGTTATGAATATTCTGACTTCTCCTTAACAGAATTTGATTCTTATATAGTCCCTATCAATGAAATAAACCCTAATTCATTTCGTCTACTAGATGTAGACAATCGCATTGTATTGCCTATTAATATTGACATTCGTATCCTAATCACCGCTGCCGATGTTCTTCACTCATGGGCTATACCTGCCTTTGGTATTAAAGCAGATGCTACTCCAGGACGTTTAAATCAAGTAGCAGCTAATATTACACGCACAGGCTTATTCTTTGGTCAATGTTCAGAAATTTGTGGTGCAAATCACAGTTTCATACCAATCGTTGTTGAAGCCTGCCCTCATTCAGTATTTATTAACTGAATAACAAAAATAATACAAGAGCTTTCATTGGGTGGCTGAAAGTAAGCAATGGTCTCTTAAACCAAAAGATAGTAAAGTAACAATTACTCCCAATGGAAAAATTAGTTAAATTATAACGTAAGCATGTCAAGCTTAAATTACTACTTAATAGTATTTTTCTATTCCACAAATATCTCCCCTAAAATGACTCATATTATTTATTATATTTTCTTTGTGCTATCTTCTATTTGCATCTATTATATATTTTAATTCAAATACACCTCATCCTTCCTTAGATAGCACTAATATTAAGAAAACAACCATAAATTGAAAGTCATAACAAACCTTTTTTCAACCTTTGATCCCTCTACTTCAATTATAAACATATCATTTAACTGACTTAGAACAGTAATTGGACTTCTAATTATTGCAATCCCATTTTGATTCTTACCAGGACGACCAAAAATTTTATGAAATAAAATTACTCTAACTCTTCATAAGGAATTCAAAACTATTCTTGGTCCCACTAGTCATCAAGGAAGAACCTTCCTATTTATTTCTTTATTCTCCTTCATCCTATTTAATAATTTTATAGGTCTATTCCCTTATGTATTTACCAGCTCTAGACATCTAACCTTTACATTAACTCTTGCCCTCCCCCTTTGAATAAATTTCATAATCTACGGCTGAATTAATCACACTCAACATATATTTGCCCATCTCGTTCCTTCTGGGACTCCAGCCCCTCTCGTACCATTTATAGTATGTATTGAATTAGTAACATCATTCGCCCCGGAACCTTAGCTGTTCGATTAATAGCAAATATAATTGCAGGTCATCTCCTCTTAACCTTACTAGGTAACACAGGCCCTTCCTTATCTCTCTCCATACTTTCATTACTAATAATTGGACAAATTACCCTTCTCTATTCTTCCTAGGCATACTAATTACATTATTAACTATAATTCAATGATGACGGGATGTAAAATAACTCGAGAAGGAACATATCAAGGATTGTACACTATACAAGTTACATTAGGTCTTCGGTGAGGTATAATTTTATTTATTATTTCTGAGGTATTCTTTTTTGTTTCATTTTTCTGGGCCTTCTTTCATAGTAGACTAGCACCAACAGTAGAAATTGGATCTTTCTGACCTCCAACAGGTATCGTCCCATTCAACCCAATACATATTCCCTTACTCAATACTGCAATTCTACTGGCCTCAGGAGTCACTGTAACATGAGCTCATCACAGATTAATAGAAGGTAACCACACTCAAGCCTCCCGAGGTCTATTACTCACAATTCTCCTTGGTCTATATTTCACTGCATTACAAGCATACGAATATTATGAAGCCCCATTCACCATTGCAGATGTTGTCTATGGCTCAACATTCTTTATAGCAACAGGCTTCCACGGTCTTCACGTTATTATTGGTTCTACATTCCTAGCCACTTGTTTATTACGTCACCTTTTATCACATTTTTCTCCTACACACCATTTTGGATTTGAGGCTGCTGCCTGATATTGACATTTTGTAGATGTAGTATGACTATTCCTTTATATTTCTATTTATTGATGAGGAGGTTAGCCTATTTAATATATATAGTATATTTGACTTCCAATCAAAAGGATCACTTAAATGAAATAGGCAATTAATACAATTTTAACAACTGGTCTATTAACTATTATTATTTGCTTAATTGTTATAGCTATTTCAACTCTTTTTTCCAAAAAAGTTATTAATGACCGAGAATAAAATTCCCCCTTTGAATGTGGGTTCGACCCTAAATCATCAGCTCGAATTCCCTTCTCGTTACGATTCTTCCTTATTGCTGTAATCTTTCTCATCTTTGATGTAGAAATTGCCCTTCTACTCCCAATAACAATTACTATTAACAACATTAATACATTATCCTGATCTCTCGTCAGACTAACATTCTTAGTAATTCTCCTAATAGGCCTTTACCATGAATGAAATCAAGGATCCCTAACATGAGCTGACTAAAATGAAAAGGGATAATAGTTAAATATAATATTTGGTTTGCATCCAAAAGGTGTTGCTGTCAACTTATCTCATAAGTAGGAAGCAAACAATTGCACTCAGTTTCGACCTAAGCCTTTGGCCTCTTGGACCCTGCTTGTTAGGTGAAGCCAAAAAGAGGCATTTCACTGTTAATGATACTACTGGGATTCTACGCCCCAACTAAGGAGATGTGAATAATCAAGAAGAAGCTGCTAACTTTTATCTTTAGCGGATTGTACCGTTAACATCTCTTAATATAAAATAATATAACCCCCTTAGTATAAATATTACATTACCTTTTCAGGGTAAAAAAGAGTGTGCTCTTCTCAGGGAGTATATTTAGAGAATATAATTTCTTCTTAGTATCTTCAATACTATGCTTTCAATATAAGCTACCTAAATACACAAATATAAAGAAGCAGAGGAAAATTGTAAAGATTAAAAATATTAATAAATACATTTTAAATAATTTATCTTGTGATTGTTGAATTAATATTGAACCGTCCTTAAAACTAGTATACATGCCTTGAGCACCAAGACATTCTCTAAACCCTTGATCAATATTATTATAATATGCACCCCCTACATATAAAGGTAATTTAATAATATAATTTGTCGATAAATAAAGTAAAAATCATATGCTTCCTATTATTGTAGAGCTAAAATAAAATTTCATACACACTAAAGATCGTCCAATAGAATAGCTTGATAATAAAATACCAACCCACAAACCTACTACACTAACAAGCAGGGCGCCTATTTTTAGGTGTAAAGGTAGAACAACACAATTAACAGTAGGAAAAATCAATCAACTCAATGTTGCACCTCCTAAAATTGCCATCACTACTAATCCTAATATTCCCTTACATATAACCCAACCTTCGTTATCACTAATAGAATGAATATTAGTACCCCCAAAGCCCTTACCCGTTAAATAAAATCTTAAACGTACTGAATAACATACAGTTAGGCCTGTAGAAAAAAATAATAAGAAAAAGCTGACTACATTAATTAAAGACAAAGAAGAAATCTCCAAAATTAAGTCCTTAGAATAAAATCCACCTAAAAATGGTATTCCACATAAAGCCAAGTTAGCTACATTTAAACAAGATAAAGTGAGCGGCATCTGACTTACAAGTGCTCCTATTCTACGAATATCTTGTGTGTCACCCACACCATGAATAATTGCTCCCGCACATAAAAAAAGTAATGCCTTAAATAAAGCATGTGTCAATAGATGAAAAAAAGCTAATACGGGAAATCCCATAGACAAAATTATTATTATAAGGCCAAGCTGACTTAAAGTAGATAAAGCAATAACCTTCTTTAAATCATATTCGTAATTAGCACCGATGCCAGCTATAAATATTGTCAATCCTGATAATAAACGCAACACATCTCCCATATAAACACTCAATAAAACGTCTCTAAAACGAATTAACAAATAAACTCCAGCAGTTACAAGTGTAGAAGAGTGAACTAATGCTGATACTGGTGTAGGAGTGGCCATTGCTGCTGGCAGTCACGCAGAAAAAGGAATTTGTGCACTTTTTGTTATTGCTGCCAAAATAATCAAACTAGAAATAATTACTATCTCATTTTTATTTAAAACTCTATGCAAATAAAAGACATAATTTCAACTTCCATAATTCAATATTCAAGCGATAGCTAATAAAATTGCTACGTCTCCAATACGATTAGAAAGGGTAGTCAACATACCTGCATTATAAGACCGCACATTTTCATAATAAATAACTAAACAATATGATACTAATCCTAACCCATCCCAGCCAAGTAGGATTCTAATTAAATTAGGAGAAACAATCAATAAAACTATTGAAAGAACAAATATTAATACAAGTATAATAAACCGATTAAGATACCGCTCGGATCCTATATACTGTTCACTGTAATAAATTACTATTCTAGAAATATAAAGCACAAATCTTATAAACATAAATGATATTCAATCAAATAGAAGAGTTATAATAATTTTATTTCTATTAAAAGAAATAACTTCTCACTCAATAAATACACTATATCTATTAATTAAAAAACTCAAGCCTATTATGAATAAAAGAATACTTATTCTATTTAAAAAGGCAAATCTAGTTACACAAATTGAAAAAGGTCAAACCATGGCTTAAGGGCAATTTAAACCTTCTTTCGTTCCACAAACTAAAATTTTATTCTAAACTACTCAAGCAACTACAACCATAAAAATCTCGGCCCCGCAAAAAAGATTAATAAATTTAAAGGCAATCAATGTAATATCAATAATAAATATTCTCGCACACTTCCCCCTCAACAAGAATATAAATTAGAATAAGGCATTCCATGTTGAGTTTATGAATATAAATATAATCTACTAGCAGCGTTCACCCCGCTTCGCTGCGGTCACCCCGGAACGCAATAAACTTTGTTACTTAGATAATTTTTACTTTTTCGCTTTCAAATTGCAGTAAATGTTAACATTATAGCGCCTGTCATTTATGTTAACCCGCCGAGTCACATGGTCATGCGGGTTGCATATAAATACGTTTATTTTTACCTATGATGAACTAATAACAAAGGATTTGTACGTATGGACACCTGAATGGTCAATTATCTCAAGACACTGGTAATTGAAAATTAAAGTGATATGATAAAAACCATCTAGGGTCCAAATCCTAACAACCCCCCAAAAATGAAAGAAATTGGTTCAGCCGTATTAGCGTGATGAGTTCACAAAGGATTTGTGCGTTCTCTTTTATATATATAGATAGGCTGCTCTAAAAAAAGAAAGTAAAGCTAACCCTAATATAGTCAATCAAGATCAACCAACAATTCTATTTAACAGACTAATTTCTCCTAATAAACTTAATGTCGGTGGTGCAGCTATATTAGCAATTCTTAATAAAAACCATCACAACCCTAAACTCGGCATAAAAGATAGTATTCCTCGATTAATTAAAAGTCTTCGACTTCCTAAACGCTCATAAGAAATATTTGCAAGGGAAAATAATTCTGAAGATCACAGACCGTGAGCAATTATTAATGTAAGAGCACCTCTAAATCCTCATAGTCCCATCGTTAGTAGGCCCATCAACACTAAGCCTATATGGGCAACAGAAGAGTAAGCAATTAAAGACTTTACATCAACTTGTCGTAAACATACTAATCTAACTGATCAAATGCCCACAACTCTAATACCAAATCAAATTAAATTCATACTTACAGCTACATTTTCTATAAAATATATAATACGTAATAGCCCATATCCTCCTAGCTTCAATAAAACTCCTGCCAAAATTATTGAACCACTTACAGGTGCTTCAACGTGCGCCTTAGGCAGCCAAAGATGAACCAGAAATATAGGTATTTTAATTAAAAAAGCAACAACTAAAGCAAAATATCATATATAATACGTAATTCCTAAATCTATTACACTTCTCATATTAATCATCAATAAGCTACCCTTAATATATTCCAAATAAAAAATACCAATCAAAAGTGGTAGTGAAGCAAACAAGGTATAAAATAACAAGTATATTCCTGCCTGCACTCGTTCGGGTTGATACCCTCAACCCAAAATTAAAAATAATGTAGGAATTAAAGAGCCCTCAAAAAAATAAAATATAAACAATCTAGAAGAAGAAAATCTCAAGTAGAGTAAAATAAGTACAATAAAACTAAACTAATAAAGCTCGCACTATAAAATGAACTTCTCAACACACCTTCTCTAGCCATAATTATAAGAATAACAATTCAAATACTTAATAAAATCAATGAAGATCTCAAACTATCACTCCACAAATAATAGCCTACTTCCCAGGGAACCAGCCCCATACTATTTCTTATTATAAATAAAAAGCAAATTCCAATAAGACAAAACTGAACAACTCACCATAATTTAAAATTAAAGCCTAAAGGTATCAAAAACAACATAAATATTAAATATTTTAGCATCGTAGCACAACTAAAGAATTCAAATAATCACCTCCGTGAGTTCGCACAATAGACACTAAAATTGACAGTCCTAAGCTACCTTTACAAACGCTAAAAGTTAGAAACTACAAACAAAAATAATTTTCAACATACAAGCTACCTAAAGAATAAGATAGAAGTAAAAAACTTATCAACACAATAAATTCAAGTCTTAATAAAACCATCAGTAAATGCTTACGCTGAATAACAAAACAAGCTATTCCTAAAATAACTAGAAAACAAGAAAACATAATAAATAATATTTTCATAAGCTTTTATAGTTTAATTAAAACGTTGGTCTTGTAAACCATTAATGAATAAAATTCTAAAAGCATCAAGAGAAAGTGTAAACTTATCTTTAGTCCCCAAAACTAATATTTTAATAAACTATCTCTTGAAATTAAAATAACCTGAATATTACTTATAATTTTAGTAGTTTTAAGATTCATTCTAATTCAAATATCTCACCCTCTATCAATAGGACTAATGCTTATTGTTAACACTATTACCACCTGCTTAATTATTTCAACTATAAGAGAATCTCCTTGATTTTCTTACATTCTATTCCTAGTTTTTGTAGGAGGTATATTAGTTTTATTCATTTATGTTACAAGACTAGCATCAAATGAAATATTTACTTTAACACCTAGCCTTTTCCTACTAATTTCCTTAGCTCCACTCCTCTTAATCCTTATAATAATTATTGACCCTCTTATGCTCCCAAATATAACTTCGCTATCAGATCCACATCACTATACAACTAATTACCAAGAAATTCCCGGCATAAAATTTTATATAACATCAATCTTAATAAATACTATTATATTAGCAACATATCTATTTATTACATTAATTGCAGTAGTAAAGATCACTTCACTATACCAAGGCCCTCTTCGGCCCTCTAAGTCATATGTCAACACCAATTCGTTTACAGCACCCTCTTTTTAAAATCGCTAGCAACGCCTTAGTAGATCTTCCAGCTCCCATTAACGTATTGATGAAACTTTGGCTCTCTTCTCGGCTTATGTTTGATTATTCAAATTGCTACAGGTCTATTTCTGGCAATACATTATGTATCAAGTATTGAATTAGCCTTCAACAGAGTAATTCACATCTGTCGAGATGTAAATTTTGGGTGGCTTTTACGTACTTTGCATGCCAATGGAGCATCCTTTTTCTTCATTCGTCTTTACTTACACGTCGGCCGAGGAATATACTACGGCTCTTATCTCTATCTTCATACTTGAAGAGTAGGGGTTGCTATTCTACTACTAGTGATAGCAACTGCTTTCGTCGGTTACGTCCTACCCTGAGGTCAAATATCTTTCTGAGGGGCAACAGTCATCACAAATCTATTGTCAGCTATCCCCTACCTAGGAACAATATTAGTACCATGAATTTGAGGGGGGTTCGCCGTAGATAATGCTACTTTCAACCGATTCTTTGCCTTCCGTTTCCTCTTACCTTTCATTGTAGCTGCCTTATCTATAGTACACCTCCTATTTCTCCACCAAACAGGATCTAACAACCCTCTTGGCCTTAACAGAAACCAAGATAAAATTCCTTTTCACCCCTATTTCTCAACTAAGGACACTATTGGATTTCTAACAATAATAACAGCCTTAATACTACTTACCCTTTGAAATCCTTACATACTAGGAGATCCTGAAAATTTCACTCCAGCGAATCGATTAGTCACACCAGTACATATTCAACCAGAATGATACTTCCTATTTGCTTACGCCATTCTTCGTTCCATTCCTAATAAACTTGGATGAGTTATTGCCTTAGTAATATCAATCCTCATTTTAATAATTATACTATACCTTATCAGCTCACCGCGATATACATTCTTTATCAGCTAAAGTCTTCTTGTTCCGCATGTCACTGGGTTTAAACTCGAATATTTCGAATTTGCAAGTCCTAAGGACAATATGAGCTGCTGTACATTTCCCACTTCAAACCGGCCGCTCCCGTCGGTTGTACTGCATGCAAACTGATTCCACTCGTTCTAATGCAATTATCATGGCGGATCTCGACATCTGCTGTTATTAACTTTTTATCTAAATGCATCTTGATATCTACAATTAGTAATACCATTATTTCTGCAGAACACCACAGTCGGCAGCCTTGGAGATAAATCTTAAATCTTTTACGAAGTGGAAGTAATTTTTCAACAGATTTTTGAGTATTACAGCGTGTAAGTTCCAACTAAAAAATCCTAATCTCACTACGCTTCTTATGAAATATTACTATCTCTGGTTGGTTGTAGTGCATGCTAACTGCTTGCATTCGTTTTGATAAGAGAACAACACGTATCTCGATATCTACTCTTAGTACAATATCTGAATGTTTCTGTAACTAGGTAATACAATGTACTCTTAAAACAGTCTGAACTATAGATCTAAGCAGATATCTGTGTGTTTCGACTTTCTTCTTGCCAATGTTAACGGCTCTTAGCTGGACTGTGCAAGGAATGTACTCTACGCAGTTTGCCATGATATTCCGCTATATGATGCGATCATCTATGCAGAATTCTACATAAGATTTGCTGCCTCTATTTTTGTAAAGGAATTTACTTGGTGATCTAGGAGGGCTCTGGTCAACGGCCATGGATATGCTCGCATACATACCAGGAAAAATGACAGTCTGGTTAGGTGTTAGGTTTAGTACACTTCGTAAGCCTCAACTGCTGGTGATTAATCGGGTACATTTTGTGGAGTAGCTTTCTGCTCTTGGGAAGATACCTTACACGCAAGCTCTATTCACGTCAGCGAAATGAGGTAGTGTTGAATGTAATAAATAAGATTACAGAAATTCTTCTTGTTGATCATTCCGTTTCAGATATGAAAGGTGTCAAAAAGCTAATACAGTTGGTGCACTAATCTGATACAGAGGTGAAGCTTACCAGAACTTTACTCACCGGTTAGAAAACGTTTAGAAAATCGAGAAATTCAAATCCTCCAATAAGCTTAGTAAGAGTGTAAAATATGGCAGTCTGTAGTGCAAGATGAACCGTGCGAGTCAGAAAGACTTTAAGGTTCTATAGCCTGAAGATTAGTGTGATATATACGTAGCGTTATCAATATAGCATCTTGATGAAGTGAGTAAAGGTTGCAAAAGACGCCTCGAAATTTTTTATATACGCAAGTTTAACTGTCAGGCTAAGCGAAAGTTATTAGCTGTATTTATTACTTTCTTTGGGCACCCGGACGGGTAAGTACTCGAACACTATTACTAAAGGAGAAAATTCAAAGCTTCTGCTCCAAGATGTGGAAAGTGAGCCTAGGAAGTTTTATGTCTTTCAGGTGTTCTTAACTGAAAATAACCGAATGTAACCTAAGTACATAAAAATTTCTGTCTATTGATAATTTTGTTGATGTCTGTGTTCTATACCTGTTCTAAGGGCTGTATAATTATTTTGTATCGCGAATCAGTCCTTTATACCGCTAGCTTTATAAACTCAATGGCCGGATTTCTCTCACAGGCCAAGAGAAGCGGGCCTGGGTCTACAAGGAAATCACGTTCGCAATCATCTAAAGAACTCCTATTAGAGTTTCAGGCCAATAACCTGCATGTGAAATTTTTACAAGCTTACGACGACATGTGTAATATAACTGTTACGGAATATTGTTTAGCTTCGTGACATTCTGTCTCAAATCAGCTTGGTGCAGTCGCAAAGGATCAAGGTGCTGAGCAGTAAGCATTGATTATACTTATGTCGTATTAAACCTAGACCAGTAAGTTGAAACCAACTGCGATGGACGTGTAGTAGAGGTTTCATTCTTACGACCCGGTCTCGAAAAAAATGTACATAGAGTGTTTGCATGTACGGAATATCCAAACTTCGTTCTTTATTAAGAGTGTTAAACTTTACTTCCTTGTTAAAGGGTCGAAAACTAAATGGCAGTTACACAATTTTAAGTGACCTTGCAAATGGCAGAATCCTCGAAGTCAATCATGTCCTGTTGAACATCTTAACATACAAAAAATCAAACAATAAACAATTGTTATAAACGTACGATTCAATGATATTTCAGCACGCGAATGTGATATCTAAATGAATTAGTTTTTGCTCGTTAACTTAAGTGTGTCCTGCTACGGTTTCGTTTTCTCTTCGGGTACCAAAGCAGCTCGTGTTAAAGGATTCCAAAATATATAACAGAACAATAAACCACCTTCATGTTTTATACCTTTTCCTTACACCTTCATTTAACGTTTCATAAAAATCATCTTCATGTCCATTTTTTAAGCCTATAAGGCGGGGACGATATCACAAAATCATAACTGAGTGGATCAACAAATAAGCCGTTGTCAAAGACATATCTGTTCTTTACAGCTGTTCTTCGTTATCATCTATATCAGATTGTCTTCCGATCTGCCAATTCTACATGAACACTCTGGCAGAATGCCCAACCCTTGAATACTTCATATCAACTCTTTTACACTAACATGTAGTTTGTTGACAATCGAATCTTGCAATCACTTTTTATCTAGAGGTTATTAAGCTTATCCGGCTGGAGCCGATGGTAGCTGTGTGGGTCCTGGAATTCGCATATCCTCTTTCACACACCAAACTCTTTCGATTGGGTACATGCTTAGACCACTTCGCTCGTGGAGTTGGAGGTACTTCCAAATTGAATTCAGAACAGCTGCCGTGGTAGTAGGGGGAAAAGTGGCCATATTGAAGCTTTGCAATACTCCTCCGTTGTTATACCTGATATGGCTTATACCAGGGAGGACATGTATCCTTCTCCATACAGGCAGATAAGAAATATGTAATCATGACCATTTTGTCAGGATTGAGTTTTGGTTGGTTGAAGACTCTAACAAACTTTCACAATTCTTTTTCTTTTCGAAGGATCTTTTAGGCTGCCCACTATTCACTGCTGAGAATAGCTGAGGTCGTGTCACAGCCTGTTATATCATGAAAAAAGTGATAGCAATCTTTTAATGACACCAAAGTTTCTTTAAATTTAACAATTCGTAGCATTTCTTTTCAGTAGTGCTTCTACTAGCCTTTAAAAAATCAGCAACTGCTTATGAAGTCTTCTAGTAAGATTCTTAAAAGATCTGAATCAGTCCCATCAACAGCTACAGATTTCCCGTTTGTAGTTTCTTCCATTATTCTTGTCCATATACAGCTACTTTTATATTTTGAACACTGCATCATTTGAAGCCGTCTAGTATTGATCTCCAAGTTATTCATCAACTGTGATTGAATTGTCGTGGCTTCATTGGCAGAATAAAATTGGATCGTTGCAGATATTTCCCGAAAGCTATTTTTTCTCTTTTTGCACTTGCTAACGAGTTAATCCTCCAGAAAATTTTGTGGCCTTAATTAAAAACTGTTCGAAAATAATATCACTTGGAACTTCGCTCAAGAAGTCCTCTTTTTCTGCGAATTGTTCCTTGAGTTGTTAATTTCTTATAATCCTCTGACACCGTATTTTCCTTCAGGGCTTCCATCTGTTGAGTATAGTGATGTGCAAATTTTTCATAGAAAAGACGACCAGCTGCGTGAGAAAACGGAAGCATTAATTTAATTGCCATCAAATGAAGTTTCTAGTCCTCTGTTCAATTTAGTCCCTTTGGAAGAATTCAATACGGTTATGACCTTCTCTATATATTGCAGCCACAGTGAACAGTTCGTAAAATGTCACCGTCTTAATTTTGAGATTTGTTAATATGGTTTTTGTCATGCAATTTCATTTTCTTCTAAATGTTGCATAGTGATTTCCTCAACGAGACGTTGTTGAAAAGATCGTATATCCTAGATTTTGTCATTTCCTCCGACGTTTGTAAATGTCTTCATAACCACATGTAGAGGTCCCCGAGCAAAGTCTAGAAGTGAATTCTCAATGATCTTGAGTAGGCATGGCCATTCAGGATTTTCACTAAAGTTGTCATAGTGTACAGGATACATCAAAGTTCTTCTATACCATTTCCTGACATAATGTATCCAATCGTGCCTAGAAATTACTTAAGTGGAAACCGCCTAAAGGCGGTACAACTTTGGATCGTTCACGAATTTCTTCAGCTGAGGTACGATTTCAACACCTTTCCAGTATAATGGCTGATCTAATGTCATAACGCATGTGCTTTATTCACTTTTCATGCACTTATTTACTGTATGCAGAGAGTAGAATATATACTATTAGTACTTGATGTTGAAATATTGAAGAAATACAGAGGGACTACACTGGTTAAACAAAAGGAGAGGTGTGTATTTCACCATTACAAGATCGTTGTGGCGAAGATTTCTCAATATGAATAGCTATCCCAAGGTTTTTTGAGAATAGGAAATCGAGACGCGAGATGCAAGTGAAGGTTTGAATCTTCCGAGGAAGACAGCATTGACACACCAAAAACATTAGAGGGAAAGTAAATATCACAATGAAGAAATGTGATACGATATTCTTATCAAGACAATGCTACCGTGATATGAGATTACTTTTTCATTCATTAACTTGGATATGGAGTATTTTCATCAAGAGACATCTGAAAAAAATGACTTTTTCTGCTCTATGAAATGTGTGGCACTTAGTTACTAATCAAAGTATACAGTGAGCTTATATGGAAATATTATATTATTAGCCCTCAGTTTGGTTGCTTTGTGATGACCGGTGTTACTAAGATGGTAGCGAACACAGGACTGACAATACCGTAAATATTTTCCAACTAACCAAGGGAAGAGGTTGAAAGAATCTAAAGTGATTCTTTATTTGTCTCATGGATCAGATCACCGGTCTCAGAACCAAAGTAAGGCTGCTTCGGAGTTTAGAATATAATGGGTTTAGAATACAATGGGTTCCATATTATTAATGATAGACCGGAACCTAGTGAATCCTACACATCTCTGTATGTAAGCACTAGTGAGCAGCAAGGACGCTAATTAAATGCATATTTAATCGTCTCGAGTGTTAACACACAGGAGACTTTCTTTAATAATATATACGTAAGAACACAAGTCTTTGGATTAAACAGTTTCTATCAGGTTAACGATCAAGAAAAGGTGAGAGCGATATGGGTGTTAAGTAGATTTCTTCAGCAGGAACCACTCTCAAATAGTATTGTAGTTGCTTATAAGGGGAAGTATAGCAATTGCTTGATTATCATTGATAAATTAATACTTATGTTTTTTAAATTTTGTATCACAACATTTTTCAATTCCAAGGGCCCACCTAAAACAAACCGCTGTACGTTCCCAAAGCTATATGACTGTGATACCCTCGTCTTATTAAAGGAACAAGTAAATCCACGTTTTTTTTTTAATGGTACGCCATGTATAATGTGACTTAAGTACCTATAAAAGCATTACTGCTTCGTTCTTAAGACCTAGGTACACAACGCAAGATACTGCGGCCTCCGGTTCATTGTTGAATTTCTTTACTAGCTCTAACCCAATAGAGAATAAAGAATACATGGCGACGTCCACTGCTGATTTTTAAATTTCACAGCATTTTTTGATAGACATAAGCCGCCATAAGCCCTTTAGCCTCAGCGGACACCTTGAAATAGAACCCTGAATTACTGGCACGCCTGTTGCACCCTAAACCACTAATTAAAAATCGAAAATCCCCGTCCATCTTCTAAGTTATTTCTTTAATCACCGCATCACTTAGAGATCGATTTAATCTTTTATTATTATCTTTTTTCAGACATTGTAGAATACTATTACAATGAAGCCACGTGACATCTCTGCTAATGTTCTCATTTTAAGGTGATTTCTGGTGGTGCAGATGCATATAACAAAATGCTTGACAAGCTCGGGGATGCCTGCCCTATCGCAAGTAACCCATCAACTTGTCCATCATTATAACGCGCTTTCTCTTTACTATACCTTATGAGCTCACCGTTATATTCTGTCTTTCTCAGCTAAAGACTTCTTTTCTTGCACGTCACTGGTTTTAAACTCGAATATTTCGAATTTGCAAGTCCTAAGGACAATATGTGCTGAAGTACTTTTCCCATTTGAACCCACCCTCTCACGTCGGTTGTACTGCATGCAAACTGATTCCACTCGTTCTAATGCAAGTATCATCCTGGATCTCGACATCTACTGATATTATCTTTTTATCTAAATGCATCCTTATATCTACAATTAGTATTACAATTATTTCTGCAGAAAGCCACATTCGGCAGCCTTGTAGATAAATCTTATTTCTTCGGCCATATGAATGTTATAATTCAACAGATATTAGTATGTTACAACGTTTGAGTTGCATTTGAAAAAACCTAATCTCACTACGCTTCTTACAAATATTACTATGTCTGGTTGGTTGTAGTGTTTGCTAACTGTTTGCATTCGTTTTGATAAGACAACACCACGTATCTCGACATCTCCTCTTAGTAAAATGTTATCTAATCGTTTCGGTATCTTAGAATTACTATTTTTTCTGGAAAAAGTCTGAAGTATAAATCTAAGCACATATCTGTGTATTTCGACTTTCTTCTTACCAATGTTAACGGCTCTACTAAGGAATGTACTCTAGGCAGCTTCCCATGGTATTACGCTATATGCAGCGAACACCTAAGCAGAAGTCTACAGACGATTTGGTGCTTCTATTTTTGTAAAGGAATGTATTTGGTGATCTAGGATGGCTATGGTCTACGGCCATGGATATGCTTCCATACATACCAGGCCAATTGACAGTCTGGTTCAGTGTTAGAGATGAATTCACTTCGTGAGCCTCAAATGCTGGCGATTAATCATGTACATTTTGTGGAGTATCTTTCTGCTTTTGAGAAGACAAGTTTCAGCACGCAAGCTCTATTCACGTCAGCGAGATGAGGTAGTGTAGAATTTAATAAGTAAGATTACAGAAATTCTTTTTATCGATCATTCCGTCTCAGATATGAAAGGTGTCAAAAAGCGAATACAGTTGGTGCACTAGTCTGCTACAGAGGGAAACTTACCAGAACTTTACTCACCGTTGAGAAAATGTTTAGAAGATCGAGAAATTCAAATCCTCCAATAAGCTTAACACATTGAAATCCGGCGTGTTTGTTTTTAAAAAGTACTCAGAAACCAGCCATTTTTGGTGTTTTCAATAAAGAATTAAAAAATATTTTATAGGTTAATATGTGTGTTTACTACACCACATGAAAGGTCAGTGCTTCCTCTACATTCACAAACAAACATTACAAGCATACATGCGACATAAGAGGAGCTATAATGGTTTATCTTGGATATGATTTTCGATATAGGAAAAAAGTCCGTACTTTGAGTTCTTAAGTGTATTTAGCCTTTGTATGATAAACACGGAAACATTCTGGCATGCAGAGACCCACATCACAATCAGGACATATCCACGTTGTGTTCTTTCGCATCCGTTTGCCATCATATACCTTTCCTACATCAGAACAGACCTTACAATATCTAGTAGGTCTCTCTTTTTTTCCGTAGCTGGAACCTTCTTTGCAAAATGTCTCCTGGTCAATCTGTTGGTTCAAGTTGAAGTTTCAGGATCTTGTTGAGCTTCGATACATGCTTTTTCACTCGAAGCTTGCCCCACTTTCTGGAGAAAGTCTGCTAAATGCACATTGTTCTTCTCTTGTCTACTTCTAATTTTCTTGTATAGTATCCATGACATATTGAACAAGTGTCCACTACTTCAGTTGCTTCCGATTGAAGGAGTAATACGCCACTAATTGATCACTTTTGTCCACACCAACTTTGTATATATTGTAGTCTAACACTACGTTCGGTTTTGTCATCCCTACAGGTCCGTTTTTGATTTCTCTGTAACTTCAGTGGATGTAGCTTGATATTTAGTTGAAAGCATCAAGACATGCCTTGTATCTTTCCATTTCACACACAAAAGATGATCTTTACGCTGAAACATTATATCACCTTTTTTCAGTTCTTTTGAACAACTGTAGCTTTAGGCATGTCCTTTCTATTTGGCATAAACGTTCCAACAGCCATTCTGTTCCTTTCCCAGGAACACGAAGGCTCAAAGTCAGGATCAGGTACTAAGTCAGGATCAAGTTCTGCATCGTCATGGCCATCCTCAAATTCCAACTCCCGTTCTGATCAAGAATCAATATAAATTTCATCTAATAAATCAGCAATATTCTGGTCACTTAGTTTTCTTACCATTCGTGTTCATTCAGTTTGAAAGGGGAAAAAAACTGACGGAAGAACACCTGCCAAATAGCTCTCTGCAACATGCTACGAGATCAAGTGCAATTACTTATTGTTCTTCCTTCCTGCCCAAAACGGACTGCATTTTATTGCCACCAGGGTGTAGCAGCATACAGAGGTATCCCTACAGATTCTGCAAAATCATCTTGCACGTCTCTGGCATGCAAAAAGGAATCCTATATAATAACAATTGCTTGCACGACCATAGCAAGTGCATGGCCTGCTTAGCCAAAATACCGTGCTCGTGCTAAGCACGCGTATGGCGTTCAATGTGTTAATAAGAGTGTGTGATATGGCAGACTGTAGTGCAAGATGAACCGTGCGAGTCAGAAAAGCAGCTTGGTACAGTCGCAAAGGATCAAGGTGCTGAGCAGTAAGCATTGATTGTCCTTGTGTCGTATAAAACCTAGGGAAATAAGTTGAAACAAACAGGGAGCGACGTGTAGTAGAGATTTCATTCTTACACCCCCTCTTGGATAAAAATGTACATGGAGTCTTTGCATGTACCGCATATCGAAACATCGTTCTTGTTTAAGAGTGTTAAACTTTGCTTCTTTTTATGAGATTCGAAAACTAAACGGTAGTTGCACAATGTTTAGTATCCTTGCAGATGGCAGGATTCTTTGTGTCAAATATCTGCTACAACATGAACATCTTAACATATAAACAATCAAACAATAAACAATTGTTATTAACGTACAATTGAATGGTACTGTAGTACGCGAATGTGATATCTAAATGAATTTGTTTAGCTCGTTAAATTAGATTTGTCCTGCTACGGATTTGTTTTCTCTTCGGGTACCAAAGCAGCTCGTGTTAAAGAATTCCATAATATGTAAACTAAACAATAAACCACCTTCATGTTTTATACCTTCTTTTTATACCTTCTTTTAGATTTACATCAAGATCGTCTTCATGTCCATTTTGTTAGGTTTATAAGGCGGGGACGTTATTACAAAATAATAATCATAAATGATTGGATCAACAATTAAGCCGTTGTCAATGACATATTGGTTTTCAACAGCTGTTGTTCGTCATCATCTATATAAGATTGTCTTCCGATCTGATATTTGTATCCTCGTCGCCATAAGTGCCTTTACATCGCAGTGACGGGTATGTGACCGCGCAGTACTCCAAGGAAGGGATGGTTGTATAAAAATTTTTGATTAATTTTGAAGAGTTTTTATTTTGACTAGGGAATGAACATAGCTATAGGGAGTACACAGATTTGAAGCATGAGTGCACGAAAAGATTCGTATTCTCAGTTTTTCTATTTATTGTTTTATATGTTAAGTTAAACACCACAATATGTGTCACTGATATCGCAGATCGAATTATTTTGTAAAATCGTGTATGTAACCTATTGTCAAAACATTCATCTCAAAACATGATGTAGAGAAAAGAGAAAGAGATAAGACATCTGTAATATATGTATAATTACTCAATAAGTAATTATAAGTAAATTAGACTCAATAAGTAATTGTAGAAATTTGTTAAAGGACACGTAAGAGAGCGAAAAGGATGTCTAGAAGTCTGAAGTTTTTAGAAACGTCCTAGATAGGTGAAAATATAGTTAAAAATTGCAAAAGGTATCATGTAATTTATCTTTCTTTTCTTATATCCTAGTATACTTTTTTCTTTCACATCCAAACATCTCTATTCAGAATTACAAGATGTTTGTGAAGAGAGGTGAAGGGAGAAACATTTCCATCTCAAGAATTATATCAGAAAAAAATCTTTTGACTTAGACTAGATTCGAACTCGTAAACCTTGAATCCATAAGTTTGCGCTCTACCGATTGACCTAACAATTGCTGTTGCAAAAGCCTGATTTCTACAACTACCGGTTGCTGAATGGTGTGTATTAACGAAATTGGCCGAGATAATTGCTTCATATAGCTATTGCAATAATAATAATAATAATAATAATAATAATAATAATAATAATAATAATAATAATAATAATAATAATAATAATAATAATAAAGATGATGAAGAGAATTTAAAAAGTCACATTGTTAAAAGTTTGGTGTGCGAAGTTAGTCCTAATATGAGATTTTATTAATTATATATAATAAATGTAAGCGTGGTTTATTCTTGCGTGCTACTCAAACTGCGCAACTCATAAGGGTTGTACGCGTATGGTACAGTAGCCTTGCGTCCTCCAACCGTGAAGAAAGATTCGGTTTGAACCTATGCGTGTCCTAAGAGGAAGGAGGAGATTCAAAAAAAGAAAAGTGGTTTAGAAATTATGCAAATATAGAATATCTCACGAGGTGAGGTGATATAGAGTTCAGCGTGTCTTTCAGCTGTGACTCTATACAAGATATGAATCTACGACTTAACGTGGAACCCGAACCACACGACTCCTGCCGGGAATCGAAACCCGTATCATCTCTAGCTCTATCATGAGAGACACACAATTGCGCCCATATTGTGGTTTTGAAAGGGGGCAAGTATAAGCGACATTTCAAATATAGTTCGAAATTTTGGGGTAAATATTCAAACAATTTTTGGGTTTTCGATCTTGCAAAGTATAATTTCTTTGCCCTCTCTTACTCCCTTAATGGGTGCCCCTGGAGACACAGGGACATGCAAAAATAATCGAAAATAAACGATATTAATGTTAAATCCATAGCTTTTGAGTGCATGAATTATGAAACCTTCTATATCGTTCACATCAAAGTTTAGCATTATCGGCATGGAGGTTTAATGGGAGGGGTGAAAATTTAATAATTCTTAATTGAAAGATATGAGTGTCTATTCAATAGTTTTCGGGGTTGCTGAAATTAATAATTACACTCCAGATACCATTAAAGCCCAAAGCTTTACTCTTTCGTTAGCAAGAAGGTTATTCATTTACTTAACTCAGGAGACCTTAAAGTTAAGGATATGAAACTCGATGCATATATTTCTAATTCAAAATTATTAGATACGTATTGTAGCTTAGACTTCTAAGGAGGGGAAGGGCCAATTTATGCAATGATTTCCTTCACATTTGAATAAAATACTGTTCCATTATATTGCGAAAACTCATTTCGAGTAGTGTCATTGCTAATAGTTTTCCGTATTTGTTTAGACCCCTACTCATTTATAACAGAATCTCACTTTTCCTGTAACACCTAAGCAAGCACTTAGTAAAGTAAATGCCATTAAAATCTATTTTCAAAGGACAGTTGAGCTCTTCGGCAATCTTTAGCATGGAAAGAGAAAAATGCCACCACATTGATATTGGAAAAGTAGCTAATTAATTCCTCCCAGAAAAAGGTCACCCGCACATTTATTTTACAGATGGTGGTTTATAGCTATACGTAAGTTTGTTGAAATTGCTCCATAGTTGTGGGGGCGAGACACTGAAGTCATCCGTAATTCGGTTCGAAGATTTTTCTTTCGGGTTCGAAGATTTTTCGGAATAGCCTACAAATGCAAATAATTTTGTGTATCTGTCCCTGAAATGTGCTAATTGAAGGATCCAGACTCTCAGACTACCTGTGCAGTGTTTCGTCCACACATATTTTTAGGGGGCCACTTTCCCCCGGGAGGAGATCAAAATAATACGTCTGTAATATAATAATAAATAAAAGAGTAGCAGCAGTGGCCCTCTGAATACTAAGTGTACCCCCAGAAGATTTTTTCTGAAAGGAACACTGCACCTATTAGGGATGCCCACGAGACAAGATGTGTAGCTGTCTCGTCTGGAAAATGTGTTGTAAAAGTGATGTCTCGACTCGAAAAATGTATATTTCTCTATTGGAAGAACCGTGTCTCGACTCGAATTTTGTCTGGAAAATCCTGTCTCGATTCGTCTCGTGCGCATCCCTAGCACCTATGTCGGTGCATCCCTGAACACAAGTAACTAATAATCAAAACTCTACTTTGCATTAGAATTATTACTAATTTAGAATATCGCTCCATCTAAATTTAATAACAGAGAATGGATTAATAATTATTGTTATACTGTTATAATAAACCAAGCATCTGTATATGCTGCTGTGATTGAAAGTGAGAGTACTGAAAAAAAAACTACTTGTCATGCAAATGACCTTTCATCGCTTTCGATTATATCCTTTCAAGTTATATACTTATATGCCGCGTGAAAACTAATCGTAATCAAACATATTTTGAAATACATGAAATTTAATTCAGACCCGTAACAGAAATGACCGTATCGTCCCATTTTAATTCAACAATTAAATTACTGCAATCAGGTAAAATAACCTTACAGTTTCAAAAGAAGTCTACCTGCAAATGCTTCGTTAACAGTGACTGGTATTGACAATTCCCCACCTCAACATTTGTATGATTTTGTCCAGAACGCGAAAGAAACCTTTTAGAACCTTCGGTTGCCTCTTATCTTCTTTCATGTTTTGTGGCTTTCTTTACCGATAAAATGCTCACTTGGTTTTATATCGTTGCTCATTATTATTACATGAAAAACAAAGTACTATTAAAAAGTGAAAACACACATCATTATAAATTTAAAAAATAAAACAAAAACGAAATGACAGGATTGAGTTGAGTTTGAGTTTAACTTCCCGTTCAGCAGCGAGGCTATATGAGACGTGGACCTACTGATTAACGTAGAATCCGAACCACATGAGCTCCCGCCGGGAATCGAACCCGGGCCACCCACGCCAAAGACGCGTACGTTAACCGCTTAGCCGCGGAGCTCGAAATGACTTAGGATAGAAATGAAAATTTGACGAAGGACAAATGAACTAATAGATATTAAAGAAAGTGAGCATTCAGCAGTGGACAGCGATTTGAGCCATTAGGAACTTAAGTTAAGATTTCCCTCAGAAATGATTTTTAAAAAATCCATTTGTACCGCCCGTCTTTTCTTAGTATTCGCTCCACTCCCTGGGCGAATGGACAAGAAAAGCCTACTTGCTTGCATGGGGGCCCGAAAAATTTTTTAGAGGGGTCATCTTCCTGGTTGGTATATTACGTTTGGTACTTTTATTTGTATTAAGGAAATCTTAAGAAATTATACCTATATATTATACTTGCCGTAAGCCAGGTGGGGCCCGGCCCTTTCGTCCCCTTTCGGGCGCCCATGCTTGCTTCAACTTTGATAATGTGAATTTCATTTACGGTGATCATTCTCAACCCTTAACTGAGGTCATTGAACCAAAGTACTATGCGCAGACACTGTTTAAGACAAGATGGAGGAGCACCCTTGGAGACATTTCTTTCTACTGTGATAATGCCACCCAATCCATAAACAATACTTGCGGTTGAATTCCTTTCGTTTGTTGATCCATTCGGATTTTAAAGACATATTTGGCAATGATATTCTCTAGCAAGGTGTCGGAAGGATTGTTGAGGAAGGAATGAAGATTCTGTTATATTTGTATTTTGTGCATATGGTGGGATCGTGGAAAGAATACCACTGTCTTTAGCTCTACGGTCATAGTGCTTAATACAACATCTATTGGAAAGCTAAATTTACCTTCATTTTATCTCATATTCGTAAAATATCCCTTTTCCCTCTTTAAAAAGGTCTATCCTGTGCCGTGGAAATTTTCCTCAAACTAGCATCACTTGTGCGTGTGGTATTGGCATCAATTGATGTACGAGTCCATTTCATTTGTAAAGGGTGTTTTACAGCCACAACGCAAAGATTCGACTTTATTGTCCTTTTGATGTATTTTATCTGTATCTCAGTCTGTACAATATTTATTTGAAGCTATATGAGGAAAAATTTTCATCATAACATTTTTTAAAAATAAATATTTACATTTAAAACAAAATTCATTTTTCTAATTTGGCTCCCTGTTCATCTGGCGCCTCCTGCGAACGCGTAGCTCGCAGGCTTCAAGATCCGGCAATGCAGTAACAATGAAATTCTGTATTACCGCCCGACTATCGTAGTTGTGAAAACATTCATCATGATATGACGTACGGAAATGAGTTACATTAGGGTTCTAAGATCTAATATCAAAGTTGAAACATCGCAAGTGAAACAAAAATATGTAAAAGCAAATAGTTTTGAAAATAATTTCAGTTTAAACTAGCTGCGACTACATTTAATTCAAAATTGAACTTCTGGAGTGCAACATATGAGCGTAGCTAAAAGAAAAAATCAATAAGAACAGTCGGGATTTGAACCTAAGATATACAAGTAGGAGTTCCTTACACTAACCATTCATCTACTATATTTTGTTTACTAAAAATATTTTCCATGCAGCAAAATGCCATTTCACACTGAAACATTAACAACATAAGAACACAGATTTCAAGAAAATTTGCCAAAGCTTATGTATTAAAGGTATCCTGGTATTCGCCCAGTGGTACTGCAAAATCACTAGTCAGGATGCCTCGTATCGAAATTTGAACCGGGAGACTCTCAATTACGAAGCATCAACACTAACCAGTAACCTTCGTTCGCTCAGTAAATGTCTTCAAATTACTTTTCTGTAATTATTTTTCAAAAATGTTTATTATTTTCATGAAGCAAAGAGTGCATCTTCCACTTAGGTTGAGAACTATATCTACTATACTTCTAACAGTCAACTAATAGTTGATGTTCATTATTTCTATCGATTTTCTACGTCTACTAAGTTATTTCATTTTTTTATAAGTTTTCCTTTCCGTTTATGACAATGATTAGAAATGAAGGCTCCTCTTCTTATACAAATCTTGATCATTGTAACATTTTTTTAGTCAAAATTCTGAATTATTGAAAATATTTAAATTAGTTAGAATGAAGAGGATAATACTAAGAAACATGGTTAGAAAAAAGAAACATTGTTGTTTAACGAATTGATAAAATCAAGCTTTTTAAAAACATAAAAAAATACTGTATGGTATGGGATGATCATGGAAAAAGTAAAAATAGCCATCGAGGACACACTAACCAATTACTGTACGCGGATAAGTCTAGGTTCGTTAACTTGGTAGACGTATATGAAGAAACCACTAACAGAAAATAGCTGATAGTTTTACGCCTAATCATCTCAGCGACCTCGAAACTATGAACTCTACATTAACATCGGTTGTCGTTTTCGATCATTTTATATGTTACTCCCTTCCATTGTCCCAGGGTATGTCTTACCCCTTATCCCAATGCATGAAAAGCAAATAATATATTCGCAAACACCGCGAGGGGCAGGGAGAGAGTAACAGAACGCACACAGCTCGCTGTATGGCTTTAGAGCAAATACCTAAAGGCCCCTTACCAAGAGCAATGTTGCCAAACGTAAGACAAGATAAGCCCACGCGCAGCCTGTCTCTTCGCGTGACATTACCTTCGACACAAAATCACTGACCCTTCGAACAAGATAACATTGTCGCGCTGTCAGAGTCAGGTTTTAATTGCATTTGTGTTGAAGAAATGAAATGAAATCTTTAAGTTTCACATCCCACCGTTGTGCCGGTGAGGCTAAAGGAGACGGTGATGATGAGTAATGAATGAAATGAAGAGAGTGGGAGGAAATAGGAGAACCCCGAGGAAACCAACGCACATGGTGTTCGTACGCCACAAAGTTCAATTGGCGGGGGCTGGGATCGAACCCGAGGCCCCAAGAACTAGAGGTGAAAGCTCTGCCACTGAGCCACCGCGGCCCTAAAGGAAAAGAAAAGCGCACCCAACACAATACATCTAGAGTTGTGGGGAAACTTGTCCAAATAGACTTTTCTTTTTATTTACATTAAAAAAAAATAAAATATATTTCCATGATGGAATAAAATTCCACTAATATAATAGACATCTAAATTAGAAATAGCAAAAACAGCTGAAAGTAAAGAGAAAGCAGTAATTTCACATCAGGTTCCAAAGAGAATAAACAGCACCGAGTAAGCAAAACAACAGCGTCACTCCTCCTGTGGTCCTGTCCCGAGCATGTGTCAAAGGTGACGTCATTGCACGATATGATGGAAACGCGTTCAGTGATGAACTTACCAAGCCAGTAACTTCTGTATTTACACCACGGAGTCCGACACTCTATAAAGTGCCTTTTATCTATACAGGATTATGCGCGATCAACATTATAACTGTTACATTTTTCATTCTCTGTTGCAAGAAAATAATTGACATAAGGATAGGACCTGTACTTAAACGCAAAATTACATAAACGGTCTGGTAGTTTTAGTTAGAACGATCCGTCAAGTGGAGGTGGGGTAAGTTCTCAAACATTTAAATATACGACGTCTTATATACTGTAGGTGCACTACGCAACCAGTTACTAGAGAACAAACCCCAAAGTAGGACTGCTATCAAAACGAGACAATATGAGACTATTTACAGTATTAGTCTCCTTTCAACCGACAAATAGCGGTCTCAGTCTCCTCTCGATAGTTTCGAAATAAATTATTTGAAATTATTCCACACTAAATTCGACAGTAGATAAATAAAATACACCTCCAATAGTTCTCCCTATTGCTTCAGAATATATAATGGATGCACTATTTTCTACTAGATAAAGTATGAATTAGCAATTCATATACAACATTCAAAAATACATATGTCTGTTTCCATTAAATATACTCATTCTTTCTTTAATTATTTATTTACTAATTGAAATACCCGGCGTTGCACGGGAAGAATAGGTTTATATTTCAAAGATATATTTGAGATTAGTTTTCCCAGTAGAATACATATTTGAATCGGAATGAAATAGTACGAATCCATTTCCAGCAGGAGCAAATGAATTAACTTGCCGCTAACGAAGAATAAAAACTTGGGCTTTTATGGTATCGGGAAAGTCATTATTCATTTCAGTGACCCCGAAAACTATTGAATAGATACTCATATCTTTCAATTAGGAATTTTTAGGACCTCGAAAGCTATGGATTTAACATTAATATCGTTTATTTTCGATTATTTTTACATGTCCCTGTGTCTCCCATGATAGAGCTAGAGGTGATATGGGTTTCGATTCCCGGCAGGAGTCGTGTGGTTCGGGTTCCACGTTACGACGTAGATTCATATCTTGTATAGAGTCACAGCTGAAAGACACGCTGAACTCTATATCACCTCACCTCGTGAGATATTCTACTTTTGCATAATTTCTAAACCACTTCTCTTTCTTTGAATCTCCTTCTTCCTCTTAGGACACGCATAGGTTCAAACCGAATCTTTCTTCACGGTTGGAGGACGCAAGGCTACTGTACCATACGCGTACAACCCTTATGAGTTGCGCAGTTTGAGTAGCACGCAAGAATAAACCACGCTTACATTTATTATATATAATTAATAAAATCTCATATTAGGACTAACTTTGCACACCAAACTTTTAACAATGCGACTTTTTAAATTCTGTTCATCATCATCTTCTTCTTCTTCTTCTTCTTCTTCTTCTTTATTATTATTATTATTATTATTATTATTATTATTATTATTATTATTATTATTATTATTATTATTATTATTATTATTATTATTATTATTATTGCAATAGCTATATGAAGCAATTATCTCGGCCAATTTCGTTAAATACACACCATTCAGCAACCGGTAGTTGTAAAAAGCAGGCTTTTGTAACAGCAATTGTTAGCTCAATCTGTAGAGCGCAGACTTATGGATTCAAGGGTTACGAGTTCGAATCTAGCCTGAGTCAAAAGATTTTTTTCTGATATAATTCTTGAGATGGAAATGTTTCTCTCTTCACAAACATCTCATAATTCTGAATAGAGATGTTTGGATGTGAAAGAAAAAAGTATACTAGGATATAAGAAAAGAGAGATAAATTACATGATACCTTTTGCAATTTTTAACTATATTTTCACCTATCTAGGACGTTTCTAAAAAGTTCAGACTTCTAGACCTCCTTTTCGCTCTCTTACGTGTCCTTTAACAAATTTCTACAATTACTTATTGAGTCTAATTTACTTATAATTACTTATTGAGTAATTATACATATATTACAGATGTCTTATCTCTTTCTCTTTTCTCTACATCATGTCTTCAGATGAATGCTATGACAATAGGTTACAGACACGATTTTACAAAATAATTCAATCTGCGATATCAGTGATACATATTGTGGTGTTTAACTTAACATATAAAACAATAAATAAAAAAACTGAGAATACGAATCTTTTCGTGCACTGATGCTTCAAATCTGTGTCTTTACTCCCTATAGCTATGTTCATTCCCTAGTTAAAATAAAAACTCTTCAAAATTAATCAAAAATTCTTATACAACCATCCCTTCCTTGGAGTACTGCGCGGTCACATACCCGTCACTGCGATATAAAGGCACTTATGGCGACGAGGATACATGAAGTCTCTTGGCAGAATGGAGAAAACCTTCAATATTTCATATATGCTCTTTTATACTAACACGTGGCTCGTCCACATCCTATCTTGCAGTCACTTGTTATGTACAGGTTAGTAACCATAGCCGGCTGGAGCTGATGGTAGCTGGTGGGTCCTGGAATTCGCATATCCTCTTTGACACACACACCTCATTCCATTGGGTTCATGCTTAGACCATTTAGCGCCTGGAGTTGGAGGGACTGCCGAATTGAATGCTGAACAGCTGCTGTGTTAGTAGGGGAAAATATGGCCATATTGAAGCTTTGTAACTACTCCCTTGTTATACCTGATATGGCTTATAACAGGGTGGACATGTTTCCTTCTCCATACAGGCGAATAAGAAATGTGTAATCTTGACCATTTTGTCAGGATTAGTTTTGGGTGCTTGTAGACTGCCAACTATTCACTGCTGAGTATAGCTGAGGCCTGTGGCATCATGAGAAAAGTGAAAGCAATTTTTTAATGACGGTAAAGTATATTTAAATTTAAAATTTCGTAGCACTTCCTTAAAGTTGTGCTTGTATTGGCCTCAAGACAATCAGCAACTGCTCATGAGGACTCTTAGAAATACTCAATCAGTCCCATCAACAGCTACAGATTTCCCGTTTGTAGTTTCTTCCATTATTCTTGTCCATATACAGCTACCTTTACTCCTTCGAAAACTGTTTGCATCATTTGAAGGAGTCTAGTATTGATCTCCAACTTTCTCAAGAACTTTCATTGAATTGCCGTGGCTTTAATGGCAGATTTAAATTGGATCGTTGCAGATATTTACCGAAGGCTCTTTTTTGTCTTTCGGTACTTTCCGTGTCAAATTGTAATTTAAATCCATAAAATATAAGGTGAAAATAGCGCTTAGCATTATTTATATACGTACTTAATGCAGATTTGAGTTGCCATTTTTAGTCCACACCATTGCGTGTAGAAGAACTCTTCCTTCTAGGTGTGCGTTTTAAAACTTTGAGATATTTTCACACAAGGAAGGTGGCATTAGCTCAACGTCCCGCTCAGATGATAAACTGTTTCCTACAAAAGTACTGTAGAACTTATTTTATCGTAACAGTATTTGGGAATGAAGCATTTATCTCGCTAACGTTGTCTCACGTTGAGTTAATCCCCAGAAAATTTCGCGGCCTTCATTAAGCACTGTTCCATAATCATATCACTTGGAACTTCGCTCACGAAGGCCCCTTTTTCTGCGAATTGTGAATGTTCCTTGAGTTGTTAATTTCTAGTAATTCTCTGATACCGTATTTGTTTCCAAGGCTTCCACCTGTTGAGTTTAGTGATGTGCAAATTTTTCATAGAAAAGATGAACAGCTGCGTGAGAAAACGGAAGCATTAATTTAATAGCCTTGAAGTAAAGTTTCTAGTCCCCTGTTCCATCTAGTCCTTTTTTTGTGAACTGCAATACGATTATGACCTTCTTTATATACTCCAGGCAAAGTCAACGGTTCGGAAAATGTCTCCGTCTTAATTTTGAGATTTCTTAATATGGTTTTTGTCATGCAGTTTCATTTTCTTGTAAATGTTGCATATGGATTTCCTCATCCAGACGTTGTTGAATAAGATCGCAGATCCTAGAGTTTGTCATCTCCTCCGACGGTTGTAAATGTCCCCAAGAAAAGTCTAGAAGTGAGTTCTCAATTATGTTGAGTAGGCATGGCCTCTCGGCATTTTCACTAAAGTTGTCATATTCTACACGATACTCCAAAGTTCTTCTATAACATTTCCTGAAATAATGTATCCATTCGTGCCTAGAAATTACTGAACTGCAAACTTTGTACCGTTCAGAGATTTCTTCGGCTGATTTACGATTTGAACACCTTTCTTGTATAATGGCTGATATAATGTAATAACGCATGTGCTTTGGTCACTTTTCTCGCAGCTATTTACAGTATGCAGATGAGTAGAATATTTAGTATCAGTATATGATGTTGAAATATTGAAGAATATCAAATTGAAATATTGATAGCTTATATCAAAAGAAGAGGTCTGTATCTCACCATTACACAATCGTTGTGGCGAAGCTTTCACAAGATGTATAGCTATCCAAAGGTTGAGAATGGGAAATCGAAACGCGAGACCTGAGTGACGACTAGATTAAATCTTCCGAGTAAGACAGCATTGACACACCAAGAACATGAGTGTATAGCATTAGAGCGTAAGTGGATGTCAGAATGAAGAAATGTGATACGTCATTCTCTTCTGACAATGGTACCGTGATATAAGATTACTTTTTCAATCAAAAACTTGGATATGGAGAATTTTCATCAAGGGACATTTGAAATAAATGACTTTTTCTGCTCTATGAAAGGTGT
This sequence comes from Thermobia domestica, assembly GCF_964235325.1. Lineage (NCBI taxonomy): Eukaryota > Metazoa > Arthropoda > Insecta > Zygentoma > Lepismatidae > Thermobia > Thermobia domestica. The sequence goes on from NC_137470.1 coordinate 85,568,020, forward strand.
GGTACTTACTTACTAATGAAAGCATACAGAGAGATTATATGAAAAGATTAATTAATTAGCACACAGTTTGGTTGCTTTGTGATGATGACCAGTGTTACTAAGTTGGTAGCGAACACAGGACTGACTATACCGTAAATATTTTCCACGTAACCGTGTAAGAGAAGATCTCAAAAGAATTAAAATCGATTCTTTATTTGTCTCACCGATCAGATGACAGGTCTCAGGCCCAAAGGAAGGCTGCCTTCCAGGTTAGAATATAATGGGATCCATAGCAAATTTTATAGGATAGAATCGGGAAAATATTATTAATGATAGACCGGAACCTAGTGAATCCTAAACAACTATGTATGTAAGTCCTAGTGAGCAGCAAGGACGCTATTTAAACGCACATTTGATAGCCTCGAGTGTTAGTTAACACACAGGAGAATTTCTTTAAGTAATACATTCGTAGGAACACAACTCTTTGGATTAAACAGTTTCTATGAGGCTAAGAATTAAGAAGGAGGTGAGAGCGTTGTGAGTCCTAAGTAGATTTCTTCAGCAGGAATCACTCTCTAATAGTATTGTAGTTGCATATAAACGGGAAGTATAGCAATTGCTTGATTATCATTGATAAATTAATACTTATATTTTTTACGTTTGATATCACAAATTTTTTCAATCCCAAGGGCCCCTTTATAACAAACCGCTGTTCGTTCCCAAAGCTATACGTCTGTGATACTTTTGTCTTATTAAATGGAGAATTAAATCCACGGTTTTTTAAATGGTACGCCGTTGCATAATGTGTTTAAAGGAGCTGTAAAAGCACTACTGCTTCGTTTTTGAGACCTAGGTACACAACACAAGATCCTACGGCCTCGGATTCAATGTTGAATTCGTTTACTAGCTGTAAGCCAATAGGAATTAAGGAATACATACCGATGTCCACTGCTGACTTCTAAATTTCACAGCATTGTAAGAAGGACATCAGCTGGCATAAGTCCTTTAGCCTTACCGGACACCTCGAAATAGAACCCTCGAAATATTTACACGCCTGTTGCAGTCTAAACCACTAAGTAAAAAACGAACCTCCCCGTCCATCCTCAAAATTATTTCTTCATTCATCGCATTAGTTAGAGATCCATTTAATCTCTTATTAATATCTCTTTTCAGAAACTGTAGAATACTATTACCATGAAGTCAAGTGACATCTCTGGTAATGTTCTCATTTTAATGCGATTTCTGTCGTTGTAGATGCATATTAGAAAAAGCTTCACAAGGTCGGGGATGCATGTCCCATCGCAAGTGACCCATCAACTTGGCCATGATTTTAACGCGCTTTCTCTTTACTATACCTTATGAGCTCACCGTGATATTCAGTCTCTCTCGGCTAAACTTCCTTTTCCGCACGTCACTGGTTTTAAACTCGAATATTTCGAATTTGCAAGTCCTAAGGACAATATGTGCTGAAGTACTTTTCCCATTTGAACCCAACCTCTCTCGTCGATTGTACTTCATGCAAACTGATTCCACTCGTTCTAATGCAAGTACCATCCCGGATCTCGACATCTACTGATATTATATTTTTATCTAAACGCATCCTTATATCTACAATTAGTATTACCATTATTTCTGAAGAAAGCCACATTCGGCAGCCTTGTAGATAAATCTTATTTCTTCTGCTATATGAATGTTATAAATCAACACATATTAGTCTATCACAGCGTGTGAGTTGAAATTGAAAAATCCCAATCTCACTTCGCTTCTTATCAAATATTGCTATGTCTGGTTGGTTGTAGTGCATACTAACTGCTTGCATTCGTTTTGATAAGACAACAACACATATCTCGACATCTCCTCTTAGTAAAATGTTATCTGAACGTTTCGGTATTTAGAATTACTATGTTTTATGAAAACAGTTTGAAGTATAGATCTAAGGACATATCTGAGTATTTCGTCTATCTTCTTACCAATGTTAATGGCTCTACTAAGGAATGTACTCTAGGCAGCTTCCCATGGTATTCCGCTAAATGCACCGAACACCTAAGCAGAAATCTACAGACGATTTAGTGCTTCTATTTTTAAAGGAATTTATTTGGTGATCTAGGATGGCTCTGGTCAACGGCTATGGGTATTCTCGCATACATACCAGGCCAAATGACAGTCTGGTTTAGTGTTAGAGATGAGTACAGTTCGTAAGCCTCAAATGCTGGCTATTAATCATGTACATTTTTAGGAGTAACTTTCTGCTTTTGAGAAGACAACTTTCAGTCGGTGGGGGGACACGGAAGCTCTATTGAAGTCAGCGAGATTAGCTAGTGTTGAATTTAATAAATCAGATTACAGAAATTATTCTTATTGACCATTCCGTATCAGATATGAGAGGTGTCGAAAAGCTAATACGGTTGGTCCAGTATTCTGCTACAGAGCGGAAGCTTACCAGAATTTACTTACCGGTGAGAAAATGTTGAGAAGATTAAGAATTTTAAATCCTCCAATAACCTTAATAAGAGTGTGCGATATGGCAGTGTGGAGTGCAAAATGAACCGTGTGTTCCAGAAAGACTTTAAGGTCCTATAGCCTAAAGATTTGTGTGATAGATACCTAGCGTTATCAATATAGCATCTTGATGAAGTGAGTCAAGGTTGCAAAAGACGCCTTGAAATTTTTTATAGACGCAAGTTTAACTTTCAAGCTAATCGAAAGTTTTTCGCAGTCTCTATTACTTACTTTGGGTACCGAAACGAGCAAGTACTCGAACACTATTACTAAGGGAGAAAATTCAGGGCTTCTGCTCCAAGATGTGGAAAGTAAGCGTAGGAAGTTTTATATCTTTCAGGTGTACTTGACTGAAAATCTCCCAATGTAACCTAAGTACAAAAAAAAAAAAAAAAAAAAAAAAATCTCACCTGATAATTTTGTTGACGTTTCTGTTCTACACCTGTTCTACCAAGCCTGTATAACTTCTTTGTATCGCGAATCAGTGCTTTACAGACGCGAGACGCGAGTGAAGACTTGATTAAATCTTGCGAGTAAGACAGCATGGACACACCAAAAATATGAGCGTGTACCACTAGAGGGAAAGAGGATTTAAGAATGGCGAAATGTGATGCGATATTCTTATCAAGAGAATGCTACCGTGTTATCAGATTACTTTTTCATTCATCTCTGATAAAATATTACTATGTCTGGTTGGTTGTATTGCATGCTAACTGCTTGCATTCGTTTTTATAAGAGAACAAGATGTATCTCGACATCTCTTCTTAGTAAAATATCTGAATGTTTCTGTAAGTCGGTAATACAATGTTCTCTAAAAACAGTCTAAAGTATAGTTGTAAGCACATATCTGTGTTTCGACTTTCTTCTTGCCAATGTTAACGGCTCTTATCTGGACTATGCAAGGAATGTACTCTAGGCACTTTGCCATGATATTCCGCTATATGATGCTATCATCTATGCAGAATTCTACAGACGATCTGGTGCGTCTATTTTAGTAAAGGAATTTACTTGGTGATCTACAATGGCTCTGGTCAACGGCCATGAATATGCTCGCATACATACCTTACAAATGACAGTATGGTCCAGTGTTAGAGATAAGTACACCTCGTAAGCCTCAACTGTTGGTGATTAATCAGGTAGATTTTGTGGAGTAGCTTTCTGCTCTTGAGAAGAAACGCTTGAGTCGATGGAATGGACACGCAAGGTCTGTTCACGTCAGCAGAAATACATCTTGTTGATCATTCTGTCTCAGGTATGAAAGGTGTCAAAAAGCTAATAAAGTATTGCACTAATTTGCCACAGAGGGGAGAAACCGTTTAGAAGATCGAGAAATTCAAATCCTCCATTAAGCATAATAAGAGTGTGCGATATGGCACTCTCTAGTGCAAGATGAATCGTGCCATCAGAAAGACTTTAAGGTTCTATAGCCTGAAGATCATTGGGATAGATACGTAGCGTTATCAATATAGAATCTTGATGAAGTGAGACAAGATTGCAAAAGACGCCTCGAAATTTTTTATAGACGTAAGTTTATTTTTCAAGCTAATCGAAAGTTAATAGCAGTATCTATTACTTTCTTTGGCCACCGAGACGAGCAAGTACTCGAACACTATTACTAAGGGAGAAAATTCAGTGCTTCTGCTCCAAGATGTGGAAAGTGAGTAAGGACATAAGCCGGCATATATGCTGCTCGTGTTAAAGAATTCCAAGAAAAGTAAACACAACAATAAACCACCATGTTTTATACCTTGTTTTGACACCTTCATTTAAAGTTACATCAAGATCATCTTCATATCCATTTTGTTACGTCTATAAGGCGGTGACGTTAACACTACAAGAAGAATTTCTGTAGTCTTACTTATTAAATTCAACACTACCACATCTCGCTGACGTGAATAGAGCTTGCGTGTCCTCCCACCGACTGAAAGTTGTCTTCTCAAGAGCAGAAATTTACTCCACATAATGTACATGATTAATCGCCAGCATTTGAGGCTTACGAACTGTACTCATCTCTAACACTGAACCAGACTGTCATTTGGCCTGATATGTATGCGAGCATATCCATGGCCGTTGACCAGAGCCATCCTAGATCACCAAATAAATTTCTTTAAAAACAAAAGCACCAAATCGTCTGTAGATTTCTGCTTAGGTGTTCGCTGCATATAGCGGAATACCATGGGAAGCTGCCTAGAGTACATTCCTTGGTAGAGCCGTTAACATTGGTAAGAAGATAGACGAAATACTCAGATATGGGCTTAGATCTATACTTCAAACTGTTTTCATAAAACATAGTAATTCTAAGATACCGAAACGTTCAGATAACATTTTACTAAGAGGAGATGTCGAGATATGTGTTGTTGTCTTATCAAAACGAATGCAAGCAGTTAGCATGCACTACAACCAACCAGACGTAGTAATATTTGATAAGAAGCGTAGTGAGATTAGGATTTTTCAATTGCAACTCACACGCTGTAATAGACTAATATGTGTTGATTTATAACATTCATATAGCAGAAGAAATAAGATTTATCTACAAGGCTGCCGAATGTGGCTTTCTGCAGAAATAATGGTAATACTAATTGTAGATATGAGGATGCATTTAGATAAAAAGATAATATCCGTAAATGTCGAGATCCGGGATGATACTTGCATTAGAACGAGTGGAATCAGTTTGCATGCAGTACAGTCGACGAGAGAGGTTGGGTTCAAATGGGAAAAGTACTTCAGCACATCTTGTCCTTAGGACTTGCAAATTCGAAATATTCGAGTTTAAAGCCAGTGACGTGCGGAAAAAGTAGTCTTTAGCTGAGAAAGACTGAATATCACGATGAGCTCATAAGGTATAGTAAAGAGAAAGCGCGATTATTAAGTTAGCAAAGCCCCCGAATATATATATATATATATATATATATATATATATATATATATATATATATATATATATATGAATAATTTTTTTTTGCCGATTTCTTTGTTTTCACTTCAGATTTTCACATGTAGGTTATGCCATATCGTAGTACAATTTTGATATTTTGGATTTTATTTTTATAGTGCAAATCACGTAGTCAAATTCACAATAATATATACAGAACATACCTTCTGTATCCCCATACGCTTGCACAATATTGTAAAATTTGCTAATAAAATTGCTTTTTTTTAAAAGAAATAATTATGTAATTATAACATCAAAAGAAAAACTATTGTCCAGGAACTATTATATATAAAACACAGAGAATAATCTCCCCATCCAGTTCTTTGCCGGGTGGTAAAGAGCCAAGAACCGACGAGACGTTACCACGTTGGATAGAAGCGGAAATGCGCTGTATTAAATAAGATGTCCCAGCGTTCATTACTGACAGAGGGAGACTTGAATGTGTATCAGCGCATGTGAAGTCCCACAATAAACATTTACCTCTCATCCATGGAACCAGTGTCATCCCATCCGGTCGCTTTCCATCCGAACGACAGCAACCAGAAGGTTCCCGTATTGGAGGAAATCCAGCTGTGTTGAGGGCTCGTAGTATTATATCATTTACAGAGGAATGTCGGGCGAATCTATCAGCTTTCTATTGATAAATGGAGGCCTAAAGGCGGAGAAGGTATCGCCATCAACCATGCACCCGCTTCGGGAGACGAGGCGGCATGAAGCCTGGCTTTATCTTTCGGAACAACAACAGATGGTAACAAATGATTATGTAATTGACATGCAATTGGTGTATACCAAGATGACTGATAACACTTTTTGTTAATTTCCGGAAGGCTTGTATCTGCTAAGTTTGCCCAGTTATTAGAGCCTTCTTGAACTGAACCATCTGGGTCCAAACAATAACCCTGTGGAAGGAGAGCTTCGATTAAACGCAGAGATCCGTGGTATGACGCTAAGAATGTAGGAATCGCCATATCCACAGCTCGTCGAATACCAAGGCCGCCCAAACATGCTTGTGTCCTAGAGTTGTCATTTAAGGAGCAGTTCAGAATTGATTCAAGGTTAGTTTTCAGGACAGTATCATATTTTTCCAGCAAAGGACTGTCATGCGAAGATGGAAAGCATCGTAAAAAATAGGTTAAGCGAGGGATTGATAAGGATGCTCGTAAAAGGAAAAAGGCTGAATAGGCTGAAATTGAGGGAAGTCGAGACAAGAACAATTCTAAAGTAGATATTTTATTCAATAGCACGTTAGTGAGTGCTTCCGACGTGAGAGCAGCACCTAGAAGACAAGCATTTTGGATTGTTAGAGGGCGTATGCCTGGTGCAGCCTCATTAAATCTTCTAAAGATTTCGTCGAATGTGGTTTTATGTGTTCCAAGACAACCTACCTTGCATTTAGAAAAGTTAAGACGCAATCCAAGAAGTGATGCCTTCTTATTTATTTCTATTAAAGATGAAAGAACTATCTCGGGTTCACCACCAATTGTTCCATCGTCTAAGTACCAAATGTTTAATTTGGTATCCAGTGATTTAACTAAAAAATGAATGGTTATGGCGAAAAGTGCTAGGCCCAGGAGATCACCTCGTTGTACACTTCTCTGAGAAGAAATAGTGTTTCCGTTGAAAAACAGATCACTTGGTTGAGCATAACATTGATAAACATATGGATAAATTGAAGGAAAATTATTCATCACTGCGGCAAGCAAAGTATCCCGGCGAAGCTCATTAAATGCGTTACGAAAATCCAATTTTACAATCGCGTTAGTAGCACTGTGAGTAGAAGAGAAATAAACTCGGGGTGCGTGAACAGCTGCTTCGGCACCATTAGGAACACAAACACCAAGCTGATGGGGGGATAAAAAGCTCTTAACTGGTTCACGTATTCTAAAGCATACAATTTTGGCCGATATTCTGCGCCAAACATTCCCAACCGCTAGAGGCCGAATACCGCCATCCTTTTTTCTTAGCGCTGTAAGTTTGGCACCGAAAAACAGTGGGCGAACTTCCGTTGGTACTTTTCCAGAAATGATTAAATTAAATAGATCACATAAGGATTTTAGGAGTTTTTCCTTTGATTCCAGTATTTGAAAGAAAGAAGGTATTTAAGAATAGAAGGACGAAGTCCATCTAGACCTCCCGCGCTGCCTGACAGAAAGGAGTTAATTGCTTTTTGAACCTCCATAGTAGAAACTCCTTGAAAAGTGTGTTGACCATCAGGAAGATCCGGCGCAATGAAATCGCCAGGGTGGGCAGGATGTTTTTCCAACAGAGCCTCCAGTACAGAGGTATCCGGAGTCGCAACCGTATCATCAGAAATTAAAAGACGTGCTGCTCCACGGATGTCACCATCGGCAAGTTTATTCTCTACAACCTTCAAATTAGAAAATTTGTGGTTTAATCGAGATTTTTCATCTTAGTTGAAGGCCAGGTTAACGCGTCATGGCCAATATTACACCAGATGCGAACTCCCTACTTCACCCAAGTACTTAGATTCTTAACTTTATCTGATTGTTTGGGAGCACTTAAAGCAACAAATGGAAATAGGCAAAGGTTGATCCAGTCTTTTGCATCATTTGAAATCGTTATTAGGTTTAACACCTCTGCGAGTGCCTCAGCCACCGTTGAACGAGCACCTCTTGGAACACGTCTTAATATATGTGTCGAGCCCCTTAGTGACAGTAATATCTTGCCCAGGTTAGAAATAGTCAAATCTTTCTTGTTGTTACTGGTGTTAGTGTCGGTAGCATTTGCAGTTTTACTCTGAAGGCAGGCATTAAAGGTGACATCAGAGCAAACGTCGTCGTCACACGCAACCCGATGTTTCTTACCAATATGTATAGCTAAACCTCTGGCATTCACATAATGCTTTCCGCAATGAGGACAAGGCAATACATTAGCACTTTTAGAAGCATCAAAGAAACAGCTATCATTGCTAGCACTTGACACAGTCAGTTTGCAAAAGTGGCATCTTTCCAGCTTGCGAAGCACATCCGACACTTGATTCCATTAATTTAGTTTATTACATAAATTTGTTTCAATTATATACATTTTAATTAACTTATGATGGCAATGTATAGAAAAATCAACCGTTAATTTAGTATTCATTGTTGAACGATGCATATGTTTGCTTCTGTTCTTAAAACCAAATCAGTTTTTTGTAATTTTAGCACTATTTCGGAACCGATTTGAAAACGGATTTCACCGCTTTCTTCTCCCAAGCTTCACGTACACATTGCACAAAGATACTTCCACTATTACAAGTTTGTCTATTGCTCTACACCGTAAAACCCTCAGGGCTCGTCAACGGCTTAATGAACGATTTCAACAATACCCAATTTTTTTTCAAACTTCAATTCAAGATTCAACATCAACATCAACAATTCAAAAATACAAGAATAATTTTTATTTTGGACATGTGGTTTCAGGTATTTATTCAACTGTGTTCACATTTTCCATTTTTAGCGTTTTCGAATATAAATTAAGGACATGGCGGGCTAGTAAACGAAGCAGGGAATTGAAAAGTGACAGTAAGTCGGATAATGTGTTTCCAACCACCTCACAGTAGAAATTTATATTTATAAAAAAGTTCTGATATATGTAAAAAAAAGGAAGAAAAACTTTAACTTTCCGCATGGAGGCTCGAACCGTCACCCTTTGTTTCAGAAATGTCAATACCAGTACTAAACCAGCTTGACAGAAGCAACTTGCAAGAGCTTGTTTATAATATTGATAATAGAATCGCTCCAGAAAAGGTTTGTACGTGGATGTTTAAATATCTTTTTATATCGTTTTCAGCATTTTCTGCATAAGATAATGGTTGATTTTGCATATTGGAACTGTACATGAGGTGTGCAATCTTAAAAAATAAGTAGTTTGATATTGTTTTTACATTTTCACATCGCTCGGATGACAGTAAGATTTGTAGCTAGTGTCTATCTAAAGAACGGTTAGGAACATGCAATTCACTGTGTATAGATCTGCGTAAATTGTGACGGATCTAGGCTCACTTTTTCGTACTTCGAAAAACAAAATCGGTTATCATCGTGACCACTGATTCACCCTCGTGGTCGACCTCTAGATCGCAATGTATCGTACCCGCATGTGCATACCTATTTGAATCCATGTGTTTGTGCCACTATCGAGAGTGACACCACGACCTCGACCTCGATCGCGAGGTTTCTTCGGTATCTTTCTACCCTTGGGCCTTATTTTAACAAGTTGTGCAATTTCCGGCGGTTCCAGGCTCCTGGCTACGCCACTGATTGGCATCTAGCATTTTTCCTGAACATCAAGTCTCTGTTCACTTCTACTTTCAGCCATAATTTTATTCTATCAAGCCAAAGAGAATACATTCGTTCTCCTTCGCATTTGACATTCTTAAAAATAAAGTTATATTATAATTAAAGGTGCGATTATGCCATTTTCAATGTAAATTTCTGTCCGCTCCACAGCAAAACAAATCTCATGGGCGCAACTTGCGTTATGCTCCCTCTGTTCCAAATAGAAAAATTGAATTAGGATATTTTAGGCAAGACTATTGGCCAGATATAGAATTTCATATCCAGTATTTCTGTTTACTTGGTACTGGAATTAATAGAATTGGAAGTAATTGTTTTGTGGAAGTATAATTGTGCATAACAGCCATGGATAAATGTTTTGTGCTGAAATATATAAATGTATGAAAATTGTTTTGAAAGTTTATGGAGAGGTGTATAATATTCTTCCCAGGCTGGAACAACAGTAATTAAGTTAGTATCAGGGAAAGAAAAACTAGACAAGGAGAATTTGCTTAGCTTTCCCCCTTAGAAATAAACGTTTCGTAAGTAGGTCTAACAAACGTTCTGTGTCTGACTTATGACTGCCTACATTTCTGTGTGGCTCCGTGGATGTGTGAGTAGAGTCGTTGCTTCGTAATAATGAGTTTGGTGGTTTAAGTCCTGCTGAGGGCAGTTCAAGTTTTTCATTGTTTGTTTCCCATATCTGATTATGTTTCTACCCCTCTGTAATCATCAGATACTCTGAACTGAGTTCTCCACTTGAATTCAACAATTGGTAGTGGGATGCTCTCAGGTTTGAGTGAGCTTTTACATATGTACTTACAAAATCATAATTTTCTACAAAATATTGATGCTATCCAATCATTTTGTCTCAAATTCAAAATTTGCGCATGTGATTGTATCTCTCTTTCATCATATTTGTTTTCTCGTTTTTTAGTCATGCTGATCATGCAATACAGGTAAAGGAGTGTTTGTAAACTGATCTTAACACTTGCTAATCGTTAGTTACTAACATATTTAAGAATAAGTAAAAGAACGGAATTGATGTAAATTGTAGGATATTTACAATTCAAATGTGTGTACATCCAATAAAGCAAAAGGTGTCTTAGAAAGATGAAGCAGAACCTTGATGATCAGTAGTTACTGGGATATCAGTAGTTACGAAGGAGTGTCTTCTTCGTCCTCGTTACTGATATATAAAGGTTAGATACTGATATATAAAGAGTAAAGAACGGAATTGTCGTACACTGTATGAAATTTACAATTGAAAATTATCTATTTAGCAGGGCGAAAGGTGTGTTCAGAAGATGAAGCAGAATTTTGGAGATCGTAAGTTGAAGTCAAATTTAAGAAAAAAAATGAAACAACGGAATTATTGTAGATTATGTGATATTTACAACTGAAATGTAAGTATATTTAGCAGGGCGGAAGCTGTATATTGACGAGTAAGGATTCTTAGTGATCATTAGTTACTGACGTATAAAAGAATAAAATTAGAAACGGAATTGTCCTTAATTGTCTGAATATTTACAATTGGAAAGCGGGTCCATTCAGTATGGCAAATGGTGTGTTAGGAAGATGAAGCAGACTTGGTGATACATTAATTCATTTTTAGAATAAAATGAAAGAACGGGATAAACTTATATTTTGATACTTATAATTGAAAAGAGATTCTATCCAGTGAATCGGAAGGAGGGTTCGGAAAATGGAATAGACTCTTATTATCGTTAATTACTGACATATCTAGAAATAAAATGAAATAACGGAATTGTCGTACACAGTAAGATATTTACTTTTTAAAAGAGGCGAACGGAGTTTTTGAAAGAGGAAACAGTCTCTCGATTAACGTTAGTGACTGACATATTTAAAAAGAAATTAAAGAACGGATTTGTCGTACATTGTCAGATATTTGTAATTGAAAAGTCGACTATTTAGCTGGCGAAAGGTGTGATTGGAATAGTAAGGATTCCTAGTGTCATTACTTATTGAAGAATTTAAGAATGAAATTAAACAAAGCAATTGTCGTAAATTGTCAGGTTTATACAATTGAAAGGTGAGTCCATTCAGTAGGGCGAAATGCGTGTTTCGAAGAAGAAGCAGCCTCTTGGTGATCGATAGTTAAAGGCATATTTAGAATATAATGAAAGAATGTAATTATCTTATATTCTGATATTTGCAGATGTTTACAATTAAAATCTGAATCCATTCAGTAGGGCGAAAATTTTTTTTCTTTTTAAGATAAAGCAAACTGTTGCGGATCGTTAGTTACTGATATGTTTAATAATAAAATAAAGAATGGTATAGTGTTAAATTCTCAGAAGTTTACAATTGAAAAGCGAAGCTATTCAGCAAGGTAAAAAGTGTTGGGAACCTGAAGTACATTCTTATTCAACGTTAGCTGGCGACATATATAAAAATTAAATGAGCCAGCGGAATTGTTAGAAAGTCAGATATTTACGATAGAAAAGTGTCCATTCCGCAGAACGAAAGGAAAGCTCAAAATTTTAAGCAGACCTTTTGTAATCCTTAGTTATTGACATATTGAAGAATTAAATGAAATCAGAATATTGAACGGAATTGTGGTACAAATTCAGATATTTATATTTGTAAAATGATTCAATTTAGCTGTGCTAAAGTAGTGTTGGAAGCGGATGCAGACCACTCAGATCGTTAGTTGAAGACATTTTCTATTGAAAAGTTATTTAATTCAGTAGGGCATAAACAGTGTTTCCACGCTGAAATAGAGTGAGTGTTGCTGACTGTCAGTTACTGACTTTTTTAAGAATAAAAAAAAGAATGCACGGAATTGTAAAATAGGTTGTCGGATATTTAAAATTGAAAATGAGTTCATTCTTTCGGGAGAAGGGAGTACCTGCAAGATGTTACAGACTCACCTTAATCGTTATTTACTAACGTACTTAAAATAATAACAAGGAGGGTATTGATGTTAATTGTCACATATTTACATTTGGAATATGGGTCCGTTCAGTAGGTCGAAAAGAGAATTTAGAAGGTGAAGCAGAATCTAGCTGATCGCTACTATCTGACATCATTAAAATTATAATGAAAGAACTGAATTGCCGAAAGCTCAGATATTTACAATTAAAAAGCCAGTTTATTCAGAATGGCAAAAGCTGTGTCTGGAGTCTGAAGTAGACCCATGCTGATCGTTAGTTGCCAATATATATAAGAAAAATGAAGGAGCAGAATTCTTGTAAATTTACAGTCATTTACGATTGAAAAGTGACGAAGGGACCGTTTGAAAGATGAAGCAGAATTTTGCTCATCTTTAGTTATTGACATATTTAAAAATAAATTTAACGGAAATTTCGTATATTGTCTGTATTTTACAATAGACAAATGATCCATTTAAGTAGAATGACAGCGTTTGAAAGATTAAGCCTACTCTTGCTGATCCATACTGCTGACATATTTAAAAATAAAATGAAAAATCACATTTACGCATATTGTCGGATATTTAAAAAAAAAAAAAACGAGAGTATTGAGAAGGACGAGAGAACTGCTTGGCATCTAATGCGGACTCTTTGAGATCTTACGTTGAAGTCATGTTTAAGAATAATATTAAAAAACCGAATTGTTTAAATTGTCAGAATTTTACAATATAAAATTTCGATTCAGTAGGGCAAAAGGTTTTTTTAACATAGCAACTGAAAAGTGAGTCCACTCCGCAGGGTGAAAACAGTATGGAAGCTGAGAATGGCGGTTTCTGATCGTTAGTTACTGACATTTTGAAGAATGAATGATAGAACGGAGTTGTCTTTAATTGTCAGATATTTATTATTTAAAAGATGGTCCATTCAGAAAGCCGAGAGCAGTGTTTGAAAGATGTGGCTAACATTGTTGATCGGTTGTCTAAGACATATTAAAAAAAATCAAAGAACGGTATTGTTGTATTTTGTCATATTTCAAAATTGTAAACAGAATCTACCCAGTAAAGGAAATTAGAGTTTAGAAGCTCAAATAGACTGACACGATACTATCTCAAATAGACTGTGACCTAGTTACTAACATGTTCAAAAATCAAATGAAAAAACAAAATTTTCGTAAATTATCAAATGTTGAAAATAAAAGTTGATGATCGTTAGTTGCCGACGTATGCATGAATGAAATAAAGTAACTGAATTATCGTAAATTGTCAGATATTTGGAACTGAAAAGGGAGTGTTCTAAATATGGCTAAGGGAGTGTTGGGAAGCAAATGCAGACTCTTGGTGATCCTTCATTGAACACAATTTAAAACGAACTAAACAATAGAATCGTTCTAAATTTTCAGATTTTTAACATTGAAAGGTGTCTTCATTCAGTAGGGCAAGAGGAGTGTTTGAAATATTAAACAGTTTCTTTTTGATTGCTTTTTTTCACATATTTAAGTCTAAAATTGCCATAATTTTTATACATTTTCAATTGAAGAGTGATTCCAATATTTAGAAAAAAAAGTGATTGTTAGACTCCTTTTAGGAATAGAAGATTCTGCTTCAGCTTCTAAACTCTCTTTTCGCCCTGCTGAACGGACCCATATTAAAAGTGTAAATATGTGACAATTTACATCAATTCCCCTACTTATTATTTTTAGGTACGCTAGTACACGGTTAAGGTGAGTTTAACATCTTGCAGATACTCCCTTCTCTCGAATGAATGGATCATTTTCAATTTGAAATATCCGACAATTTAGAATTTCGTACATTCTTTTCATTCTTAAAAAAGTCAGTAACTGAGAATCGGCTACACTCTACTTCAGCTTGGATACGCTCCTTATGCCCTACGGAATTAAATAACTTTTCAATAGAAAATGTCTTCAACTAACGATCTGCAAAGGTCTGCATCTTCTTCCAACACTACTTCAGCACAGCTAAATGGAATCACTTTACAAATGTAAATACCTGAAAGTGTACGATAATTCCGTTCAATATTCCGTTTTCATTTAATTCTTAAATATGTCAATAACTAAGAATTAACAAGGATCTGCTTAAAATTTTTAACTTTCCTTTCGTTCTGCGGAATGGACACTTTTCTATCGTCAATATCTGACTATTTGACACAATTCCCCTCTTTCACTTCATTCTTATATAAGTCACCAGCTAACGTTAAATAAGAATGAACTTCAGGTTTCGTACACTGTTTACCTTGCTGAATAGCTTCGCTTTCCAATTGTAAACATCTGAGAATTTAAGACAATCGCGTTCTTTATTTTTTATTAAACATATCAATAACTAAGATCCGCAACACTTTGCTTCATCTTAAAAAGAAAAAAACATTGAAGCCTTACTGAATGGATTCTGATTTCAATTGTAAACATCTTCAAATATTAGAATATAAGATAATTACATTCTTTCATTGTAATCTAAATATGCCTTTAACTACCGATCAGCAAGAGTCTGCTTCTTCTTCGAAACACGCATTTCGCCCTACTGAATGGATTCACCTATCAATTGTATAAACCTGACAATTTACAATTGCTTTGCTTAATTTCATTCTTAAATTCTTCAATAAGTAATGACACTAGGAATCCTTACTATTCCAATCACACCTTTCGCCAGCTAAATTGTCGACTTTTCAATTACAAATATTTGACAATGTACGACAAATCCGTTATTTAATCTTTTTAAATATGTCAGTCACTAACGATAATCGAGAGTCTGCTTCCTCTTTCAAAAACTCCGTTCGCCTCTTTTAAAAAGTAAATATCTTACTGTGTTCGACAATTTCGTTATTTCATTTTATTTCTAGATATGTCAGTAATTAACGATAATAAGAGTCTATTCTATTTTCCGTACTCTCCTTCCGATTCACTGAATAGATTCTCTTTTCAATTATAAGTTTAAAGATCTTTTCAATTATAAGTTTATCCCGTTCTTTCATTTTATTCTCAAAATGTATTAAAGTATCTATCAGCAAGTCTGCTTCATCTTCCTAACGCATCATTCGCCATACTGAATGAACCTGCTTTCCAATTGCAAATATTCAGACAATTAAGGATAATTCCGCTTCTAATTTTATTCTTATATACGTCAGTAAGTAATGATCACTAAGAATCCATACTCTTCAAAACACACCATCCGCCCTGCTAAATAGACTCACATTTCAGTTGTAAATGTCGTAATTGTTATATATGTCGTCGACTAGAGATATGCAAAAGTTTGCTTCAACTTCGAAACAATTCTTTCCCACTGATAATTAGGGAAACCATTATATGCAAGTATCAGTGACTAACGATCAACAAGAGTTTTCTTCATCTTCGAAACGCTCTTTCGCCATTCAGAATTGACTCACTTTTCAATTGTTAATATCTGAGAATTGATCACAATTCAATTGTTTCGTTATAATCTTAAATATTTGATAACTACCGACCTGCAAGAGCCTCCTTCAGTTTCCACATTGTTTTCACCATGCTGAGTATACCCGTTTATCAATTTTACTTATCTGTCAATTTGTGACTACTGAGTTTTTAATTTTATTTTTAAATATCTCAATATCTAATGATTAGCAAGAGTGTGGTCCATTTCAAACCGATTTTTTCGCTTAACTGAATTTCCACACTTTTCAATTAGAAATGTCTGAGTGTTTAGGTCAGTTCAGTTCTTTCATCTTATTCTCAAATACGTCAGAAAGTGATGATTACCAGGAGTCTGCTTCATCTTCCAACCACATCTACTCCCTACTTAACGGACTCACTCTTCAACTATATGGATCTGAGAATATAACACAACCGCGTACTAACATTTTGTTGTTAAAATGTCAGTAATTAGCGATCAGGAAGAGTCGACTTCACCTACTAAACACTCGTTCCGTTCTACTGAATCCACTTTTCACTGTAAATATCTGATAATTTACATCAATTCCGTTTTCATATGTACTTACATATGTCAGTAACTAAAGACTAGCAAGAGTGTGCTTCATATTTATAACACTCCTTTCGCTCTACTCAACGGGGTTTCTTA
The DNA here is from genome assembly GCF_964235325.1 of Thermobia domestica. Lineage (NCBI taxonomy): Eukaryota > Metazoa > Arthropoda > Insecta > Zygentoma > Lepismatidae > Thermobia > Thermobia domestica. The sequence goes on from NC_137470.1 coordinate 85,584,662, forward strand.
TCAATTGTATGTATGACAATTTACGAAAATAACGTTCCTTCATTTTATTCTTAAATTTGTCAGTAACTAACGATCTGCAACAGTTTGCTTCTGCTTCCACACTCGCATCTCCCTCCTTAGTTGACTCATTTTTCAATTGTAAATAATTGACAATTTCCGTCAGGTACATTCCTTCTATTTATTTTTAAATATGTCAGTTACTAATGAAATGAAAGTCTGCTTTATCTTCCAAACACTACTATCGTTCTACTAAGTGGATTCTTTTTTGAATTGCAAATATGACAATATAGCACATTTTTGCCCTTCATTTATGTAAGGTGTCAGTAACTAGCCGTCAGTAAAAATCCGCTTCATCTAACAAACACTTGTTGTTTCTTACCGAATGGACTTATATTTAAAAGTAAATATGTGAGGATGTACGACAAATCCGTTCTTTAATTTTGTTTTAAATGAGTCTGTAACTAACGTTGACTAAGAGTCTACTTCAGCTTCCAAAAACTCTTTGTCCCTACTGAATGAACTTTTTTTCAATGTAAATATTTGCCAATTATGTACAATAACATTCTTTCATATTATTCTTATATATGTCTTCAACTAGCGATGAGGAATGGTCTGCTTCATCTTACAAACTCTCGTTTCACCCCACTGAGTCGACTTACTTTTCTATTGTTCATATATAATAATTACGACAATTGCGTTGTTTAATTTTAGTCATAATGTGTCTTCATTTAACAATCAGCAATTCTACTACAACTTATTAGCAATCGTTTCGCGCTACTTAATGGACTCAGCTTTCATTTCGATATATATCTGCCAATATACATCATTTTTGTTTTTCTCTTTTCTTTAAATATGTCAGTAACACTATCACCAAAGGCTGCTTCAAGTTCCAAACACTGCCTTCGCCTACTGAAAGGACCCACTTTATTGTAAATGTGTGACAATTTACGATAAAACCGTTCTTTCATTTTTTAAAAAAATAAATGATTGACTAACTCTCAGCAAGAGTCATCTTCATATTCCAAGCAATCGTTTCGCCCTTCAAAACGGACTCACTTTTCAATTGTAAATATCTGACAATTAAGACAATACCGTTGAATCATTTCATTCTTTAATACGTCTTAAACCAGCGATATCAAGAGTCTGCTTTAGCTTCCAACACCCCTTTCACCTACTGAATACGACAAATACGTACTTTCATTTTATTCTTAAATATCTCGCCTACTAACGATCAGCATGTCTTCATATTTTCAAAACAATCCTTTCTCCTTTATTAATCGTGACTTTTCGATTATAAATATCCTTAATTTACAACCATTCCTTTTTGTCTTAGATTCTTATATATGCCGGAAACTAACGTAAAAGGTAGTTTACTTCCTTTTCCAAACCCTCCATTCGCTCTATGGAACTGACTCATTTTTAATTGTAAATTTCTGACAAATTTCAACAATTCCGTTCCTTCATTTCATTTTTTGATATTTCAGTAACTGACGATCAGCTTCAATCTACTTCAGTTTCAAAACACTCATTTCGCCGTACTGAATTCGATCGCTTTTCAATTGTGAATATCTGATAACACGATAATTCCGTTATTTCATATTGTTCATAAATATGTCAGTAACAAACAATGAGGAAAAATTTGTAGTTCTCCGAAACAGTATTTTCAGCTTACTGAATGGCCTAAATGTTATAATCAGACAATGTACGACGTTTGCGTTCTTTCAATTTATTCTTAAATATGTCTGTAACTAACGATGAGCAATATTCTGCTTTATCTTTCAAACACTCCCTTCGTCACTTTTCAGTCGTAAATATCTGTCAATTTAGAAGTATTCCGCCATTCCATTTATTTGTTATATTTTTCGGCAACTAAGGTTCAACAACAGTCTATTTCTGCTTGCAAACCCTCTATTCGTTATGCTTAATAGATTTGCTTTTCAATTGTAAATATCTGAAAATTTGCGACAGAAACTTTCATTTTATTGTTAAATACCTCTGCAACTAACGAACAGCAAAAGTCTGCTAAATCTTATACACATTCCTTTCACTCTAATTATTGAGATCACTCTTCTATTGTAAATGAGAGACAATTTACGACAATTCCGTTATTTCACTTTACTCTTAATTAAGCCAATTACGAACGATCATCAAAGGTCTTCCTCAGCTTCTCAAAACTTTTTTGCCCTCTTGAATGGAATCAGTTTTCATTGAAAATGTCTTCAACTAATCATCTGCAAAAAATTGCTTCAACTTCCAAACACTTCTTTCGCCTTGCTATTTACAATTTGCTTTTCAATTGTAAATATCTGAAAATTTGCGACAGAAACTTTCATTTTATTGTTAAATACCTCTGCAACTAACGAACAGCAAAAGTCTGCTAAATCTTAGACACATTCCTTTCACTCTAATTATTGAGATCACTCTTCTATTGTAAATGAGAGACAATTAACGACAATTCCGTTATTTCACTTTACTCTTAATTAAGCCAATTACGAACGATCATCAAAGGTCTTCCTCAGCTTCTCAAAACTTTTTTGCCCTCTTGAATGGAATCAGTTTTCATTGAAAATGTCTTCAACTAATCATCTGCAAAAAATTGCTTCAACTTCCAAACACTTCTTTCGCATTGCTATTTACAATTTGCTTTTCAATTGTAAATATCTGAAAATTTGCGACAGAAACTTTCATTTTATTGTTAAATACCTCTGCAACTAACGAACAGCAAAAGTCTGCTAAATCTTAGACACATTCCTTTCACTCTAATTATTGAGATCACTCTTCTATTGTAAATGAGAGACAATTAACGACAATTCCGTTATTTCACTTTACTCTTAATTAAGCCAATTACGAACGATCATCAAAGGTCTTCCTCAGCTTCTCAAAACTTTTTTGCCCTCTTGAATGGAATCAGTTTTCATTGAAAATGTCTTCAACTAATCATCTGCAAAAAATTGCTTCAACTTCCAAACACTTCTTTCGCCTTGGTAAATAGACTCACTTTACGAATGTTAATATGTTACAATTTGCAGCAATTCCTATCGTTCAATTAATGTTTAAATAAGCAAGTAACTATCTATTGGCAAGACTCTACTTCAGATTCAAACATCCTTTTGCTGTTCTGAATAGTCTTACTTTTCAATTGTATGTATGTTACAATTTACGACAATCCCGTTCTTTAATTTTATTCCTTAATATAACTTCAACTAAAGATCTACAACAGTTTGCTTTTGTTTCCAAACACTTCCTTCGCCCTACTCAATAGTCTTACTTTTCAATTGTGACTATGTGTCAATTTACGACAATTGCGTTCTTTAATTTGATTTTTAATTATGCCAGCAACTACCGATCAGCAAGGACCTTGTTATTTTTCGAAATACTCGTCTCACTTTATTTAATAACATAAACACTCCTACCGGTCTACTGAATGGTCTTGCTTTTCAATTTCTAATATCTGACATTTTACAACATTTCCATTCTTTCATATTGTTCTTAAATATGTCAGTAACCAAAGAACAGGAAGAGTTTGCTTCATCTTTGAATAACTCCGTTCGCCACTTTTCAAATGTAAATATCTTACAAAGTATGAATATTCCGTTTTTTCGTTTTAATCTCAAATATTTTAGTTATTAAGGATTAAGAGAGTCTATTACATCTTGCGAACTTTCCTCTCACTTTATTGGATAGGTTCATTTTTCAACTGCAGATATCACAATATACGATAATTCCATTCTTTGATTGTATTGTTAAATATGTCTTCAACTACCCATCGCGAAGAGTCTGCTGCATCTTCCAAACACACTTTACGGCCTGCTGAATGGACTCAATTTCTAATTGTAAAAATGTGACTATTTACGAAAATAGAATTCTCTCATTTTCTTCTTATATATGTCAGTAACTAACGATCACCAAGAGTCTGCTACATCTTCTAAACTCATTTTTCGCCCTAATGAACGGTCTAACTTTTCATTTTTAAATGTGTGACAATTTACAAATTATCCGTTCATTCATTTCATTAAAAACACGCTAGTAACTAACGATCAACAAGAGTCAACGACTTCGAAACAATTCCTTCTCCTTATTTAATAGACTCACATTCCAATTGTAATTATCTGACTACTTACGACAAATCCATTGTATATGGTTTCCTTATAATTATCAGTAACTAAAGATCTGGCACAGTCTGCTTCCTGTTAAACACTCGTTTAGCCCTGCTGACTAGACTCACATATGAATTGTAAATATCTGACAATTTACGTCAAGTGCTTTCTTTCGTTTATATTTAATAATATCAGCTACTAACGAAAAGAATCTGCTTTATCGTCCAAACACTCCTTTCGTTTTACTAAATAGACTCGTTTTTAATTGCAAATATGAAAATTTACGTCAATCTCGCAATTCATTTTTTAAGATGTCTTGACTTACCAACAGCAAATAAACGCTTTATGTTACAAACACTTGTTTCACCTTACTGAACGGAGTCACTTTTCGTAAGTAAATATGTGAAGAAGTACGAAAAATCCGTTCTTTCATTTTATTTAAAATAAGTCACTAACTAATGTTTAGCAAGATTCGACTTCAGCTTAGAAATACTCATTTCCCCCAACTAAGTAAACTCATTTTTCAATGTAAATATTTGGCAATTTGCTACAAAACATACTTTCCTATTATTCTCATATATATGTTTTGAACTGTCGATCAGGAAGTCTGGTTCGTCTTTGATAATCTTCCTTCGCCATACAGATGGCGTCACTATTCTAGTGTAATAATCTGAAAATTTACGACACATCCGTTGCTTCATTTTATTCTTACTTTCGTCAGTCATATTTATCACCAAGAGTCTACTTCATCCTTCAAACATTCTTTCCTCCCATTCAATGCATGCACTAAATAATCGTGAATATCTGACAATGACGACAATTGCTTTCAGTCATTCTATTTCTAAAAGGAGTTTTCCAATCACTTCTTTTTCTAAATATTGGGATCACTCTTCAATTGTAAATGTCTAAAAATTATGACAATTAGTAGACTTAAATATGTGAAAAGTAGCAATCAACGAAAAACTGGTTAATCTTTCAAACACTCCTCTTCTCCTACTGAATGAAGTCACCTTTCAATGTTAAAAATCTGAAAATTTAGAACGATTCTATTCTTTAGTTTGTCTTAAATTGTCTTCAATTAAGGATCACCAAGAGTCTGCATTTGCTTCCCAACACTCCCTTAGCCATATTTAGAACACTGCCTTTTCAGTGGCAAATATCTGATAATATCCGATAATTCCGTTACATCATTTCATTCATGCATACGTCGGCAACTAACGATCATCAAATTTCATTTTGAACATTTGATAATTTACGAAAATTTCGTTTTTTCATTTGATTCCTGAACATGTTAGTAACTGTCACAGTCTATTTGAGATAGTATCGTGTCGGTCTATTTGAGCTTCCAAACTCTAATTTTGCTTTTCTGCGTAGATTCTCTTCACAATTTTGAAATATGACAAAATACGACATTACCGTTCTTTGATTTTTTGAATATGTCTTAAACAAACGATCAACAATGTTCGCCACTACTACCAAACACTGCTCTCGGCTTTCGGAATGGACCATCTTTTTAATAATAAATATCTGACAATTAAAGATAACTCCGTTCTATCATTCATTCTTTAAAATGTCAGTAACTAACGATCAGAAACAGTCATTCTTAGCTTCCTTACTCTTTTCACCCTGCGGAGTGGACTCACTTTTCAGTTGTTAAAAGAAAAACCTTTCGCCCTACTGTTTATATTAAAAATTTGACAATTTAAACATATTACGTTTTTTAATATTTTTCTTAAATATTACTTCAACCAAAGATCTCCAAGAGAAATGGATCATTTCTCTATTGTAAAAGACAAACAATATACGACATTTCCGTTAAATTTATTTTTAAATATGTCAGTAACTAAAGATGAGCAAAATTCTGCTTCATATTTGAAACAGTCCCTTCGCCACTTTTCAATCGTAAATGATTGTCAATTTACAAGAAATCTGCTCCTTCACCTTTTTCTTATATATGTTGGCAACTAACGATCAACAAGGGTGTACTTCGCCTTCAAACACTGCTTTTGCCATTCTGAATAAACTGGCTTTTCAATTGTTAATATCTGAGGTTTCGACAATTTTGTTCTTTCCTTATAATTTTAATGATGTCAGTTAGTAGCGATCAGCAAGATTCTGCTTCTCCATCTAAACTCTCTTTTCGCCCTGCTGAACGGACCCATATTAAAAGTGTAAATATGTGACAATTTACATCAATTCCTTTCCTTATTATTTTTAAGTACGCTAGTAAATAACGGTTAAGGTGAGTCTTAACATCTTGCAGATACTCCCTTCTCTCGAATGAATGGACTCATTTTGAATTTTAAATATCCAACAACTTAGAATTCCGTACATTTATTTCATTCTTAAAAAAGTCAGTAACTGAGAATCGGCTACACTCTACTTCAGCTTGGAAACGCTCCTTATGTCCTACGGAATTAAATAACTTTTCAATAGAAAATGTCTTCAACTAAGGATCTGCAAATTTATGCATCTTCTTCCAACACTACTTTCGCACTGCTAAATGGAATCACATTACAAATGTAAATACTTGACAGTGTACGACTATTCCGTTTTCATTTAATTCTTAAATATGTCTATAACTAAGGATTACCAAGGTTCTGCTTAAAATTTTTAACTTTCCTTTCGTTCTGCGGAATGGACACTTTTCTATCGTAAATATCTGACTTTTTAAACAATTCCGCTGGTTCACTTCATTCTTATATATGTCGCCAGCTAACGTTGAATAAGAATGTACTTCAGGTTCCCAACACTGTCTGCCTTGCTGAATAGCTTCACCTTTCAATTGTAAACATCTGAGAATTTAATACAATACCATTCTTTATTTTATTATTAAACATATCAGTAACTAACGATCCGCAACAGTTTGCTTTATCTTAAAAAGAAAAACCATTTTCGCCCTACTGAATGGATTCAGATTTCAATTGTAAACATCTGCAAATATCAGAATATAAGATAATTACATTCTTTCATTGTAATCTAAATATGTTTTTAACTATCGATCAGCAAGGGTCTGCTTCTTCTTCGAAACACGCATTTCGCCCTACTTAACGGTTTCACCTTTCAATTGTATAAACCTGACAATTTACGACAATTGCTTTGTTTAATTTCATTCTTAAATTCTTCAATAAGTAATGACACTAGGAATCCTTACTATTCCAATCACACCTTTCGCCAGCTAAATCTTGGCCTTTGAATTACAAATATCTGACAATGTACGACAAATCCGTTCTTTAATTTCTTTTTAAATATGTCAGTCACTAACGTTAATCGAGAGACTGTTTCCTCTTTCAAAAACTCCGTTCGCCACTTTAAAAAGTTAATATCTTACTTTGTACAACAATTCCGTTATTTCAATTTATTTCTAGATATGTCAGTAATTAACGATAATAAGAGTCTATTCCATTTTCCGAACTCTCCTTCCGATTCACTGGATAGATTCTCTTTTCAATTATAAGTATCAAAATATAAGTTTATCCCGCTCTTTCATTTTATTCTTAAAAATGTATTAATCTATCAGCAAGTCTGCTTCATCTTCCTAACACACCATTTGCCATACTGAATGGACCCGCTTTCCAATTGTAAATATTCAGACAATTTTGGACAATTCCGTTACAAATTTTATTCTTAAATACGTCAGTAAGTAATGATCACTAAGAATCCTTACTCGTCAATATACAGCTTCCGCCCTGCTGAATATACTTACATTTCAGTTGTAAATATCTTATAATCTACGATATTTCCGTTCTTTCAGTTTATTCTTAAATATGTTTTCAACTTACGATCTGTAAAATTCTGCTTCACCTTCCGAACACACCTTTCGCCCTGCTAAATAGATAATTTTCAATTGTAAATTTCTGACAATGTACGGCAATTCCGTTCTTTACTCTAAACCTTAATATATCAGTAACGTGGACGAAGAAGACACTCCTTAATATCCCAGTAGCTAGTGATCATCAAGGGTCTGCTTCATCTTCCAAACGCATCTTTCGTTTTATTGGATGGAGACACCTTTGAATTGTAAAAATCCCAAAGTTTACGTTAATTCCGTTCTTTCACTTATTCTTAAATAGGTTAGTAACTAACGATTAGCAAGAGTTTAGATCAGTTTACAAACACTCGTTTACCCCTATTGCATGATCGGCAAGACAGTCCTTCATCAGCCAAACAATCCTTTCTTCTTGTTGAATGACTGTTTTCAATTGCGAATATCTGACAACCATAATACCATTCCTTCAAATTGTTCTTAAAAACGCCTTCAAATAAAGATTTCTATGTGCCTGCTTCAGTTTTGAAACATTCCTTCCGATGGTTTGTTTCATTCTTAAATATGTTACTAACGACCAACAAAAGTCCAATTACTTTAGCTATGAATCACACTATTCGCCCTACATATTAGAATATCTCAATTGTAAATGGCTGAAAAATTACAATTCTGTTGTATTATTTTACTCTTAATTACGTCAATACTAAGAATCACCAAGAGTCTTCTTCATTTTACAAACACACCTTTCGCCTTACTGAATGCCATCACATTTCAATTGTAAATGTCTGACAAATTACGACAATTCCGTTAGTTCATATTCTTCTTAATTATATTTGTAACTAAACACCAGCAATATTATGCTAAAAAGTGCTACTTACTAATTATCACCAAGCGTCTGCTTCATCTTCCATACAGTCCTTTTTTCTTACTGATTAGAGTCACTGTTCAAATTAAATATTTGACAATCTACGACAATTTCCCTCTATTACTTTATTCTTAAATGAGTCTGAAACCAACGATCATCAGAGTCTGTTCCAGCTTGGGAACTCTATTTTCGCTTAACTGGATAGACTCATTTTTCAACTGTAGATATCAAACATACGATAATTCCATTAAATCATTGTATTCCTAAATATGTCTTCAACAATGGATCAGCAAGAGTTTGCTACATCTTCTAAACTCTTTTTTTCGCCCTAACCAACGGACACTTTTTAATAGTATTTATCTGATAATTTACCTTAATTGAGTTATTTGGTTTTATTTTTAATTATGTTGGCAACTACCGATCAGCAAGACTGCTTAATCTTCGAAAGACACTTCTATCGCTACTTAATGGGTTCAATTTTCGGTATAAATGGCAGAAAATTTAATACCTCTCTGTTCTTTCACTTTCTTTTTAAATATGCCAATAACTAACGATCATGAAACTCTATTTCATCTTCGAAACTCTCCTTTTGCCCTAGTGAATAGAACAACTTTATTAGTAGCTGACAATTTTCTACAATCTCATTGTTTCTTTAATTCCTAAATATATAAGTATCTAACGATTAGCAAGAGTCTGTATCAACTTCTAAACTTTCCTTCCTCACTACTGAATGAACTCACTTTTCAATTGTACATATCTGACAGTTTGCAACAAAAACGTTCTTTCTGTATGCTTCTAAGTTTTCTTTAATAACGATCAGCAAGATTTTATTTCAGCTTATAAAGTCTCCTTTGAACCTGCTGAATGAATTCACTTTTTATTTACAACCATTCTGTTCTTTGTTTTATTCTTAAATAAATCACTAACGAACGATCGAAAAGAGTTTGCTAAATGTTAGAAAGACTCCTTTTACCTTACTGAGTGAGCTCACTCACTTTTAACTTTTAAATATCTCACAATAACGACATTGTTTTCAGTTTATCCTTAAATATGAAAGTGACTAACGATTAGCAACACTATGTATCATCTTCCAAACACTCTTTTCCCACTACTATATTGACTCACTCTTCAATTGTAAATATCTGACAATTTGCGACAACAAGGTTCTGTCATTTTGTTCTTAAATATGTCCTAAACTAAAGACCAGCAAGAATTCATGTTTGCTTATAAATTCTCCTTTGGCTATTACTATTAATGTAAAAATAACTTATTTACAACAATTCCTTTCTTCATATTATTTCCAAATGTTTCTATAACTAACAATCATCCTTGATACCAGGCCTGTCCATGAATTTGCTCCCGGAGCCAAAGCGTGAGCGAGCACGAGCGAAGATAAGAACAGGTGAGCACAGGTGCTGCTAGCTTCGCTTCTTCCACTGCATCCGATAAGTGTTGCCAACCACACATGATGGCAAAAAACCTATGGCCAAGCCTTGCCAGAAATTCGCACGATGATAAGCATTGAGCAGACGCAAGCGTGAAATGTGCAGGTGTGCTCTCCCCCTCCCCATTTCGAAAGCAGTGACGCGAAAACACTGCAGGAAATAAAATTGGTACGTTTTTTTGGTCGAGGAAGACGCATGATAGAGGTTACAGTTAGCGTTGAAGTAACTAACAAATGAACAAGAAAGAAAGAAAGAAAGAAACTAATATTAAACATGTCATCTTACAGACGTAAAAACGACTGCAAAAATCGGAAACGAATCGTTTCAGACCTTTTTAGCTTGCTTACACAATTCGTGATGTTGTATTACATTAGCATTCGGTCTGTAACTTGTCACTCGCTTCACGTTTGCTAAGTTGTAAACGCCTTTCGTTGCTAGATTGATAGGAGAACGACGGGAGGTTGAAAATAATAATAATAATAATAATAATAATAATAATAATAATAATAATAATAATAATAGTAATAATAATAATAATAATAATAATAATAATAATAATAATAATACGCATTATTATTATTATTATTATTATTATTATTATTATTATTATTATTATTATTCGGACCAAAGAGGGATGAAAATGGGGATTGGAGGAAATTCATAACTAGGAATTGCCTAGTTTATACCGCTCACCTAACATTATTAGGGTTATTAAGTGTAGAAGGTTCAGGTGGGCAGGCCATGTAGCCAGAATGGAAGAAATTAGAAACGCTTTCATAATTTTAACTGCAACCCACGTTTCATGTTCAAGACATTGGGAATAATTGTTCGTATCATTCAGTTGGAACGTTTCCTTCCGAATTTACGCTATTACAGTAGACCTACGCTATTACAGTAGGCCTACGCTATTACAGTAGGCCTACAACATTTTGACTTTCAAAATCAGTCAGTAACTATCGAAGAAAGACAAGCGTGTAGCTTCAGTAGTTGAAATGATTTAACATTCTTTTTCACTTTTAACAAGCCACCGGCAAGCAACCAGCCAGGGACAATACATTTTTCCTTATTAAAAAGACACTCCTTGTTAAAAAAAAAAAAACTAATTGCAGTCACTAACGGTCACACTTAAAAATGGAAAATCTCTTTGGCTCTCTTAATATTTTGTTTGATTCTTTGCGATCAAAGTAACTTTAAAAGTGGAGTAAGAAATACTATTCTTCCTATTGATAGTGTAATAGTGGCTTCTAATCTCCACAACCAACCCCTTGCTAAGCCTATTCGTACACACATACATGCATAAGCTAATTTTCTGGAGATAATACTTAGATAATTACAAACAAGTGCTACAGGTTTTTTTCGTATCAACAGATTATCTCTTTTCCTAAAAAGCGAAACAACATAATATAACAAACCCACACTCGGATATAACAAACCCACATCCTTCTTTAACAAAAGGAAAGAAAAAAGAAGAAAAGGAACGTACATAGTTTATCATTTGATTGCTGTTACAAGTTTGTGTTGTCTATAGTTAACGGTTACCACATTGTAAAAAAACACTTTACACTAAATGGCAATCAGTTACCATACATACTTTTTTTTTTGTAAGCTAGTGATTACCGGCAAGGTTGACAACACTTCCGCTCCTCTAAGGACGAAACCCGAAGATCCAGGAAGCACGAACAATGGTATTTGCCCGTAGAATGCTCGTGAGCGTTCACGAGGAGAGTTTCTACTATCTGCTCGTCGTGGGCAGGGCTGCTTGATACACTTCCTTTGCCATACAGATGGCGTCACTATTTAATCATAAAATCTAACAATATTTGACAATTCCGTTGCTTTTATTTTTAAATTCGTCAGTATATAATGATCACCAAGAGTCTGTTTCATCCACCAAACATTCTTTCGTCTAACACAGTGCACCCACTAATCAATTGTAAATATCTGACAATGATGATAATTCCATTTTATCATTCTATTCTTTATTATTTTCAGTAACTGGCGACCTACAGCAGTCTATTTACATCTGCTTCGCATCACTCTTTTCGCCCTGTATGTTGGAATCACTCTTGAATTATAAATGTCTGTGACAGTTTAGGACGATTACATTCTTTCATTTTATTCTTAAATATGACTTCAACCAACAATCACCATCAGCCTGCATTAGCTTCCAAACCCTCCCTTAGCCATATTTAATAGTCTCGGTTTTCAGTTACAAATTTATGACAATTTATGACAATTGCGTTCTTTCATTTTACTCTTAATCATGTAGGAAACTAATGAACTCTCGTCTTTTTAATCTTCGTAACACTTCTTTCGCCCTACTCTATGGATTCCTTTTCAATTGTAAATATCGGACAACTTACGACAATTCCGATCGTTCTGTTCATTCTTACATATGTGGGACACTAACGATCAGCAAAAGTCGACTTTCATTTCGAAATACTTTTTTTGCCTTACTGAATTGCCTCACTTTTCAATTGTAAACATCTGAGAATTTACTACAATTTTGTTCCTTATTTTAAATCTAAATACAACAGTAACGTATGACCAGCATGAGTCTCTTTAAATATGCAAGTAGTTAATGATTAGTGATGACCAAGAGCGTTCGAAAAACACCTTTCGTTTTATTCAATAGACTTAATTTAAAATTGTTAGTATCTGACCATTTACACAATTCCCTTGTTTCATTTTAATCTTAAATATGTGAGTAAGTAACGGTCTGAAACTGTCATTTTCAGCTTCCTTCCTCTTTTCACTCTGCGGAGTGGACTGACTTTACAATTCTAAATATCTGACAATTTACGACAATTCCGTCCTCTCATTTTATTCTTATATATGTCAACAAAGGAGAATCACTAAGAGTCGTCTTCATATTCAAACACTCTCTTTGTCCTATTGAAATGAATCACTTTTCAGTTGTTAATATCTGATACTTTTACGACAATTTGGTTCTATTAATTTATTCATAAATATGTGAGTAACTAACAACATGCAAGAGTCTAAATAACATCGCTTTCTATCACTCCATTCACCCTCTATAATTGAATCACTCTTTAATTTTAAATTCATGAAAAATTACCACAATTTCGTTTTCTTCTCAATTATGCCAGGACTAACAATCAGGAAGAGTCTGCTTAATCTTGCAAACAATCCTTTCGGCTTACTGAAGGGACCCACATTTAAATTGTAAATGTCTCAGAAAATACGACAATTCCATTTCTTCATTTTATTCTTAATTATATCAGCAACTAAAGACCAGCTAGACTGCTTAATTATGCCAGTAGTCCCATCTTCCGAAGAGTCTTTTTGCACTACTGATCACACTCCCTTTTCAATTGTAGATAGCTGACAATTTACGACACTTACGTTCATACAATTTTTGTTGAAACGTCAGTAAGTATTTATCACTAATTTTAAAAAGACAGTTTCTAATTATAACTATATGATAATTTATGACCAAGCGTTATTTAAATTTATTTTTATATATCTTAGTAACTAATGATCTCTAAGAGTCTACTAGGTTCTCTAACTGTTTTCGCCCAATGGACGGCTCACTTTTCAATTGTAATTATCTGACAATTTACAACAACTCCATTCAATTTAATTTTAAATACGCAAGTAACTAACATTCAACAAAAGTCAGCTACATCTTCAAAACATTCCATTTCCCTTATTGAGTGAACTCAGTCTCCAATTGTAAATATCTATCTATTTACGACAAACCCTTTGTATCGTTTTATTTTTATCTTAGTGACTAACGATCAGTAAGACTGTGCCTCATCTTGCTAACACTCGTTTTGCCAGATTGAATGCGCTCACTTTTATATTGCAAATATGTGACAAGTTAGGACAATACCATTCTTTCATTTTTTCTTTTTAGAGAGAAACTATACAACACAACATCTGAAAACACAAAAGCTAGAAGGCTGACAAGGACAATGGCTAATTTTTTCAGGTTACAAAATTCTATATATTGTTCTTTGGTTTCTTTTGGTAGAAAGAATCATCAGTATTTCCCTGCTAATTCACGAGGTATTGATATATTGCATGGTATGCCCTTCGTCAACTATAGAAAGGATCAGTGTTTTGTGGGTTTATTTTTAGGGATTCAGGCTTGACTCGTGTTCTCCTTATGCCAGATTAAAGTTTTCTATCTGAGGTAAAAGATTCTTTCAAGCTTATGGGAAGGAACTCAAAATACTGACAGCATTGCCTTTTTGTATGGCTATGCTTATACGTTGCAGTAAAAATTGATTGCTTCTCGGGTCTCCTGTTTTTGCTGTAAGACTTGTTCCTAGTTCCTTCAAAAAATCAATTGCTTCTTTGCTGAACACACCTGTTGTTTCAGTAGCAAAAACTATAAAATGATGGTCTTCTTTAAGTTTAGAATATTTTGAGTGTTTGCCTGAACAAGCCGCTTCCGCTGTACTCCCTGCTTTTATACTTGTAGATTGTAGATAAGATGCAGCAAACGTATCAACACATGTGACATCCCAGACTAATCTTAGACTTTTTTTCCAGGGAATTAATGTTATTCCGTCTGGTCGCTTACCATCGTACCTGATCATTCCTGGAGGTTCTAATATACTCGGAAAGTCGATGCTTCCAAAACTTCTTTTGATTGTGTTGTTTTATTTTCTATGACGTGCAAATCTTCCTCCATTTTTGTTGGAGGTCAAAGCATGAAACCCTTTCTTGTCCATCTTGTTGTTGCAGGTGCAAATAAATTCATGACAAACATTCAGGCCTAAGCGCAACCCTATGCAGATTTTGAGAAAGTTGTCATTCAAGAATGTCCCTATGTTTATAGATGGTTTTGTCTGTAGCCATGCTCCTGATTCCTTCTCTCTTAAAGCTTAATGCGTGCACTTTCAATATTGTTTTCAGCGACTATTTCGTGCTCGATTACCTCGTTTATAATAATTTGATCCCATGTTTGTGTGACTCTTTTAAAACCGGGGTTTTTCATCGTAAATGCCTTTCCAAATTTCCAAAGCCTCTCTCAAATGGCTTATTCCCACTTCGTCAACTGGATACTTTATAATTTTGGAAACAAGTGGCAACGCTCCATGCCACGAGGAAATGAAGGTAGGAAGGCATAGGTCTGAAGACTTTCTTATGCCTAAACCACCGACTCTGATGGGAAGGCTTGCTTGTGTCCATTGCGTTTCATTGATATTGTAATTTATTGTTGCTTGTAACGCCTTCTTCAGTATGTGATCCATTTGTAGAAGTCTGGAGGGATTGACCCATGTTGGAACTGTTCCGAGAAAGTTGGTTTTTTAAGAATTCAAAAGCAATTTTTGAGCAAAAAAAAACGCAATGAGGGCTTGTAAACTTTCTAATCTCTATGATATTCTTTTGAGATCATTTAGGTGTTTCTCGAAATGGTATTCGATTCCTTCTTCGTGTAGTGGTGAACCCAGCAATGAGATCTCATTATTTTTCATTATTCGTATTCCCGGTAATATGTTTGAAAATTAAGATACAATTTAAAGGTAGCTTTTTTCGGAATTGAAGAAAAGTCACATTTTTGTGGGTTTATTTGTAAATCTAGTTTCTCTGATTTTTAATCAACTTCTTTATATCTTCCAACACGGTTTGTGGTGACCCTCCAAGAGTTCCGTCATCAAGGTAGAATACATTTAGCTCTGAAGAAGGAGAAGGGGCAATTGTATGCATTGCTAGACTAGATAGCAGCGGGCCTGCTGGTTCGCCTTGCTGAACTCCTACACATGAGGTTATTTTCGTTTCTTTGTAAAATAACGTTGATGGATTTCCATAGCTTTGCCAAAAATATGAATAATATTGAGGTATGATTTGTTTAACTTCCTTTAAAATGTCTCGTTCCACTGAGTTAAAGGCATTTTTGTAGTCGATTTTTAGAATAATCTTGTTTGATTTTTTATTAGCATGTATAAATGTTCGAGTGGCGTGAATGATAAATTCACTGCCTTTTGGTGTTGCAATTCCCAGTTGATGAGGATACTGAGAACATTGATTGTAGACTGAGGACACTACTAACTTTGATGCCAAACGTCTGAAAACTACCGATGGCAATAGGTCTGATTCCCCCGTCCTTCTTCTTTAGGGCGCAGAAGTTAGCTCCAAACAGGTATGGACACACCTCTTGATTTACTCTTCCACTAAGGAGGAGATTCATCAATTTCGTGATCTGACTCAAAAGAAAAGATCCTGCTTCACCGGCAAATCTCGAGATGAAGTCTTTAAGGTGTTGAGGGCAAATGCCATTAATCCCAGACGCTGAGCCGGGCGCTAATTCATTTATGGCTTTCTGAACTATTTCTTCATTAACGTATACAGGTGAACCTTAATTAGATGGAGGGTCCAGTATTTCAAGGGCCCAGAAGCTGGGTGCTGGTTCACCAGGCAGAGAAATGCTTCTTCGTTGGCAGGTGCCAACGAATCATCAGAAGTTAATAATCTTATGGCGCCTCTTGTATCAAAGTCTGATATTTAAAATATTATCCTTTTAGCCAAATGAAACTTAGGTTTCAGTCTTTTGGTTGTAACAGGTGTTTCGGGCGCATGTGAAACATATGATAATGAAGTTATTTTTCAATAATGTTTGTGATTGAATTTTCAACACGCTTTTTCTAGAATTTTAAGGTGGTAGAATGCGAAAATGAAGAGGGTCTCACCTTGCTAACACTCCTTTCGCCAGACTGAATGCGCTCACTTTTATATTGCAAATATGTGATTAGTTACGACAATACCATTCTTTCATTTTATTCTTATATATATCAGTAACTAGCGATCAGCAAAAGTATGCTACAACTTCTAAACTTTCTTTTTGTTCTAATGAACGGACTCATTTTCAATTGTAAATAACTGACAATTTACAACAATTTCGTTCATTGATTTTATTCACAAATACGCTGGTAACTAACAATCAACAAAGGTCAACTGCATATTCCAAACATTCCTGTGTCCTTATTGAGTGGACTCACTTTCTAATTATAAATATCTGAATAAATACGACAAACAGATTGTTTCATTGTACTTAAATTTGTGTATAACTAACGGTCTGCAATAGTCTGCTTCCGCTTTCACACTCGCTTCGCCTTAACCCTTTGAGTCACATCATCCTATAAATAGGAGAGTGGATTCAAACCTTCTTCATTATTTTATATATTTTTGACACATGCTTTTTTTTATCCCGTTGTATATTTAAAACATTCTTTGATTTTAGTATCGAGATGTACCGACAACAATTATACAAAATTGTTATTCTTGTCATGAATATTTAGAAGGCGGGTTTCATTAAACAATGAAGTTGAAGAAGTGCTCACCTAAAAACTGGTCGGGAGCTTTAAAACAAAAGAAAATTCGCAAATTTAATTTTTTCCTGATAAATTAGATACAAAATATATCAATTAATTATTATGCTCTATACTCTATACTATTAGAGAGATCTTTATACTCTAAAGGTTTCATTCAGCGTGCATTTAAAAAATCGTGCTAGATATAGGACAATGTGACTGTTACTACCCTGATCGGTTCGGAATCAGAAAATGATTCACACGTGAATAAAGCTTTGTGTACGCAGTTTGCTAAGCTTCATGCTACACGTTTGACGCGTTTTATCTTCGCTCGTTTAAAAATGGATGAAGAATACATCAGGCGTTGTGGAAAAGGTGAACCAGGAGTTAGGGTAAACAGAAAGAAACTCAGTTGTGATAAGATTGTCTTTGATCAAAAATGGCAATGTATTAGATTTAGAAGGTTTATGTGACGAAGAAGGTGACGAGCTCCAGGATTTTAGAGATGAATCCCCAGGTGAAGAATCTGAATTGCTATTGGACGACAGTGAGTTGCCGCCTTTATTAGAAGAATAGGAATCAAATCCTGTTCGAGACAATGATCCGAGTTTCGATTTGCAGTCAAATAATTGCCTTGCTTGTGTGAACGTAAATAGTAACCATTCTGTTAGCGACAGTGTTGCCATCCATGCGTGCCTAACTGAAAAGGAATTTCAGAAACATTTTTTTTGTGACAAAGAACTAACCGCGAAAAAGCATGTAACTTGGATTCATGGATAAAACTTTCTGACACCGGCTATGGAATCTTTTGTGAATACACCGGATGATATCGTGAAGTTACGAAATCCAACCCAAATTTTTGAACGATATTTCACTCCAGATCTTCTTGAAAATATGGTTTATGCTAGGAAATTGTACGAATTGAATTCGTTTACCTCTAGAAGATTTGGTCACTAGATCATTTGTGGAGTGTACTCTCGAACACATCAAAACATCTCTATAGTGAATCCACCTCAACATTGTCACTTAATCTACAGTCTCTTTTTTTTACTGTTTCTCCCTCTTTCAATTTCGCCTCAAGGACTGGTTACGGGATATCTTTTCTGTTTGAAATCAAAGTTCCAATCAAAGTTTTAGATTGAAGACGATAAGCAAGTGAAATGGATGTAAGTCCTACGAATTTACGCATCTCCGTTATATATGTAGCTGTCCAATCATGTATCCTTGCGTTAGGAGAAAAATCATAATCTTTTGGATTTGTTGCATTGCTTCTCTGATCAATGTATCAAAGTCTCTGATATTTTAGATATTATTCTTTTAGCCAAATCAAACTTAGGTTTCGGTCTTTTGGTTGTAACAGGTGTTTCGGGCGCATGTTAATCATTAAAGTTATTTATGATAATGTTTTATATTGAAGTTTCAGCACTCTTTTTTGGAATTTTAAGGTGGTAGAAAGCGAAAATGAAGAGTGCCTCATTTTGCTAACACTCCTTTCGCCAGACTGAATACGCTCATTTTAAAATTGCAAATATGTGACAAGTTACGACAATACCATTCTTTCATTTTATTCTTCTATATATCAGTAACTAGCGATCAGTAAAAGTATGCTACAACTTCGAAACTTTCTTTTTGTTCTAATGAATGGACAGATTTTCAATTGAAAATATCTGACAATTTACAACAATTCCGTTCATTGATTTTATTCATAAATACTATGGTAACTAACAATGAACAAAGGTCAACTGCATATTCCAAACATACCTGTGTCATTGAGTAGACTGATTTCCCAATTATAAACATCTGACTAAATACGACAAACCGATTGTTTCATTGTATTCTTAAATTTCTGAATAACTAACGGTCTGCAATAGTCTGCTTCCGCTTTCGCACTGCTTTCGCACCCTTTGAGTCACATCATTCTATAAATAGGAGAGTGGACTCAAACCTTCTTTATTATTTTATATATTTGTTACACATGCTTTTTTTTATCCCGTTGTATATTTTAAAGATTCTTTGTTTTTTAGTATCGAGATGTTCCAATAACAATTATACAAAATTGTTATTCTTGTCATGAATATTTAGAAGGCGGGTTTCATTAAACAATGAAGTTGAAGAAGTGCTCACCTAAAAACTGGTCGGGAGCTTTAAAACAAAAGAAAATTCGCAAATTTAATTTTTTTCCTGATAATTTAGATACAAAATATATCAATTAATTATTATGCTCTATACTCTATACTCTTAGAGAGATCTTTATACTCTAAAGTTTTCATTCAGCGTGCATTTAAAAAATCGTGCTAGATATAGGACAATGTGACTGTTACTACCCTGATCGGTTCGGAATCAGAAAATGATTCACACGTGAATAAAGCTTTGTGTACGCAGTTTGCTAAGCTTCATGCTACACGTTTGACGCGTTTTATCATCGCTCGTTTAAAAATGGATGAAGAATACATCAGGCGTTGTGGAAAAGGTGAACCAGGAGTTAGGGTAAACAGAAAGAAACTCAGTTGTGATAAGATTGTCTTTGATCAAAAATGGCAATGTATTAGATTTAGAAGGTTTATGTGACGAAGAAGGTGACGAGCTCCAGGATTTTAGAGATGATTCCCCAGGTGAAGAATCTGAATTGCTATTGGACGACAGTGAGTTGCCGCCAGTATTCGAAGAATAGGAATCAAATCCTGTTCGAGACAAGGATCCGAGTTTCGATTTGCAGTCAAATAATGCCTTGCTTGTGTGAACGTAAATAGTAACCAATCTGTTAGCGACAGTGTTGCCATCCATACGTGCCTAACTGAAAAGGAATTTCAGAAACATTATTTTTGTGACAAAGAACTAACCGCGAAAAAGGATATAACTTGGATTCATGGATCCAACTTTCTGACACCGGCTATGGAATCTTTTGTGAATACACCGGATGATATCGTGAAGTTACGAAACCCAACCCAAATTTTTGAACGATATTTCACTGCAGATCTTCTTGAAAATATGGTTTATGCAAGGAAATTGTACGAACTGAATTCCTTTACCACTAGAAGACTTGGTCACTAGATCATTTGTGGAGTGTACTCTCGCACACATCAAAACATCTCTATAGTGAATCCACCTCAAAATTGTCACTTAATCTACAGTCTCTTTTTTTACTGTTTCTCCCTCTTTCAATTTCGCCTCAAGGATTTGTTTCGGGATATCGTTCCTGTTTGAAATCAAACTTCCAATCAAAGGTTTAGATTGAAGACGATAAGCAAGTGAAATGGATGTAAGTCCTACGAATTTACGCATCTCCGTTATATATGTAGCTGTCCAATCATGTATCCTTGCGTTAGGAAAAAATCATAATCTTTTGGATTTGTTGCATTGCTTCTCTGATCAATGTATCAAAGTCTCTGATATTTTAGATATTATTCTTTTAGCCAAATCAAACTTAGGTTTCGGTCTTTTGGTTGTAACAGGTGTTTCGGGCGCATGTTAATCATAAAAGTTATTTACGATAATGCTTTTTATTGAAGTTTCAGCACGCTTTTTTGGAATTTTAATTGGTAGAAAGCGAAAATGAAGAGTGCCTCATTTTGCTAACACTCCTTTCGCCAGACTGAATGCGCTCATTATAAAATTGCAAATATGTGACAAGTTACGACAATACCATTCTTTCATTTTATTCTTAGATATATCAGTAACTAGCGATCAGCAAAAGTATGCTACAACTTCGAAACTCTTTTTGTTCTAATGAATGGACAGATTTTCAATTGAAAATATCTGACAATTTACAACAATTCCGCTCATTGATTTTATTCATAAATACTATGGTAACTAACAATGAACAAAGGTCAACTGCATATTACAAACGTACCTGTGTCATTGAGTAGACTGATTTCCCAATTATAAACATCTGACTAAATACGACAAACCGATTGTTTCATTGTATTCTTAAATTTCTGAATAACTAACGGTCTGCAATAGTCTGCTTGCGCTTTCGCACTGCTTTCGCACCCTTTGAGTCACATCATTCTATAAATAGGAGAGTGGACTCAAACCTTCTTTATTATTTTATATATTTGTTACACATGCTTTTTTTTTATCCCGTTGTATATTTTAAAGATTCTTTGTTTTTTAGTATCGAGATGTTCCAATAACAATTATACAAAATTGTTATTCTTGTCATGAATATTTAGAAGGCGGGTTTCATTAAACAATGAAGTTGAAGAAGTGCTCACCTAAAAACTGGTCGGGAGCTTTAAAACAAAAGAAAATTCGCAAATTTAATTTTTTTCCTGATAAATTAGATACAAAATATATCAATTAATTATTATGCTCTATACTCTATACTCTTAGAGAGATCTTTATACTCTAAAGGTTTCATTCAGCGTGCATTTAAAAAATCGTGCTAGATATAGGACAATGTGACTGTTACTACCCTGATCGGTTCGGAATCAGAAAATGATTCACACGTGAATAAAGCTTTGTGTACGCAGTTTGCTAAGCTTCATGCTACACGTTTGACGCGTTTTATCTTCGCTCGTTTAAAAATGGATGAAGAATACATCAGGCGTTGTGGAAAAGGTGAACCAGGAGTTAGGGTAAACAGAAAGAAACTCAGTTGTGATAAGATTGTCTTTGATCAAAAATGGCAATGTATTAGATTTAGAAGGTTTATGTGACGCAGAAGGTGACGAGCTCCAGGATTTTAGAGATGATTCCCCAGGTGAAGAATCTGAATTGCTATTGGACGACAGTGAGTTGCCGCCAGTATTCGAAGAATAGGAATCAAATCCTGTTTGAGACAAGGATCCGAGTTTCGATTTGCAGTCAAATAATTGCCTCGCGTGTGTGAACGTAAATAGTAACCAATCTGTTAGCGACAGTGTTGCCATCCATACGTGCCTAACTGAAAAGGAATTTCAGAAACATTATTTTTGTGACAAAGAACTAACCGCGAAAAAGGATATAACTTGGATTCATGGATCCAACTTTCTGACACCGGCTATGGAATCTTTTGTGAATACACCGGATGATATCGTGAAGTTACGAAACCCAACCCAAATTTTTGAACGATATTTCACTCCAGATCTTCTTGAAAATATGGTTTATGCAAGGAAATTGTACGAACTGAATTCCTTTACCTCTAGAAGATTTGGTCACTAGATCATTTGTGGAGTGTACTCTCGAACATATCAAAACATCTCTATAGTGAATCCACCTCAACATTGTCACTTAATCTACAGTCTCTTTTTTTTACTGTTTCTCCCTCTTTCAATTTCGCCTCAAGGACTTGTTTCGGGATATATTTTCTGTTTGAAATCAAAGTTCCAATCAAAGGTTTAGATTGAAGACGATAAGCAAGTGAAATGGATGTAAGTCCTACGAATTTACGCATCTCCGTTATATATGTAGCTGTCCAATCATGTATCCTTGCGTTAGGAGAAAAATCATAATCTTTTGGATTTGTTGCATTGCTTCTCTGATCAATGTATCAAAGTCTCTGATATTTTAGATATTATTCTTTTAGCCAAATCAAACTTAGGTTTCGGTCTTTTGGTTGTAACAGGTGTTTCGGGCGCATGTTAATCATAAAAGTTATTTACGATAATGTTTTTTTATTGAAGTTTCAGCACGCTTTTTTGGAATTTTAATTGGTAGAAAGCGAAAATGAAGAGTGCCTCATTTTGCTAACACTCCTTTCGCCGGACTGAATGCGCTCATTTTAAAATTGAAAATATGTGACAAGTTACGACAATACCATTCTTTCATTTTATTCTTAGATATATCAGTAACTAGCGATCAGCAAAAGTATGCTACAACTTCTAAACTTTCTTTTTGTTCTAATGAATGGACAGATTTTCAATTGAAAATATCTGACAATTTACAACAATTCCGTTCATTGATTTTATTCATAAATACTATGGTAACTAACAATCAACAAAGGTCAACTGCATATTCCAAACGTACCTGTGTCATTGAGTAGACTGATTTCCCAATTATAAGTATCTGACTAAATACGACAAACCGATTGTTTCATTGTATTCTTAAATTTCTGAATAACTAACGGTCTGCAATAGTCTGCTTCCGCTTTCGTACTCGCTTGGCTTTAACCCTTTGAGTCACATCATCCTATAAATAGGAGAGTGGACTCAAACCTTCTTCATTATTTTATATATTTTTGACACATGCTTTTTTTTATCCCGTTGTATATTTAAAACATTGTTTGTTTTTTAGTATCGAGATGTACCGACAACAATTATACAAAATCGTTATTCTTGTCATGAATATTTAGAAGGTGGGTTTCATTAAACAATGAAGTTGAGGAAGTGCTCACATAAAAACTGGTCGGGAGCTTTAAAACAAAAGAAAATTCGCAAATTTAATTTTTTTCCTGATAAATTAGATACAAAATATATCAATTAATTATTATGCTCTATACTCTATACTCTTAGAGAGATCTTTATACTCTAAAGGTTTCATTCAGCGTGCATTTAAAAAATCGTGCTAGATATAGGACAATGTGACTGTTACTACCCTGATCGGTTCGGAATCAGAAAATGATTCAAACGTGATTAAACCTTTGTGTACGCAGTTTGCTAAGCTTCATGCTAAGTTTGACGCGTTTTATCTTCGCTCGTTTAAAAATGGATGAAGAATACATCAGGCGTTGTGGAAAAGGTGAACCAGGAGTTAGGGTAAACAGAAAGAAGCTCAGTTGTGATAAGATTGTCTTTGATCAAAAATGGCAATGTATTAGATTTAGAAGGTTTATGTGACGAAGAAGGTGACGAGCTCCAGGATTTTGGAGATGATTCCCCAGGTGAAGAATCTGAATTGCTATTGGACGACAGTGAGTTGCCGCCAGTATTCGAAGAATAGGAATCAAATCCTGTTTGAGACAAGGATCCGAGTTTCGATTTGCAGTCAAATAATTGCCTCGCGTGTGTGAACGTAAATAGTAACCAATCTGTTAGCGACAGTGTTGCCATCCATACGTGCCTAACTGAAAAGGAATTTCAGAAACATTATTTTTGTGACAAAGAACTAACCGCGAAAAAGGATATAACTTGGATTCATGGATCCAACTTTCTGACACCGGCTATGGAATCTTTTGTGAATACACCGGATGATATCGTGAAGTTACGAAACCCAACCCAAATTTTTGAACGATATTTCACTCCAGATCTTCTTGAAAATATGGTTTATGCAAGGAAATTGTACGAACTGAATTCCTTTACCTCTAGAAGATTTGGTCACTAGATCATTTGTGGAGTGTACTCTCGAACATATCAAAACATCTCTATAGTGAATCCACCTCAACATTGTCACTTAATCTACAGTCTCTTTTTTTTACTGTTTCTCCCTCTTTCAATTTCGCCTCAAGGACTTGTTTCGGGATATATTTTCTGTTTGAAATCAAAGTTCCAATCAAAGGTTTAGATTGAAGACGATAAGCAAGTGAAATGGATGTAAGTCCTACGAATTTACGCATCTCCGTTATATATGTAGCTGTCCAATCATGTATCCTTGCGTTAGGAGAAAAATCATAATCTTTTGGATTTGTTGCATTGCTTCTCTGATCAATGTATCAAAGTCTCTGATATTTTAGATATTATTCTTTTAGCCAAATCAAACTTAGGTTTCGGTCTTTTGGTTGTAACAGGTGTTTCGGGCGCATGTTAATCATAAAAGTTATTTACGATAATGTTTTTTTATTGAAGTTTCAGCACGCTTTTTTGGAATTTTAATTGGTAGAAAGCGAAAATGAAGAGTGCCTCATTTTGCTAACACTCCTTTCGCCGGACTGAATGCGCTCATTTTAAAATTGAAAATATGTGACAAGTTACGACAATACCATTCTTTCATTTTATTCTTAGATATATCAGTAACTAGCGATCAGCAAAAGTATGCTACAACTTCTAAACTTTCTTTTTGTTCTAATGAATGGACAGATTTTCAATTGAAAATATCTGACAATTTACAACAATTCCGTTCATTGATTTTATTCATAAATACTATGGTAACTAACAATCAACAAAGGTCAACTGCATATTCCAAACGTACCTGTGTCATTGAGTAGACTGATTTCCCAATTATAAGTATCTGACTAAATACGACAAACCGATTGTTTCATTGTATTCTTAAATTTCTGAATAACTAACGGTCTGCAATAGTCTGCTTCCGCTTTCGTACTCGCTTGGCTTTAACCCTTTGAGTCACATCATCCTATAAATAGGAGAGTGGACTCAAACCTTCTTCATTATTTTATATATTTTTGACACATGCTTTTTTTTATCCCGTTGTATATTTAAAACATTGTTTGTTTTTTAGTATCGAGATGTACCGACAACAATTATACAAAATCGTTATTCTTGTCATGAATATTTAGAAGGTGGGTTTCATTAAACAATGAAGTTGAGGAAGTGCTCACATAAAAACTGGTCGGGAGCTTTAAAACAAAAGAAAATTCGCAAATTTAATTTTTTTCCTGATAAATTAGATACAAAATATATCAATTAATTATTATGCTCTATACTCTATACTCTTAGAGAGATCTTTATACTCTAAAGGTTTCATTCAGCGTGCATTTAAAAAATCGTGCTAGATATAGGACAATGTGACTGTTACTACCCTGATCGGTTCGGAATCAGAAAATGATTCAAACGTGATTAAACCTTTGTGTACGCAGTTTGCTAAGCTTCATGCTAAGTTTGACGCGTTTTATCTTCGCTCGTTTAAAAATGGATGAAGAATACATCAGGCGTTGTGGAAAAGGTGAACCAGGAGTTAGGGTAAACAGAAAGAAGCTCAGTTGTGATAAGATTGTCTTTGATCAAAAATGGCAATGTATTAGATTTAGAAGGTTTATGTGACGAAGAAGGTGACGAGCTCCAGGATTTTGGAGATGATTCCCCAGGTGAAGAATCTGAATTGCTATTGGACGACAGTGAGTTGCCGCCAGTATTCGAAGAATAGGAATCAAATCCTGTTTGAGACAAGGATCCGAGTTTCGATTTGCAGTCAAATAATTGCCTCGCGTGTGTGAACGTAAATAGTAACCAATCTGTTAGCGACAGTGTTGCCATCCATACGTGCCTAACTGAAAAGGAATTTCAGAAACATTATTTTTGTGACAAAGAACTAACCGCGAAAAAGGATATAACTTGGATTCATGGATCCAACTTTCTGACACCGGCTATGGAATCTTTTGTGAATACACCGGATGATATCGTGAAGTTACGAAACCCAACCCAAATTTTTGAACGATATTTCACTCCAGATCTTCTTGAAAATATGGTTTATGCAAGGAAATTGTACGAACTGAATTCCTTTACCTCTAGAAGATTTGGTCACTAGATCATTTGTGGAGTGTACTCTCGAACATATCAAAACATCTCTATAGTGAATCCACCTCAACATTGTCACTTAATCTACAGTCTCTTTTTTTTACTGTTTCTCCCTCTTTCAATTTCGCCTCAAGGACTTGTTTCGGGATATATTTTCTGTTTGAAATCAAAGTTCCAATCAAAGGTTTAGATTGAAGACGATAAGCAAGTGAAATGGATGTAAGTCCTACGAATTTACGCATCTCCGTTATATATGTAGCTGTCCAATCATGTATCCTTGCGTTAGGAGAAAAATCATAATCTTTTGGATTTGTTGCATTGCTTCTCTGATCAATGTATCAAAGTCTCTGATATTTTAGATATTATTCTTTTAGCCAAATCAAACTTAGGTTTCGGTCTTTTGGTTGTAACAGGTGTTTCGGGCGCATGTTAATCATAAAAGTTATTTACGATAATGTTTTTTTATTGAAGTTTCAGCACGCTTTTTTGGAATTTTAATTGGTAGAAAGCGAAAATGAAGAGTGCCTCATTTTGCTAACACTCCTTTCGCCGGACTGAATGCGCTCATTTTAAAATTGAAAATATGTGACAAGTTACGACAATACCATTCTTTCATTTTATTCTTAGATATATCAGTAACTAGCGATCAGCAAAAGTATGCTACAACTTCTAAACTTTCTTTTTGTTCTAATGAATGGACAGATTTTCAATTGAAAATATCTGACAATTTACAACAATTCCGTTCATTGATTTTATTCATAAATACTATGGTAACTAACAATCAACAAAGGTCAACTGCATATTCCAAACGTACCTGTGTCATTGAGTAGACTGATTTCCCAATTATAAGTATCTGACTAAATACGACAAACCGATTGTTTCATTGTATTCTTAAATTTCTGAATAACTAACGGTCTGCAATAGTCTGCTTCCGCTTTCGTACTCGCTTGGCTTTAACCCTTTGAGTCACATCATCCTATAAATAGGAGAGTGGACTCAAACCTTCTTCATTATTTTATATATTTTTGACACATGCTTTTTTTTATCCCGTTGTATATTTAAAACATTGTTTGTTTTTTAGTATCGAGATGTACCGACAACAATTATACAAAATCGTTATTCTTGTCATGAATATTTAGAAGGTGGGTTTCATTAAACAATGAAGTTGAGGAAGTGCTCACATAAAAACTGGTCGGGAGCTTTAAAACAAAAGAAAATTCGCAAATTTAATTTTTTTCCTGATAAATTAGATACAAAATATATCAATTAATTATTATGCTCTATACTCTATACTCTTAGAGAGATCTTTATACTCTAAAGGTTTCATTCAGCGTGCATTTAAAAAATCGTGCTAGATATAGGACAATGTGACTGTTACTACCCTGATCGGTTCGGAATCAGAAAATGATTCAAACGTGATTAAACCTTTGTGTACGCAGTTTGCTAAGCTTCATGCTAAGTTTGACGCGTTTTATCTTCGCTCGTTTAAAAATGGATGAAGAATACATCAGGCGTTGTGGAAAAGGTGAACCAGGAGTTAGGGTAAACAGAAAGAAGCTCAGTTGTGATAAGATTGTCTTTGATCAAAAATGGCAATGTATTAGATTTAGAAGGTTTATGTGACGAAGAAGGTGACGAGCTCCAGGATTTTAGAGATGATTCCCCAGGTGAAGAATCTGAATTGCTATTGGACGACAGTGAGTTGCCGCCTTTATTAGAAGAATAGGAATCAAATCCTGTTCTAGACAATGATCCGAGTTTCGATTTGCAGTCAAATAATTGCCTTGCTTGTGTGAACGTAAATAGTAACCATTCTGTTAGCGACAGTGTGGCCATCCATGCGTGCCTAACTGAAAAGGAATTTCAGAAACATTATTTTTGTGATAAAGAACTAACCGCGAAAAAGCATGTAACTTGGATTCATGGATCCAACTTTCTGACACCGGCTATGGAATCTTTTGTGAATACACCGGATGATATCGTGAAGTTACGAAATCCAACCCAAATTTTTGAACGATATTTCACTGCAGATCTTCTTGAAAATATGGTTTATGCAAGGAAATTGTACGAATTGAATTCCTTTAGCTCTAGAAGATTTGGTCACTAGATCATTTGTGGAGTGTACTCTCTAACACATCAAAACATCTCTATAGTGAATCCACCTCAACATTGTCACTTAATCTACAGTCTCTTTTTTTTACTGTTTCTCCCTCTTTCAATTTCGCCTCAAGGACTTGTTTCGGGATATTTTACTGTTTGAAATCAAAGTTCCAATCAAAGGTTTAGATTGAAGACGATAAGCAAGTGAAATGGATGTAAGTCCTACGAATTTACGCATCTCCGTTATATATGTAGCTGTCCAATCATGTATCCTTGCGTTAGGAGAAAAATCATAATCTTTTGGATTTGTTGCATTGCTTCTCTGATCAATGTATCAAAGTCTCTGATATTTTAGATATTATTCTTTTAGCCAAATCAAACTTTGGTTTCGGTCTCTTGGTTGTAAGAGGTGTTTCGGGCGCATGTTAATCATTAAAGTTATTTACGATAATGTTTTTTATTGAAGTTTCAGCACGCCTTTTTTGGAATTTTAAGGTGGTAGAAAGCGAAAATGAAGAGTGCCTCATTTTGCTAACACTCCTTTCGCCAGACTGAATGCGCGCATTTTAAAAGTGCAAATATGTGACAAGTTACGACAATACCATTCTTTCATTTTATTCTTATATATATCAGTAACTAGCGATCAGCAAAAGTATGCTACAACTTCGAAACTTTCTTTTTGTTCTAATGAATGGACAGATTTTCAATTGAAAATATCTGACAATTTACAACAATTTCGTTCATTGATTTTATTCATAAATACTATGGTAACTAACAATCAACAAAGGTCAACTGCATATTCCAAACATACCTGTGTCATTGAGTAGACTGATTTTCCAATTATAAATATCTGACTAAATACGACAAACCGATTGTTTCATTGTATTCTTAAATTTCTGAATAACTAACGGTCTGCAATAGTCTGCTTCCGCTTCCGCACTCGCTTGGCTTTAAGCCATTCAGTCACATCATTCTATAAATAGGAGAGTGGATTCAAACCTTCTTTATTATTTTATATATTTGTTACACATGCTTTTTTTTATCCCGTTGTATATTTTAAAGATTCTTTGTTTTTTAGTATCGAGATGTTCCAACAACAATTATACAAAATTGTTATTCTTATCATGAATATTTAAAAGGCGAGTTTCATTAAACAATCAAGTTGAAGAAGTGCTCACCTAAAAACTGGTCGAGAGCTTTAAAACAAAAGAAAATTCGCAAATTTAATTTTTTCCTGATAAATTAGATAAAAAATATATCAATTAATTATTATGCTCTATACTCTATACTCTTAGAGAGATCTTTATACTCTAAAGTTTTCATTCAGCGTGCATTTAAAAAATCGTGCTAGATATAGGACAATGTGACTGTTACTACCCTGATCGGTTCGGAATCAGAAAATGATTCACACCTGAATAAAGCTTTGTTTTACGCAGTTTGCTAAGCTTCATGCTACACGTTTGACGCGTTTTATCTTCGCTCGTTTAAAAATGGATGAAGAATACATCAGGCGTTGTGGAAAAGGTGAACCAGGAGTTAGGGTAAACAGAAAGAAACTCAGTTGTGATAAGATTGTCTTTGATCAAAAATGGCAATGTATTAGATTTAGAAGGTTTATGTGACGAAGAAGGTGACGAGCTCCAGGATTTTAGAGATGATTCCCCAGGTGAAGAATCTGAATTGCTATTGGACGACAGTGAGTTGCCGCCAGTATTCGAAGAATAGGAATCAAATCCTGTTCGAGACAAGGATCCGAGTTTCGATTTGCAGTCAAATAATTGCCTTGCTTGTGTGAACGTAAATAGTAACCAATCTGTTAGCGACAGTGTTGCCATCCATACGTGCCGAACTGAAAAGGAATTTCAGAAACAGTATTTTTCTGGCAAAGAACTAACCGCGAAAAAGGATATAACTTGGATTCATAGATCCAACTTTCTGACACCGGCTATGGAATCTTTTGTGAATACACCGGATGATATCGTGAAGTTACGAAATCCAACCCAAATTTTTGAACGATATTTCACTGCAGATCTTCTTGAAATTATGGTTTATGCAAGGAAATTGTACGAATTAAATTCCTTTACCTCTAGAAGATTTGGTCACTAGATCATTTATGGAGTGTACTCTCGAACACATCAAAACATCTCTATAGTGAATCCACCTCAACATTGTCACTTAATCTACAGTCTCTTTTTTTACTGTTTCTCCCTCTTTCAATTTCGCCTCAAGGACTTGTTTCGGGATATCTTTTCTGTTTGAAATCAAAGTTCCAATCAAAGTTTTAGATTGAAGACGATAAGCAAGTGGAATGGATGTAAGTCCTACGAATTTACGCATCTCCGTTATATATGTAGCTGTCCAATCATGTAATCTTGCGTTAGGAGAAAAATCATAATCTTTTGGATTTGATGCATTGCTTCTCTGATCAATGTATCAAAGTCTCTGATATTTTAGATATTATTCTTTTAGCCAAATCAAACTTAGGTTTCGGTCTCTTGGTTGTAACAGGTGTTTCGGGCGCATGTTAATCA
The DNA here is from genome assembly GCF_964235325.1 of Thermobia domestica. Classification (NCBI taxonomy): domain Eukaryota; kingdom Metazoa; phylum Arthropoda; class Insecta; order Zygentoma; family Lepismatidae; genus Thermobia; species Thermobia domestica. The sequence goes on from NC_137470.1 coordinate 85,616,075, forward strand.
TTAAAGTTATTTATGATAATGTTTTTTATTGAAGTTTCAGCAGGCTTTTTTGGAATTTTAATTGGTAGAAAGCGAAAACGAAAAGTGCCTCATTTTGCTAACACTCCTTTCGCCAGACTGAATGCGCTCATTTTAAAATTGCAAATATGTCACAAGTTATGACAATACCATTCTTTCATTTTATTCTTATATATATCAGTAACTAGCGATCAGCAAAAGTATGCTACAACTTCTAAACTTTCTTTTTGTTCTAATGAATGGACAGATTTTCAATTGAAAATATCTGACAATTTACAACAATTCCGTTCATTGATTTTATTCATAAATACTATGGTAACTAACAATCAACAAAGGTCAACTGCATATTCCAAACATTCCTGTGTCGTTGAGTAGACTGATTTTCCAATTATAAATATTTGAGTAAATCCGACAAACCGATTATTTCATTGTATTCTTAAATTTCTGAATAGCTAACGGTCTGCAATAGTCTGCTTCCTCCTTCGCACTCGCTTGCCTTTAACCCTTTGAGTCACATCATTCTATAAATAGGAGAGTGGATTCAAACCTTCTTTATTATTTTATATATTTGTTACACATGCTTTTTTTATCCCGTTGTATATTTTAAAGATTCTTTGTTTTTCAGTATCGAGTTGTTCCAATAACAAAAATACAAAATTGTTATTCTTATCATGAATATTTAGAAGGCGGGTTTCATTAAACAATGAAGTTAAAGAAGTGCTCACCTAAAAACTGGGCGGGGGCTTTGAAACAATGAAAATTCGCAAATTTAATTTTTTTCCTGATAAATTAGATACAAAATATATCAATTAATTATTATGCTCTATACTCTATACTGTTAGGGAGATCTTTATACTCTAAAGTTTTCATTCAGCGTGCATTTAAAAAATCGTGCTAGATATAGGACAATGTGACTGTTGCTAACCTGATCGGTTCGGAATCAGAAAATGATTCACACGTGAATAAAGCTTTGTGTACGCAGTTTGCTAAGCTTCATGCTACACGTTTGACGCGTTTTATCTTTGCTCGTTTAAAAATGGATGAAGAATACATCAGGCGTTGTGGAAAAGGTGAACCAGGAGTTAGGGTAAACAGAAAGAAACTCAGTTGTGATAAGATTGTCTTTGATCAAAAATGGCAATGTATTAGATTTAGAAGGTTTATGTGACGAAGAAGGTGACGAGCTCCAGGATTTTAGAGATGATTCCCCAGGTGAAGAATCTGAATTGCTATTGGACGACAGTGAGTTGCCGCCAGTATTCGAAGAATAGGAATCAAATCCTGTTCGAGACAAGGATCCGAGTTTCGATTTGCAGTTAAATAATTGCCTCTCTTGTGTGAACGTAAATAGTAACCAATCTGTTAGCGACAGTGTTGCCATCCATACGTGCCTAACTGAAAAGGAATTTCAGAAACATTATTTTTGTGACAAAGAACTAACCGCGAAAAAGGATATAACTTGGATTCATGGATCCAACTTTCTGACACCGGCTATGGAATCTTTTGTGAATACACCGGATGATATCGTGAAGTTACTAAGTCCAACCCAAATTTTTGAACGATATTTCACTGCAGATCTTCTTGAAAATATGGTTTATGCAGGGTAATTGTACGAATTGAATTCCTTTACCTCTAGAAGATTTGGTCATTAGATCATTTGTGGAGTGTACTCTCGAACACATCAAAACATCTCTATAGTGAATCCACCTCAACATTGTCACTTAATCTACAGACTCTTTTTTTACTGTTTCTCCCTTTTTCAATTTCGCCTCAAGGACTTGTTTCGGGATATCTTTTCTGTTTGAAATCAAAGTTCCAATCAAAGTTTTAGATTGAAGACGATATGCAAGTGAAATGGATGTAAGTCCTACGAATTTACGCATCTCCGTTATATATGTAGCTGTCCAATCATGTACCCTTGCGTTAGGAGAAAAATCATAATCTTTTGGATATGTTGCATTGCTTCTCTGATCAATGTATCAAAGTCTCTGATATTTTAGATATTATTCTTTTAGCCAAATCAAACTAAGGTTTCGGTCTTTTGGTTGTAACAGGTGTTTTGGGCGCAAGTTAATCATTAAAATTATTTATGATAATGTTTTTTATTGAAGTTTCAGCACGCCCTTTTTGGAATTTTAAGGTGGTAGAAAGCAAAAATGAAAAGTGCCTCATTTTGCTAACACTCCTTTCGCCGGACTGAATGCGCTCATTTTAAAATTGCAAATATGTGACAAGTTACGACAATACCATTCTTTCATTTTATTCTTATATATATCAGTAACTAGCGATCAGCAAAAGTATGCTACAACTTCTAAACTTTCTTTTTGTTCTAGTGAATGGACAGATTTTCAATTGAAAATATCTGACAATTTACAACAATTCCGTTCATTGATTTTATTCATAAATACTATGGTAACTAACAATCAACAAAGGTCAACTGCATATTCCAAACATACCTGTGTCATTGAGTAGACTGATTTTCCAATTATAAATATCTGACTAAATACGACAAACCGATTGTTTCATTGTATTCTTAAATTTCTGAATAACTAACGGTCTGCAATAGTCTGCTTCCGCTTCCGCACTCGCTTGGCTTTAACCCATTCAGTCACATCATTCTATAAATAGGAGAGTGGATTCAAACCTTCTTTATTATTTTATATATTTGTTACACATGCTTTTTTTTTATCCCGTTGTATATTTTAAAGATTCTTTGTTTTTTAGTATCGAGATGTTCCAACAACAATTATACAAAATTGTTATTCTTATAATGAATATTTAAAAAGCGGGTTTCATTAAACAATGAAGTTGAAGAAGTGCTCACCTAAAAACTGGTCGAGAGCTTTAAAACAAAAGAAAATTCGCAAATTTAATTTTTTCCTGATAAATTAGATACAAAATATATCAATTAATTATTATGCTCTATACTCAATACTCTTAGAGAGATCTTTATACTCTAAAGTTTTCATTCAGCGTGCATTTAAAAAATCGTGCTAGATATAGGACAATGTGACTGTTACTACCCTGATCGGTTCGGAATCAGAAAATGATTCACACGTGAATAAAGCTTTGTGTACGCAGTTTGCTAAGCTTAATGCTACACGTTTGACGCGTTTTATCTTCGCTCGTTTAAAAATGGATGAAGAATACATCAGGCGTTGTGGAAAAGGTGAACCAGGAGTTAGGGTAAACAGAAAGAAACTCAGTTGTGATAAGATTGTCTTTGATCAAAAATGGCAATGTATTAGATTTAGAAGGTTTATGTGACGAAGAAGGTGACGAGCTCCAGGATTTTAGAGATGATTCCCCAGGTGAAGAATCTGAATTGCTATTGGACGACAGTGAGTTGCCGCCAGTATTCGAAGAATAGAAATCAAATCCTGTTCGAGACAATGATCCGAGTTTCGATTTGCAGTCAAATAATTGCCTTGCTTCTGTGAACGTAAATAGTAACCAATCTGTTAGCGACAGTGTTGCCATCCATACGTGCCGAACTGAAAAGGAATTTCAGAAACAGTATTTTTCTGGCAAAGAACTAACCGCGAAAAAGGATATAACTTGGATTCATGGATCCAACTTTCTGACACCGGCTATGGAATCTTTTGTGAATACACCGGATGATATCGTGAAGTTACGAAATCCAACCCAAATTTTTGAACGATATTTCACTGCAGATCTTGAAAATATGGTTTATGCAAGGAAATTGTACGAATTAAATTCCTTTACCTCTAGAAGATTTGGTCACTAGATCATTTATGGAGTGTACTCTCGAACACATCAAATCATCTCTATAGTGAATCCACCTCAACATTGTCACTTAATCTACAGTCTCTTTTTTTACTGTTTCTCCCTCTTTCAATTTCGCCTCAAGGACTTGTTTCGGGATATCTTTTCTGTTTGAAATCAAAGTTCCAATCAAAGTTTTAGATTGAAGACGATAAGCAAGTGGAATGGATGTAAGTCCTACGAATTTACGCATCTCCGTTATATATGTAGCTGTCCAATCATGTAACCTTGCGTTAGGAGAAAAATCATAATCTTTTGGATTTGTTGCATTGCTTCTCTGATCAATGTATCAAAGTCTCTGATATTTTAGATATTATTCTTTTAACCAAATCAAACTTAGGTTTCGGTCTCTTGGTTGTAAGAGGTGTTTCGGGCGCATGTTAATCATTAAAGTTATTTATGATAATGTTTTTTATTGAAGTTTCAGCACGCTTTTTTTGGAATTTTAATTGGTAGAAAGCGAAAATGAACAGTGCCTCATTTTGCTAACACTCCTTTCGCCAGACTGAATGCGCTCATTTTAAAATTGCAAATATGTGACAAGTTACGACAATACCATTCTTTCATTTTATTCTTATATATATCAGTAACTAGCGATCAGCAAAAGTATGCTACAACTTCTAAACTTTCTTTTTGTTCTAATGAATGGACAGATTTTCAATTGAAAATATCTGACAATTTACAACAATTCCGTTCATTGATTTTATTCATAAATACTATGGTAACTAACAATGAACAAAGGTCAACTGCATATTCCAAACATTCCTGTGTCATTGAGTAGACTGACTTTTTAATTATAAGTATCTGACTAAATCCGACAAACCGATTATTTCATTGTATTCTTAAATTTTCTGAATAACTAACGGCCTGCAATAGTCTGCTTCCGCTTTCGCACTCGCTTGGCTTTAACCCTTTGAGTCACATCATTCTATAAATAGGAGAGTGGATTCAAACCTTCTTTATTATTTTATATATTTGTTACACATGCTTTTTTTTTATCCCGTTGTATATTTTAAAAATTTTTTGTTTTTTAGTATCGAGATGTTCCAATAACAATTATACAAAATTGTTATTCTTGTCATGAATATTTAGAAGGCGGGTTTCATTAAACAATGAAGTTGAAGAAGTGTTCACCTAAAAACTGGTCGGGAGGTTTAAAACAAAAGAAAATTCGCAAATTTAATTTTTTTCCTGATAAATTAGATACAAAATATATCAATTAATTATTATGCTCTATACTCTATACTCTTAGAGAGATCTTTATACTCTAAAGGTTTCATTCAGCGTGCATTTAAAAAATCGTGCTAGATATAGGACAATGTGACTGTTACTACCCTGATCGGTTCGGAATCAGAAAATGATTCACACGTGAATAAAGCTTTGTGTACGCAGTTTGCTAAGCTTCATGCTACACGTTTGACGCGTTTTATCTTCGCTCGTTTAAAAATGGATGAAGAATACATCAGGCGTTGTGGAAAAGGTGAACCAGGAGTTAGGGTAAACAGAAAGAAACTCAGTTGTGATAAGATTGTCTTTGATCAAAAATGGCAATGTATTAGATTTAGAAGGTTTATGTGACGAAGAAGGTGACGAGCTCCAGGATTTTAGAGATGATTCCCCAGGTGAAGAATCTGAATTGCTATTGGACGACAGTGAGTTGCCGCCAGTATTCGAAGAATAGGAAGCAAATCCTGTTCGAGACAATGATCCGAGTTTCGATTTGCAGTCAAATAATTGCCTTGCTTGTGTGAACGTATATAGTAACCAATCTGTTAGAGACAGTGTTGCCATCCATACGTGCCAAACTGAAAAGGAATTTCAGAAACATTATTTTTGTGACAAAGAACTAACCGCGAAAAAGGATATTACTTGGATTCATGGATCCAACTTTCTGACACCGGCTATGGAATCTTTTGTGAATACACCGGATGATATCGTGAAGTTACGAAATCCAACCCAAATTTTTGAACGATATTTCACTGCAGATCTTGAAAATATGGTTTATGCAACGAAATTGTACGAATTGAATTCCTTTACCTCTATAAGTTTTCGTCACTAGATCATTTGTGGAGTGTACTCTCGAACACACCAAAACATCTCTATAGTGATTCCACTTCAACATTGTCACTTAATCTATAGTCTCTGTTCCTACTGTTTCTCCCTCTTTCAATTTCGCCTCAAGGACTTGTTTCGGGATATGTTTTCTGTTTGAAATCAAAGTTCCAATCAAAGTTTTAGATTGAAGACTCTAAGCAAGTGGAATGGATGTAAGTCCTACGAATTTACGCATTTCCGTTATATATGTAGCTGTCCAATCATGTATCCTTGCGTTAGGAGAAACATCATAATCTTTTGGATTTGTTGCATTGCATACAAATTTGTTTGATGAAACATAATCATGAGTATTTCAGGATTGATGAACAACTCGTAGTAATCTATCGGATCAACAAGAGCCAAAATAGCACTAATAGTAGGGCAATACCACTTTTTCCAGTAAATATAAAAAGAGGGTGATTGTCACTTGGGTCACTCCACGAAATGTATTGCAAATTCTCCCTAACACATTCGAATCCGATACACTGTCTTCTTGTGAAGATGGTGGATTATAAGGTATTTACTCCTTGCGGCACGACATAGTACTTTCATTAGTCGGATCCGTACTGGTTTCAATTGCGTAACTAAACGCTATGTCGGAAATTGCCATAACCTCACCAGCCTCGTCAATGGAACTGTTTAAACCTTCAGCTGCTTCAGGAAGCCACTCCGGATCGAGATCCAGTGTCCACTAACATATCAGAATTTTCATCTTCTGAACTATTCACATGTACATCTTCAGCGTCAGAGTCCATCAAAATGGACTCAATTGCTCTGTCACATATTGTTTTTCGAGATGTTTTAAATCGAGGGCACTATATTGTACGTCTATTGAAAGAAATTTGGTAAAATTTAACGTAAAACACAACCTTGAATGAAATTTAGTTGTTTTAGGCCGCGTGTATAATTTCATATACACTCCTTAAAATTTGTCAACAATTGGAAACTATAAAGTTTTGAAAGGAAAAAAAATTGTGAATGAGCATAACAATGCATCATATTTCTCAAGGTCAACTTGGCCCGAAAGGGTATATCACGTGTTTTCCCTGTGACCAGACATTGATTTCGACTGATACACATGGCCCAGGAAGGAAAACCGGTTTGTATAAATTTTGATACACACGGCGCTCAATGTGTTAATTATGTCGGCAATTAGCGATCAGCAAGAGTATGATTAGTATTCGAAAGACTACTCTAACCCTACTTAATGGGATCAGTTTTAATCGTATATGACAGACAATTTAAAAAACTCAGTTCAATCACTTTATTCATAAATATGCCAGTAATTAACGATCATGACTGTATTTCACATTCCAAACTCTCCTCTTGACCTACTGAATAGAACAACCTTTCTAGAAACTTACAATTTACTGCAATTCCGTTCATTCATTTATTCTTCAATATGTCAGTAACTAACGATCATCATCATTTTCCATACACTCTACAAAATGCACTTACTTTTCAATTGCTAATACGTTATTATTTGCGACAATATCCTTTCCACGTTATATACTTTAATATTGCAGTAACTGATGATCAGCAAGAGCCTGCATCATCTTCCAAACACTCCTTACACCCTATTGAATGACACTTAAGAAATGTAAATACCTAACAATTTTGGTTAATTCTGTTTTTTCATTTATTCTTAAACATATCAGTAAATAACGATGAGCAATTGTTTAAATCGTTTTACTTACACTCCTTTATCCCTATTGAATGGAATGACTTTTTATTAGAAAATGTCTTTCAATTTACCACAAGTCCGTTCTTTCTTTTTACACTTTATTATCTCAGTGACTAATGATCAGCAAGACTGAGCTTCATCAGCTAAGAAATTCTTTCTTCGTTTTGAAATGACTCAGTTTTCAATTGCGAATATCTAACAATTAACCACAATACGGTTCTTTTATTTTGTTCTTAAATATGTCCTCAATCATGGATCAATAAGAGTTTGCTTTAGTTTTCAGAACTCCTTTCGCCTTAATGAATGGACTCTTTCCAATTGTAAATATCTGACGATTTACAGAATTACCTAGTTTCATTTTATTCTTAAATATATCAGGTACTTACAATCTGCAGCACACTGCTTCAGTTACCACACTAGTTTCGCCCGGCTGAGTGGACTCACTTTTCAATTGTAAATATCTCATTATTTACGGTAACTGTTGTTTAATTATATTTCTAATAACTCATTTACTGACGAATAGTAAAACTCTGCTACATCTCCCAAAAACTCCTTTCGCATTACTGAATGGCATCAATTTTCAATTATAAATATTTTAAATTTACGAGAGTTCCCTTCTTTCGTTTAATTTTAAAATTGGTCAGTAATTTGATTGCCAAGAGTCTGTTTCAACCTCGAAATACTCCTTTCACCGCAGAGAATGGGCTCACGTTTCTACTGTATCTCACTATAAAAAAGAATCGTTTCTATCAGTTTATTCATAAAATTCCATTAACTTGCTGTCAGCGAGACTCTACTTCAGCTTCAAACACATCTTTTGTTCTACTCAATGGACTCATTTTTGAACTGCAAGTATGACAATTTATGAGCTGCAAGTATGACAATTTATGACTATTGCCTTCCTTCATTTTTTGATAATGTAAGTGATTAGCAACATTCTGCTTCATCTTCCTAACACACCTTGCGCCCTACTGAATGGAGTTACATTCTAATCGAAATATGTGAGAATCAAGGATAATTCCGTTTCTAAATAATATTCTTAAACACGTCGGAAACTAATGATCACTAAGAGTCCTTATTCTTCCAAACGCACCTTCCGCCCTGCTTAATAGTCACTTTTCAATTGTAAATATCTGCTAATCTACGACAATTTCGTTGTTTCATTTTTATCTTAAAAATGTCTTCAACTTACGATCTGCAAAATTCTGCTTCAACTTCCGAACACAACTTTCGCCTTGCTAAATAGACAAACTTTTAAAATGTAAATAATTGACACTGTGCGACAATTCCGTTCTTTATTGTGAACTTAAATATATCAGTAACTAACGACCAGCAAGATTCTCCTTAAATATGCCAGTTACTTCTAAACACACTTTCCGTTTTATTGACTCACTTTTGAATTGTAAATATCTGACAATTTATGTCAATTCCACTTATTCCGTATCATCGGCGAAATTCAACTTTCCTCCTACTGAAAAGACTGTTTTCAATTCTGAATATACGACAATTTACCACGATAAGGTTCTTTCGTTTTGTTCTTAAACGTGTCTTGAAAGAACGAACATTAAGAGTGTGCTTTAGCCTCTAAACACTTCTTTCGCCTTAATGAATGGTCTCAGTTTCCAATTCTAAATATCTGAAAATTTACACTATTCCCTTGTTTCATTTTATTTTAAAATATGCCAGTAAGTAACCATCTGCAAGAGTCATCTTCAGCTTCCATACTCCTTTTGCACTCCGGAGTGGACTCACTTTTCAATTGTAAATATCATTCAATTTACTACAATACCGTTCTCTCATTATATTTTATATGTGTGAGCAAAGAAATATCAGCAAGAGTCGTTCTGCTTCAACATCCGTTTCCCTATTGGAAGGAATCACTCTTAATTTGTAAATGACTGACAAATTACGACAATTCCGTTGTATCATTTTATTCTTATATATGTCAGGACAAACAAAAACCAAGAGAATTTTAAAAAAATCCTTCCTTGATTTTATGTTTAAATATGCTACTAAATATCAGCGAGTCTGCTACATCTTCCAATCACAAAATTAAACTTATTGAACTCACTTACCAATTGTGAACATCTGACAAATTACGAAACATCGACTGTTTCATTTTATTCTTAAATCTGTGTTACTAACAATCTGCAACACACTGTTTCGGCCTCCACACTCCTTCCGCCCTGCTTTCACTTTTCAATTGTAAATATCTCATAATTTAAACCAACTCTGTTCTTTCCTTTTATTACTAAATATCTCAGTTATTAACGAATAGAAAAAGTCTGCTACATCTTCCAAAAACTTATTTCACCTCACTGAAGGGCACCGATTTTGAATTTAAAATATCTGAAGTTAACGAGAATTTCTCTCTTTCATTTTATTTTAAAATTTTTTAGGAAGTATTGATTCTCGAGAGTCTGTTTCAATTTCTAAACACTCCTTTTGTCCCACACAATGTGCTCACTTTTCTAGTCAACGGGCTCACTTCTCACTATTAAATGGGACTCGTTTCTATCATCCTATTCATAACATATCAGGTATTTAGGACTAGCAAGAATCTACTTCATCTGACAAACAAACCTTTCGCCCTACTTAATGAACTCACTTTTCAATTCTGTACAACTTACAATTTGCGACAACTCCTTTGTATAATATCATTCTTAAATAAGTCAGTAAGTAATGACACTGAGAAGGCTTAATAATCCAAACACACCTTTGGCCCAGCTAAAAATTCTGACTTTTCAATTACAAATATCTGACAATGTACGATAATTCCGTTCTTAAATTTGTTCTTAAATATGTCAGGAACTAACGATAAGCAGGAGTCTGCTTAAACTTTGAAACACTCTGTTCGTCACTTTTAAAACTAATCTTACAAAGTAGGACAATTCCGTTCTTTCATGGTATTCCTAAATATGTCAGTGATTAACGTTCATAAGAGTCTATTCCAGCTTCCGAACTCTTCTTTCGCTTTATTGGATACGAAAATTTCGTTCTTTCATTTTATTCTCATAAATATCTTCAACTATCAATCACCAAGTCTTCTTCATCTTCCTAACACACGTTTCGCCCCGCTGAATGAACTCACTTTCCAATTGCAATATATGTGACAATTTAGGACAATTCCGTTCCTAATTTTTTTCAGTAATATGTCAGTAAGTAATGATCAATAACTGTCCTTATTCTTCCAAACACACCTTCCGTCCTGCTAAATAGACATACTTTACAATTGTAAATTTCTAAATATTTACGACATTTCCGTTCTTTCATTTCACCCTTCTAAATGTCATCAAATTACGGTCTGGAAAATTCTGTTTCAACTTCTGTACACACTGTTAGCCCAACTAAATAGTCTAACTTGTTAAATGTATATATCTGACAATGTAGGGAAATTCCGTTCTTTATTCTCAACTTGAATATATCAGCAGCAAGACTTCCCTTAAATCTACCAGTAAATAATGATCACCAAGGGTCTGCTTCTTTTTCATAACACACTTTTCGTTTAATTGAATGGACTTACTTTTGAATATTAAATATCTGACAATGACGTTAACTCCGTTATATCATTCAGTTTTTAAATATGTCTGTGACTAACAATCATGAAAATCTTTTTCATCTTCCAAACTCTCCTCTTTCTCTAGTGAATAGATCAACTTTTCAAGTAAGTAAAAATTTACTACAATTCCGCTCTTTCATTTATTGAAAATCTTTTTCATCTTCCAATCTCTTTTCTTGTCCTAGTGAATAGAATAACTTTTCAAGTCACTAACAATTTACTACAATTGCGTTCTTTCAATTATTCTTAAGTGTCTGTAACTAACGATCAGCAAGCGTCTACTCCAGTTATGAAACACTCCTTTCGCCTTAGTGAAGGAACTCACCTTACAATGGTAAATATGACAATTTACGTTAATTCCCTTACTTGCTTTTTAAAAAATAAGTCAGTGACTAGCTATCAAAAAGAGTCTGCTTCATCTTGCAAACACTCCTACCACCCTACTGAATGGAATTACTTTTCAGTTGATAATATCGAAATCTTTTAGACAATATCTGTTTTTCGTTATAATCTTAAATATGTCAGTAACTAACGATCAGCAAGAGTCTGCATCATCTTTCAAACATTCTTTCCACCTTACTGAATGGACCCACTTTTCAATTGTAAATATCTGAAACTTTACGTCAATTCCGCTCCTTCCTTCTATTCTTAAATCTGCAAGAAAGGAATGAACAAAAATAGTATGCGAAAGAATGACACAATGTCACAAAGAGTCTGCTTTAGCTTCTAAACACTTCTTTTGCCCTACTGAATTGGCTCACTTTTCAATTTTAAATATCTGTCAATTTGCAACAGTTACGTTCTATCTATTTTAAAATATGTAAGTAATTAAGGGTAAGCAAGTGTCTGCTTTAGCATTCAGGCAGTGCTTTCGTTGTAATGAGTGCACTAACTCTTTATTGGGAAATGTCTGACAATTTACGACAATTTCATTATTTCATTATATTCTGAAGTATGTGAGTGAAAACGATTAAAGGGATTTTTTTTATCTTCGAAATACCCCTTTCTTCTAACTGAATGTCGTCTCTTTACAATTGTAAATATGTTAGAATTTACTGCAGTTTCGTTCCTTCGTTTCATCTTTATATATGTACTAAACTGGCTATCTGTAAGAGTATGCATCGTCTTCCAAATACTAGTTTCGCCCTTCTAAATAGACTAACTTTTCAAGAGTAAATGTGTGAGAATATACGACAGCCAGAGTATACTCAGATTCGTTTTATTCTTTTAAAAGTCAGTATGAAACAGCCAGAGTATACACAGATTCCAAACATCTATTTGCCCATACTGAATGGAATCACTCTTAATAGAAAATGTCAGAATTTGCGACAACTCGCTTCTTTCATTTTATTCTTAAATATTTCTCCAACTAAAAATCACCAAGGGTCTGGTTCACCTTGCAAACGCTGCTTTCGCCTTACTGAATACAATCACTTTTCAATTTTAAATATCTAACAATTTACGAAAGGACCGTTCTTTCTTTAATTTTTAATTATGTTGTCACCTACCCATATGTATCAGCCTGCTTAATCTTCAAAATACTCCTCTCACCCTGCTTAATGATGTAAGTCTTTCATTGTAAATAACAGACAATTTATATTTCGGTTCTTTCACTTTATTTTTAAATATGTGAGTAACAAACGATCGTAAAGGTCTATTTCATCTTCCAAAATCTCCTCCTTCGCTACTGAATAGAACAACTTTTTAATTGTAACTGATAATTTGCTACATTTTTGCTCTTTCATCTATTCTTAAATATATTAGTTTTTAACGACCAACAAGGCTCTGCCTCAGCTCCGGAATACTCCATTCACCCTAGTGATGGGACTCAGTTACTAGCGATCAGCAAGAGGCTGCTTCATCTTCCAATCACTCTTTTCGCACTACTGAATAGACTGAGTTTTCCATTAGTAATATATATCCATTTGCGACATTAACATTCTTTCGTTTTATTGATAAATATGTCAGTAACTATCAGCAATAGTCCTCGCTCTACTGGAAGGGCTCAGTTTTCTACTGTAGAAACAGACTATTAAAGACAACTCTATTGTATCATTTTATTGTTTATAATGCCAGTAAGCTACGGTCAGCAAGACTCTACTTCAGTTTCCAAACACTCCATTCGTTCTAATATTGAATTGACTCGCTTCTCAGTTGTAAATACCTCACAAATTGCAAAATAAAATTCTTTAATTTTTCTTAAATATGTCAGTAACTAACGATCAGCAAGAATCTGCTTTATCTTCCACACACTCGCTTCGCCTCACTAGATGGACTCAGTATTTGAAAGAAAATATGTGATGATGTGTGATATATCCTTTTTTTCATTTTATTTTTTAACAACTCAGTAGCTACTCAAAGAACTCACTTTTCAATACTAATTAGTTGACATTTTCCAACAATTACGTTCTTTCAAAATTTTCTCGTACCTGTCTTCAACTAGCGACCAGCAAAGGTATGCATAATGTTCCAAATATTCCCCTCCTCCTAGTGATTGTAGTAACTTTACAATTTTAAATAATTGACATTTTACAACATTTTCCGTTTTTCATTTTATTCTTAAACATATCAGTAGGTAACGATCAACAAGAATCTGCTTTATCTTTGAAACACTTTTGCCAGACTGAATGGTCTTGATTTCACTTGTAAATACCAGAGAATTTATGATAGTTCCGTTCCAATTCCTAATATGTCGGCAACTAAATATATCAATATATTTCAGCTCCCAAGCTCTACTTTCGCCGAACTCAATCGATTTGTTTAACAATCGTTCTGCTTCATCTTACAGACTTACCTCTCGTCCTTCCTATTGGGCCACCTTTTCAATCAGTAAACTACGAACTTACCGCATTTCATTTTCTCCTAAATATGTTAGTAACTAGCGATCCTAAGAGTATATTTATCTTGTAAACTCTTGTTTAGCTTTACTGGATAGACACTCTTTTCAATCCTGAATATCTGACAATATACGACAATTCCGATCTTTCGTTTTATTCTTAAATATGTCTACAACCAATGATCACCAAGAGTCTGGTTTAGCTTCTAAACACTTCTTTCACCTTACTTAAGAGGCTCACTATTCAATTTTAAATATCTGACAATTTACGTGCAATGCGTTCTTTCTTTTTATTTTTCAATATTTCGTCAACTACCCATCAACAACAGTCTGATTACTATTAGAAATACTCTTCTCACCCTCCTTAATGGCATAACTTTTCAATCGTAAATAACACAATTTAAAACAACTCCGTTCTTTCACTTTATTCTCAGATATATCAGTAACTATCGATGATGAAAGTACATTTCACTTTCCAAGCTCTCCTCTGGCGGGTTTGAATAGAACAACTTTTATATTGTATGTAACTGACAATTTACTACAATTCTGTTCTTTCGTTTATTTTTAAATATGTCAGTAAGTAACGATCAGCAAGAGTCTCCTTCAGCTGCGAAATACTCCTTTCGCCCTACTGAAATGACACCTTTAAATTGCAAATATGACAATTGGCTACAATTTCATTCTTTCTTTTTTTTTTTAAAAAAAAGTAAGTGCCTAGCGGTCAACAAGAGTCTGCTCCATCTTCCAAACACTCCTTCCGCCCTACTGAATCGTTTTACTTTTCAATTGTAAATATTTGACAATTTAAGACAATTCCGTTCCTTCATTTTAGTTTTAAATATGCCGGTAACTAACGATAAAAAAACCTTGCTAAACCTTAGAAACATTCCTTGTACCCTAGTTAGTTAGGTCACTCACTCTGGAACTCACTTTCCATTTGTAAATATTTTACTATAACGACATTTTTTCGTTTTATTGTTAGATGTGTCAGTGACTAACGATTAGCAAGACTGTGCTCGTTCCAAGCACTCCTTCCGACCTAAAAAATGCACTCTCTTTTCAAAAGTAAATATCTAATATGCGACAACACATTTCTTCATTTATTCTTAAATATGTGAACAATTAACAATCAACAGCCTATTTCAACTTCCAAATTCTGCTTTGGCCGTACTGATTCGAATTGCGCTTTGGCTTCCAATTTATCCTTTACATTTTTCAATACAAAAACTGACATTTTACAAGAATTCCGTTCTATAAAACATCTTCCAAAAATCCTTTCCCCTTACTGAATGACCTGAAGTTTCAATTCTAATTAACTGAAATTTACGACAAATCTCCTTTGATCTTATTTTAAAATACGTCAGTAAGTGTTGATCGCCAAGAGTGTTTTATCTTCGAAACCCTTTTTTCGCCATACACAATGGGTTCACTTTTCTCCTGTAAATATCTGTACTATAAAAGGGACTTGTTTCTATTATTTTGTTTATAAAAATGCAGGTAGCTAACGATTAGCAACAGTCTACTCCTTTCGTTCTACAAAATGACTCATTTTGAATTCAAAATATATGACAATATACGAAAATCCCGTTCTTTTTTATTCTAAAGTTTGTAACTAACTAACGAAAAGCAATAGGCTGCTTCAATTTTCAAACACAT
The DNA here is from genome assembly GCF_964235325.1 of Thermobia domestica. NCBI lineage: Eukaryota > Metazoa > Arthropoda > Insecta > Zygentoma > Lepismatidae > Thermobia > Thermobia domestica. The sequence continues at coordinate 85,631,708 of NC_137470.1, forward strand.
CTCTCGCCTTACTAATAGGACTCAACTTACAATTGTAAACATCTGACAAATTACTGCAAATTCGTTCATTCGTTATGTAAAAATAAGTCATACACTAACGATCCGAGTATCCTAGAACTTCGTAACACTCCTTTCGCCCTACAGAATGGACTCATTTATAAATTCGAAATATGCCAATTTATGAAAATTCTGTCCTGTCATTATTTAAAAATAAGTCAGAGACTAACGATCAGGTAAGTCTCTTTCACCTTTCAAAGACTCAATTTGCCCTTGAGAATTGAAACTCTTTTTAATTGAAAATATCTGACAATTTACATCAATTCAGTCCTTTCATTTTAATCTGCAATACGACTTTAACAAAACAGCACCAAGAGTATGCTTAATATTCCAAGCACAGTATTCGCCAACTGATTGGTCTCACGTTTCAATTGTAAATATCTGACATTAACGGCAATTCCGTTCTATTTTATTCTTCTATATGACTTCAGCTAACGGTTTGAAGAGTCTCTTTCATGTTCCACTATGTAATTCCACCGTTCTTTTAATTTACTTTTAAAAGTAAATATGTGAAAATGTACGACAAATCCGTTCTTTCATTTCATTTTTATATTTGTCTTCAACTAACGATTTTCGAGAGTTCACTTTATCTTTCAAACACTCGTTTCCTCATGCAAAATAGATCCACTTTTGAAATGTAGATATCTCACAATGTAGCACAATTACGTTCTTTCATACTATACTTAAATTTGTCGATAACTAACGATCAGCAAGAGTCTACTTGAGTTTGCAAACATCATTTTGCCCTACCCAAAGGAATCAGTGTTCAACAGAAAACGTCTCAATATTTTCTACAAAACCGTTCTTTCATTTTATTCTTAAATATGCTAGTAACTAACGATCAACGAGAGTCTCCTACATCTTTCAAACACTGCTCTCGCCTTACTGAATGCACCCACTTTCCATAAGTAAATATCTGACAATTTAAGAAAACTCTATTCTATCGTTTCATTCTTAAAAATATTACTAGCTTACAATCTACTTAATTTCCGAGAACGACTTTCGTTCTAATGAATGGACCCAGTTTTAAATTGTAAATATACAATGTTAATCAATTACTTTCTTTCGTTTATTTTTAAATATGTCGTAACTACCGATCAGCAAGGGTCTGCTACTGCGTCGAAACACTCCATTCGCTCTACTGAATTGACTAACTTTTTAGCAGGAAATATCTGAAAATTTACGACAATTCCGTTATTTCATTAATTTCTGAACAACGTCAGTAACAAACGATTAACAAGAGTTTTTTTCATCTTCGAATACTCCTTTCGCCTTAGTGTATGTCCTCTCTTTACAATTGTAAATAAAGTACAATTTACGGCAGTTTCGTTCTTTTATTTCATCCTAATATATGTCTTCAACTGACGATCCACCAGAGTCTGCTTCACATTACAAACACTCGTCTCATGTTTATACCTAGACACACTTTTCAAAAGTAAATGTGGGAAAATTTACAACAATTTCGTTGTTTCATTTTAAACTTAAAATCTCAGTAGCTGACGTTCACCAAGAGTCGACTTAAGCTTCCAAACATTCTTATGCTCTACCAAATGGAATTACTGTTCAATAGGAAATATCTCACAATCTACGACGTTCTCTCATTTTGTTCTTAAATATGTCCGTAACTTCCGGTCAGCAAGAAGCTGCTTCATCTTCCAAACGCTTCTTCAGTCTCGCTGAACGGACTCATTTTCAATTGTGAATATCTGAAAATTTATCACCATTCCTTTTTTCGTTTGATTCTTAAATATATTATAAACTACCGATCTTCAAAAGTCTGCTTCAGCTTCCGTAATCCTTTCGCCCACCGGAGTGTACTCACTTTATAAATTTTAATATCTGACAATTTATGACTACTGCGCACTTTAATTCTTTTTGAAATATCTCAGTAACTAACGATTACCAAGAATCTGTTACATCTTCCAACCACTCCTTTCGTCTTACTGAATGGCCATATTTTTCAATTAAAAAAATGGACAATCTACGTCAATTCAGTTCTTTCATTTTAATTTGCAATAGGACTTTAATAAAACAACACCAATAGTCTGCTTAATCCTTCTAACACTGTATTCGCGAACTGAATCGTATCAAGTTTTAATTGTAATGGCAATTCCGTTCTGTCATTTCCTTCTTCTATATGTCTTTACCTAACGATCTTCAAAAATCTGCATCATGTTCCACAATGTCCTTTCGTCGTTCAAAATAGACTCACTTTCAAAAGTAAATATGTGAAAATGTACTACAAATCCATTCTTTCATTTCATTCTTATATTTGTCTTCGATTAACGATTTTCAGGAGTCCACTTTACCTTCCAAACACGCGTTTCCTCATGCAAAATACAATCACTTTTCAAATGTAAATATCTCACACTGTACCACAAGTACGTTCTTTCGTACTAAACTTAAATATGACGGTTACGAACGATCAGCAAGAGTCTACTTCAGTTTCCAAACATCCTTTTGCCCTACCGAATGGAATCACTATTCAATAGAAAACGTCTCACAATTTACAACAATTCCCATCTTACATTGTATTCATAATACGCTTGTCACTAAGGATCAATAAGGATATGCTACATTTTTCAAACACTGCTCTCGCCTTACTGAATGCACCGACGTTCCATAATAATACAGACCCTGTCCATAAGACCCGTAGGAATTTTGAGGTGGACTAAGTTTCTCTTCAGATCCAAGTAAGACACGTCTCAGTGATGGAAAAAATCTTCGGTGATCATCTGGCAACCCGGGCATAAGTTGGCAAATTGGAAATTCAATATGGCGGCCATGCAAAAATGCCATATTTACCTAAAACACGAATATCTCATCATTAAATGAAGGCTGAAACTTCATTCTTGTACCGAATTCAAGATAGTGAACACTGTAATCAAGAAACATTCGGAACGTCGAAACTTAGTGCCGCTTTTTTTAAATATGGCGGCAGGATTTTCGAAATTTCGATTTTTTCGTACACTATTATCATTTATTCGAAGATAACTAGGAAACTATAAGAGATACCATAAACATACCTCAAATAAACGGGATAGAGCATAATGAGAGCTTTCCAACGGTACCAATATCTTTTCTATATCTTTAAATTTGACGGAGTTATTGAAATTTTAGTAGACATCAGTAAGAAATGATCACGAAGGTTCTGCTTCATCTTACAAACATTTCGCCCCAATGAATGTACTCACTTTCCAATTGCAAATATGACAATTTACGTCAATCCGTACTTTCCTTTTTAAAAAATAAGCGTGTGACTTACGATCAGCAAGAGTCTGCTTCATCTTCCAAACACTCCTTCGCCCTTCCAGTAGCGTAGAGTGCTATGAGACATTGAGACACTGTCTACCCTTTCAAATTAAAAGAATATAGCTTTAGAATTTTCTTATTAATAAGAACTATTATACATTTCATTTTGAAGAAAAATATAGAAATACTAGGGCCAGCGATAGCTTGGTTACTAAGAATAGTAGCAGATCAAATTTCTAAATAATTTTACTTTTCAAAAGTCGGGAAGAAAAGTTCTATCTCCGTCAAACAGGCTGCACAGAGACAACAAGAAATATGTCTCAACGCGGCTGAAACAAATACACTTGGAAGCGGCGCGCGCATGTGGGTGTGGGCTCCTCTCTCGCTGAAACAACCTAGCAAAGAGACATCGGGCAAAATGTCTCAGTAGCAGTGATACCATACTTAGCGAAATGATACCATTTTAAATCCAGTATACTTTTCATTCTTCCTTTTAAATATTCAACCATATTTCAAGGAAAATTATTAAGAAATAGAAGGAAATAAAAACTTAAATTAATAACTACCTTAAGAAAGTTTTACGGATACAGCAATTCATATAAATCTTTCACTATCTAGGTTCAGCTTCTGTTTAATCGCAATACTAGAGTATATCAACACTTGAAAAGGCAAAAGCAAGGGCAGTAGGTTTTGTAGTCTGCTATTTTATTGTTGCTTTCAAAATAGTTAGGTAAATTTGTATTTGGGTATGTCTGAGTTATTTATTATGTGCAAATCAAATGATTGGAAATAGATTTACTGCACTAGTTGTCATTAAATGGCATGTCTAAGCTCTCATATAAAAATTAGTCTAGTATTACGTTTAAGGAAAGCCAATTTATGAGTTTACTTTATGAAATAGGAATCATACAAAGCTAATAGAAAGATTATACAAAAAATAGTAAGTTATTAATTCAGTTTAATGTATTTAGTGTATATACCGAGATTTGTAAGAATTATTATTATTTCGGAAATTATTATTAAAACAGAGCTCCTATAATTTTGTTCACTCAGAGGTTTTCGTCAGGAAGTAAAAACCTTAAACTCAGAATTTTATTCGGTTCTGGATATCGACGCGATATTTTGCACCATGTGTGTGCTCTTTCTAATAATATAGTAAAAATGAAATGAAATCTTTGAGTTTTACGTTCCACGGTTATGTCGGCTGGGATAAAGGAGACGGTGATGATGAGAAATGAATGAAATGGTGGAATGAAGAAAGTGGGAGAAAACGGCAGAACCCCAAGAGAACACCACACACGGTGTTTGTCCACCACAAAATTTGCTTGGCGCGAACTTGGATCGAACCAAAGACCCCATGCTCCATTGAGCTACAGCGGCACCGAAAAATAGATTATATAATTGATAATTTTTATATATTTGGATATAGTGGAGTATAAACATGTGGATTTCAGGCTACAAGAGACGTCAAACTATCTCAATACTGAATGGGGTTTTATAACTGCAAATAATTCCAAAATAAAATAAAGAAAATGGTCGGGTTAAATCGAAAAGTCTAAAGCTATTGTTATTAAGCGATAATGTAAATGGAAAAATTGTGTAACAAGTATTTACAGAGAAGCCTCGGTAGCTCAGTGGTAGAGCAGTCACCTGTGACGCGTAGGGTCCCTGGTTAGATTCCAAATCCCACCAAGTTTGTTTTATACGGGATAAACACTGTGTGTGTAGATTTTCTGCAGATTCTCTCCCGTTCTCTTCCACTTTCGTCACTCCGCCACTATCATCCAACTCATCACCATTTGCCTTAGTCTCGGAGCACGGAACTTTTTCTGTATATTTATATATATACCGTTCCTTAATACTATTGTTAACTATGTAAGTAACTAACGATCAGAAAAGGTCTTCTTCGTCTTCCAAACTCCCTCACAGGACAATGAACGGATTCACTTTTCAATAGTAAATATCTAATAATTTTCGACAATCCGTTCCTACTCTTCAATATAACTGTATCTAGAGATAAGCAACTGATCTACATTTACATCCTCCAAACAATCCCTGTACCCTAGAAAATGAACTCATTTTTCAAGGTAAATATTTAGCAATTTACTGCAATGACATTTTTTCACATTATTCTCATATATGTCCTCAGCTAACAATCAGCATGTCTCTTTTAACTTATTAAACACGTTTCGCCCTAGTGATTGATTACTTTCAATTGAATATATCTGCCAACATACAATAATTTCGATTTTTAATTTTTTTAAAAATGTTAGTAACTAAAAATCTCCAAGTGTCTGCTTCAACTTCCAAACACTGCTCTCTCGTTCTGAATGTTTTTATTTTTGTGACGATTATTTAAATTTTAATTTTGTGACGATTTACAACAACAACCCTCTTTCATTTTATAAAAATACGTGTGTCGTGATCAGAAAGAATCTGTTTCATCCTTCAAAACCTCCTTCCGCCCTACAGAATGGACTCGCTTTCAGTTGTAAATATCTGAAACTTTTGACAATAACGTACCTTAATTTTTTCTTAGATATATCGCTTTTTCATTTCATTCATTATTTGTCTTCAAGCAACGATCTTCAAAAATCCGCTTCATCCTCCCAACACTCGTTTCGCCCTGATAAATAGACAGAGTTTTAAATGTAAATATTTGACGTACGACAATGACGATCTTTTATTTTATTCTTAAATATGTCAGTAATAACGATCAAGAAGATTCTGCTACTTCTTCCTTGCACTGCTTACACATTACTGAATGGAATCAATTTCCAATGGTAAATATCAGACAATTTCTAAAAAACAAATGTTAGGAATTAACGATATGCAAGAATCTGCTTAAACTTCTAAACTCCTTTGCCCTGCTAAGGGGTCTCAATTTTCAATCTAAATATTTGACAATTTACGAAAACTGCACTCTTTCATTTTATTTTTAAATATCTGAGTAACTAACGATTAGCAAGAGTCTGATACATCTTCAAGAAACTCCTTTCGGCTAAGTGAATGACCTTGCTTTTCAATTGTAAATATCTTTAATTTACGACAATTCCGTTTTTTATTTTATTCTTAAATACGTCATTAAGTAAGGATCACAAAGAATCGGCTACATGTTAGAAACATACTTTTCGCCCTATTGAATGGACTCACTTTTGAATTGTGCACATCTAACAATTTTGGAAAAATTCGTTCTATCATTGTATTCTTGAAAATGTTAATTACTTACGTTGTGGCTGAGTCTGCTTCAGCTTCCTGTCTCTTCTTTCGCACTCCTGAATGGATTCAGTTATCAATTGTAAATATGACAATTTACTACAATTCCGACCTTTCATTTTTTAATAAATAATTCAGTGACTAACGATCAGCAAGCATCACCTTCATCTTCCAAACAATCTTTTAACCCTACTGAATAGACTCACTTTTAATTAGGGATTGCCAGATCCGGATAATTTTGGATCCGGATATCCGGATCCACATGAGTAATAGAATCAAGAAATATAGTAAAAATTAAATACAGAAATCTAAAAGATATTTATATAATACTTATACTACAGTAATAAATATACTTTTGTCTAATATATTCATACTAAATAATACTAATAGTTATATTTCTGAGGTTTTAAATTTTACAGCTGTATAAAAGTTTAAAAAAATTGTTTGTCGAAAAATGCTCATGTTTAACTAGAGAGAATTTTTTTACTGCTCACCTTGAAGCTGGTAAGGCGTGGTTTTTTTGCAAATAACATCCCGATGTTCTGCACAATGACATGGTAAAAGAAAAATCCTACAAAGTCAGGGGGGTGAGACAGGTAAAAGCCATATTTTGCTAGAAGATTAGTAGTAATAAATATATGTGGTCAATTATAAAATGTTCTCCTCCTATCCACTTCTCTGTGGAGATCGCGGGAAGGTTGTATGAAATATAGGGAGCCGAAGATAGGGGAAGTAGTTTTGGCATTCATAATAAAAACGACTACTTACGGAGATGAACTTTGGTGGAATATTTTAGTTCCGTTCTTGTTTTCCCGCAATATTATGTTAATTGGAATCTGAAAAAATAAACAGTCTAATTTTAAAAAATTGATGAGAATAAAAAAATGTCTCCCTGTACACGTATCTTTACATATATATCCACATTCATTGATATTAAAATTTCTATGGATAGTGAATGTTAGATCTTTTTCGCACGAATTAGTAATGGTTTGTTTCATGAATGGAGTATGCACTAGTATTGCAATAGCCTTATTTAACTCCAATCATCAGCAAGATTGGATTGCGTGGATTTCTCTTGAATAGTAAGCTCTTGAATCAAACATTCGAAATGATTTATAGGTTGGAGGCTGGAACTATTATCTCACTTATGATCTAACAATGTCTTATTCTGAGTATACCAATCGCGAAGAGCCTTGCACTGGGCCAAAGCACATCGGGGAGAATGCCCATGGAATGAGATGCACAGTTCGAGGGCAACCCATCCCTTCTAAATCTTCAACCTTAATATTAAATAATTGAGCCAGCCATTTAATTTTATTTCCACCTTTACAATATAACTTGCAATCCTTTTCTTTAGTTATTGCTGATATCATCTGTTTCACTGCGGACCATTCAAGTGCATTCTAGTGTATCAGACACGTTTTCTGTAATGAACACGTTTTCTGTCAAAAGCAGCTAGATCTTCAATAGGAAGAGGCAATTGCAACATACAGTGCTACAAGAGAGAATTAGCAGAGGCCACAATCCGTAATTCTCTCAAATAATTTTTTCCTAGCAGAAAGCCTTGCAAATCATATATTAGGATTTGAGTGTCAGATCGTTGAGGGAAAGTTTGCGAAAACCAGGAAGCGCTGACAATAGTAAGAATGAAGAGTATGCGTGAACATGACGGTTTAGAAATACCTATTGAAGATGTCCTTTTGCAGAAGGTCTTCTTCTATTGTTGTGGTACCGTATAACGATGCCGTACGCCAATTTCCAAAAGACAATCCTTTATACTTGCATATACACAGGTATCTTTCATGTACCTGAATTGCGCACATTACATCTTGCAATTCCTGCCATTTTTTTCAATATGCACCCGTGTGAGATAATCATCATCATCATAGGTATTCTGCCTTTATTGGCAGGTCACTTGCCGCAGCTGAGAAGCTTTCATGCTCCACGGTCCTCCGCTAAACTTTTCGTCTTCGCGTATGATCTTTCTGTTTTAATATCATCCATTAATTGTAGTTTCCTTCGCCCCCTCCCTCTCTTTCCCGCCACCATACCCTCTAGGACGTTCCTCATGATACAATCTCTTCTTAGGCAATGTCCCAACCAGTTTCTCTTCCTCTTCTTAATAATATCTAAAAGTGTTCTTTTCTCACCCACCATTTCTAACACTCTCTCATTCGTTTTCCGCTCGACCCAACTAATTCTTTCCATTCTTCTCCACACCCACATTTCGAAGGCTTCCAGTCGATTTTCGTCACCCTTACGCAATGTCCACGTTTCCGCCCCATACAGCACAACACTCCACACGAAGCATTTTATGAGTCTTTTTCTCAACTCTTTGTTCAAGGTCCCACAAAACAGACTTTTCTTTCTTTTAAAGGCTTCTTTCGCCATTCCTATCCTTGCTTTTATTTCACGTTCGCATTTCATGTCATTACTAAGAACACTACCCAGGTATCGAAAACTATTCACTTGTTCTATTTTCTCCCCTCCTACTTTTATATTTGACACAGACCCCTTTGTTCCAATCACCATGGCTTTTGTCTTTTTAACATTTATTTTCATCCCATATTCTTCAAAGCCCCTTCTCATTTTTTCTAACATTTTATTGATTTTCTTTTCAGATTCTGCAACAAGGGCCATATCGTCTGCAAATCTTATGCATCTAATCTTTCTACCTCCTACCGAAATGCCATCATCATCATGTAGGCTCTTTTTCACTATCTCTTCTAGATAGACATTAAATAGTGTTGGCGAGAGGCAGCATCCTTGTCGAACTCCCCTTCCAATTGCACTCTCTTCCGTCAGTTCTTCCCCTATCCTAACACTTACTTGCTGGTTCATGTATAAGTTTCTTATGAGTCTTCTATCTTTCCATTCCAACCGTATCTTTGTTAGAACTCCCAACAACAATTCCCAATTCACGCGGTCAAAAGCCTTTTCTAGATCAATAAATACAACATACACCTCTTTCCCTTTTTCTATAAATCTTTCACCGATCACCCTTAATAATCCAATAGCATCTCTTGTGCCCTTGCCTCTTCTGAACCCGAACTGCTCCTCCTCAACATCTTTATTTGTTCTTCCATATAACCTTCTGTTCAGTATTCGGAGCAGAATTTTAGCTGCATGAGATATAAGACTAATAGTTCTATAATCCTCACATCTCTTTGGGTTTGATTTCTTAGCCATCGGTATCATGATCGTTTTCAGAAAGTCTCTTGGCCATTCTCCTGTTTCATATATTTCATTGCATAGTCGCCACAATTCTTTCTTTCCCTTGTCTCCTATATTTTTAATGAATTCAATTGGTATGTTATCTATTCCTGTTGCCTTTCCATTCCTAATCTCGGATATAGCCTTTTCAAACTCATCCCTAAGAATACTAAATCCTTTATCATCCTCGCCTACTTGATTTTCTACTTCAACATTTAGGCTACACGGTCTATCCCTACTCTCATATAAGTCTTCAACGTATTCTTTCCACCTTCCTATGACCTCATTTCTCTCGCTGACTACCTTCCCATTCTTATTTTCTACTGCCATCATGATACTCCCTTGTTTCCTCCGAAATTCCATAGATTTCACCTCCTTGTACATTTCCTCATATTTCCCAACTCTTTCGAATTCTTCTATGTCCTCGCATTTTCTTTTGTAAAACTCTTCCCTTGCTTTGTCTGTTTCTCTTCGTAATTCATTATTTAACTTTCTGTACATCTTTGTGCCCTCTTCTGTATCAACCTGTTTCCACATCTTCCTCTCCCTCATTTTCTGCAACATCTGCTCTGTAATCCATGGTTTCTTAGCAGTTTTGTGTTCGCGGTAACCTACTGCTTCTTCTGCAGCCTGCTGTAAGCAACGTTTAATATGTTCCCACCGTGTGTTACTACCTGCGCCTATCCTTTCCTCGTTTGAACATTTTTCTTCGAATTTTTCAGCGAAAAGATTTCTTATTTCCTCGTTTTTCAACTTTTCAGTATTCAACACTTTGTTACCTACTTTTCTTCTGCCTACATTTTTCAGTTGAATATCTACTTCGGCCAGCACAAGATTATGATTAGAGAAAATATCAGCCCCGGGAAGGGTCTTCGCGTTCTTTAAGCTATTCCGATACCTGTCCTGAATCATAACATAGTCTATCTGATATCTTCCGCCGTCTATTGGTGATTTCCATGTATATCTTCTTCTCTTGTGCTGATTGAACCAAGTGTTCCCAATTACTAGTGAATTCTGTCTACAGAAATTCACCAGTCTCTCTCCCCTTTCATTTCTTTCGCCTAAACCATATTTGCCTACGATACTACCTTCCTGTTTTTCTCCCACAACTGCATTGAAATCTCCCATTAGAATTACGCATGCACCCTTCTTCTCCCTATCTATAATTTCTTCTATTTTCTCATAATTTTCCTCTACTTCTTCATTTGCATGCGAAGTCGTCGGTGCATATGTCTGTATCACCACTAGATCCTTCGTTTTCCCTTTAAGTCTTAACATCATAACTCTATCATCAATAAATTCTACTTTCACTACCTTCTCCTTTAAGCGCTTTCCAAGAATTATTCCTACGCCATTATGACCGCCCTTTTCATTACCTGAGTAAAACATTCTATATCCTTCGCTGTTCAATACCCCATTACCTTCCCATCTAACTTCACAAACTCCTACCAAATCTAAATTATTTTGTTTCATTTCTTCTTTAAGATTTTCTAATTTTCCTCCCTGTAACATAGTACGTACGTTCCATGTCCCTATCCTAAATCTTTTGCTCTTCCTTGTCTTTCTTTCTCTGTTTGTCTTCCCCCCATTATTACTTTCTCGTCCAATAGTCCTTCCCAAGCCATCCCCCTCCTGGAGATCCGAATGGGGGGATATTTTACCTCCGGAACTACATTTTGACCTGCGAAAGACCATTGTTCATATGTTCTCTTTTCGCTGCTAGCAAACTAGGGAAAATAGAGTGGTGGTTTCCCGTTGCCTTCCACCCCGCAGTATCCCAGCCGTTACAGTCACTCTGACCACGCCTGGGACTAATGTCCAAGTTGCCGTACCAATCACTATGATTTCCGCCAACTTGGCTATTGGAGAACTGCTGCCTTCTCCCAGAACACTCTTCGTCTGGCTACTCCATTTAGACCAATTCGGTAGGGGTGGCCCTTCTGGTAGTGAACTACCACCGACACAGCTCTAAATTTCACTGTAGCACGCAATCCTCCCCACCCGACACATAAGTGTCTTCGTAAAGGTGGTGTTTATCGGGGAGGTGAGATAAAGGTATTTTATAATATCTGCTACTTCTATATAAAAATTATAAATCATCTATGCCTGTTAATCAATATTTAATTATTATTTATTTATAGTTCTTACTATTAATTGTTTATTTATTTAATATTGATTATAAATAGTGATTAGGCTTATACGTATATTCTAAATAATAATAAAACATATGTTTGTCTGGTTTGTTTTGGTGTATCACAGATTAAGAGGGTAGTATTTCACAATATTCAGGTCGTCTATAAGGATACGAGGTATTTGATATCATCCGCTATATTTTCAGGTTTGGGAAGGGTCTTGTGAGGTCAATTTACGATAACACAATGCAGCCGCAATCAGAAGACACCCTAAATTAACGTTAACAATTAATCCCGCAGCTGGAGAGATAATACATCCTAAACTCTCATTGTACATCGAGGGACACTTCGGGATGGTACAGCCATATGGAGGTTTACGGCCAAAGCGCTCCACCAGTTGAGTCCGAAGCATTGGCCGGGAATTATTGCAACCTGTAACGACCCTTTCCTCCTAGTCAGGCCACACGAATCCAAATCGAGAGTCTCAACTAAGAAAAAAAAATATAATTCAACAATCGATTTAAACTCGAGTAGCAAACCCGAAAGAAGAGTCTTGGCCGAACAGACACATAAACCCAAAGCAGCTGTACCAGACTGGACGGATTGATATTCCTTGTGAATATGTTAATGGCGAACACAAATAAATAGGATGTACAGATAATCATAAATAATGGAACAACCAGATTTCAAATTTTCAATAACAAATTTTATTTTAAAGCGTTGGTTGTGCATATATACTAATACGTTAGATTAATATAAATGCAAAAGCAATAGTAACAACAGAAGTAAAATTTAAAAAAATATGTATAATATATATATATATATATATATATATATATATATATATATATATATATATATATATCCCGCGTAGTAATACGTAAGAGATCCAATTCAAAATATATTTTAATTTGATTCTAATGTATTGACTATTAATTTAATTGCAATATCTAACAACAATCTCAGTATCTCGACTTGAATCTAAATTTGCTTGAATATAATGCAAAGTTGAAAAATGAATTTTTAAACGTAATAGAAAATTTAATAATAATAAAATAAATCTGAAGTTAATCAGTCTCGACAATCTGCTTTCAATTCAAGTATACTATTCAAAGAATTTCTTTCGTAAATATCAAGCGAAAGTTCAATGTTAACAAGAAAATCTATGATTCAATAACTTTTGTCACCGACTGTACAATAATTATAAATTGGTGACATTAAGAAATATCACAATTAAGCTTTTGTTCAAAATATCGCACAATGAACCTTCAGAGTTCAATGCTCTTAAAAAAATTTTTTTCTACTTTTAATTGCTCGATATAGAATCTCAATGGAAATCATTCATCAATAGTAAATGTAATATGCACGTATTAACGGGTCAAAATTACGCTTTAAAGTCATAAACATATCCACAAGAAATAAATATCGAACTTCTTAATATTCTTTAGAATTATTCGGATCTATTCTCACGGATTATCATTCCACCAATTTCTAAATTACAATCTGGGGAGGATTTAACTAGATTAAGTAACAGATCCCTACTGTGGCAATTTAATACAAATGTAAATAGCGTCCTAACCAAAGCGGAAACGACCATAACCACAACCAAATTGGAATTGATCACAAAGTGACCCATATACTACTTAAATCAAAAATTCACTCACCCAAATTTTCCGTCTTCTCATTACCTTGTCTCGTGGTGTTACAGTAATGGAATTGGCTTCGTTGACTGACCGAGATGTAACTCGAAGCGAATAAACATATTGGTCAAACGGCACTTTTATCTAGAACCTTTTTTAAAGACTCTCGCCAAAAAAAAATTCAAACTAAACTTAGTTTCGGCGTACAAACGGTTACTTGCAATAGCAGTTGAGCTTATTAAGGGAAAAGCTTCCTGCACTACAAAACCAAAGCAAGTAACTATTGTTTCTCAGATCTTTTCTTTTCTTTTCGCAGATTATTGTTCCACAAAAAAATGCAGAATTCGTCCTTTGAGCCAAAAATGCTCCACAAACTAACCAGACAACTAATGTTATAGTAATCAAAACGATTACACTGGTTATTAGAACAAACTCGTAACATATAAACGGGCACAAGTTGACCTCCTTTGGTCCCCCGGTCACTTCCTGCCTCGGCTCCAATACTCCTATTAATTCTCTGCTTAAAATAAGAAAAGAAGCATAACAGAAATACTAGCTTCTGAGAAACTGTGATTATTCTCATATCACTAAGCACTTTTTTTCCACACTTTTCACTCCTTTTGCCGTTATGCCCAATACATTCATTGCCCCAGTTCAACTTCACTGTTAAACTCAGACACAAACAACGACACCATGCAAAGACTGTTACATGTTTCGTTCCACAACCGTCACCACACATACAACCACGAGCCTATGATCCGTCCTGGCTGGTAAACTACAGCTACGAGATCACGATCCGTCCTGGCTGGTAAACGAATTCACGATCTGTCCAGGCTGGTAAACTACGAGAGAGTATACGATCTGTTCCGGCTGAAAAACTACAAGTGAGTATGCGGGCCCAAGGCAACCGCATACCGCGAAGCTATGAACCATCACGTGACGCGCTAGCAAATATGAATGATTTCCATATAAGTTCTAATATACGCGCACTCCTACTCTTTCCATTTTTACTTTTTCTAAAAAAAACTAACAGAAAAAGGTACAATAAATAAATATATATATACCAGTTAGATTTAACTTGTTTTAAACAACACTATAACATAATATAATTATATTCCCTTATTTTTTATTTCTTTTACACTCTCTTGCTTCTCGTTAATCGTCATCAACATGGGACGAGTCCATTGAGTCGCGAGCCGGGGGGTGTCCTCAAGGCGACTCTTTACATCCACCCCTCCGTAAAAAAATTTTTTTGTTACATGCAAAAATTTTCCTCCAATTGGCAAGGAATAGAGTGGCTACAAAATATAAGAAAACATTAACATATATACAAAACAAATATACATAATTCAATAAATACTATTTACAATTTATTAAGATAAATATTAATACATACTCTTCAGCTTACCATTATGACAATTTTTGTTGAATCCGTGGCCACGGCTTCAGAATTCATTCAACAAAACAAAGAAGTTACACATCTCAAAAAAACAATATATACATATACATAATTCCTTGCAATTTTCTTAATTATATTATTACCTATCTCTTACTATAAATTTTCTAATCTCTTCCTGTACTGATTTCGATTTAATGATCTCTCGATCGAGGTTCACGATAAATCTTTATGTCTGATACATGACTCTTTCTATAAGAATTCATAGTATCGTTCTCGTCAGAGACAAGAATAGTATTGGGTGTGAGGAACTTCCTGACAACATAAGGCCCATGCCATTTGTCACTTAGAGATTTAGCTATTTGATCCTTTAAGGATGATTTAATATGTGTACGGAGTAAAACCTTATCTCCGATATTGAAGTTCACCTCTCTTCTACGCTGCATCATGAGCTTCCTCCTGTTATTCCAGCTCTTTTCCATATTGGCCAAAGCTTTCAGCCAAATTTCTTGGGAATATCTACCAGCAAGATCGGACTCACAGATGTTCCATCGGATTTCTAAAGGGGTATAACTCGGACGTCCATAAAAAGCTTCGATTACACACACCCTTAGCCCAGAGTACTCGCTAATAATTTTTACAAGAGTAAAGCTAACAATACAAATAAACAAAAATATACTTATAAGCCTTCCGAAGAGATCTTTAATATATCTAACGCATTCAGATTTAACATCTGCATATTCGTTTTTAACTGAATCAATAAATGATTCAACATCCGGATCTCGATAACTCCAGGTATCGTCACGTTTAGGTTTTTCAACCTGTATGCCATCACGGTTTTTCACCTGTCCGGAATGATCAAGTTTTAAAGTCCGACGAGGTAAGTTCTCCATCACATACTTCTTATTTCGTTTTAGAAGCGTATGAAAATTTTCAGCTAATTCGACGTCAGCATCTGAAGCTTCCGATGAACTGCTTTTCACTTCCTTTTCTGCAATTGGCTTTGAACATTGATGGACCGAAGCGCCTTTGTCTTCTTCAATCTTTGGCTTTGTTTCTTCACTTCGATTTAGCACCTCTTTGGAATGTTTCTTCTTCTTTAACTTCTTCTTCGTCTTCTTTTTCTTCAAAGTTGATCTACCTGAAGATTCATTACAAACAGTGGAATCCTGTTTGTGGCCCAACACTGACGAAGTACTTCCATCCAATTGACCATTTGGACTCGCACTGTCAGTCGATATAGGATGAACATCTGTCCTTTCAACTGGTTCATAGTTGGTTGAAATCATGGCTAAATCAACCAAAGTATCTGCTCGATGATTGACGGCGTTACATTTCACTAAGTCCTGATTATCAACTGCCACCAGCTTCTTTTCTTCCATCTCGGGTTGCGCTACCACTGCATCAGTATGTCCCTTTGACAAGTTGCACTCGATTAAATCTCGCAGTTCTAAAAGTTGCGAAGAACTCGGAGCGTTGATTGTTAACATCTGAGATTCCAGCTGCTGTAAATCCAAATCACACTGGATCCCTTTCTCTTTAATCCCCATGGAAGATAAATCGGCCCTGAAGAAAAATGAAGTCTGGCCCGAATAATTCTTATTGGCCACATTCTCAGAAGACGACTTATTCTGCAAAAACTTTCGCTGGCCACCACGATCACTGAATCTAAATCCATCAATATTCCGTTTGAACACATCCCGCCGATATTGAAGTCGTAACCTCTTTTTTCCATTGTTCAAAATTAAAAGGTTTTTATCATAATCTAAAATAGCAGACGTAGTCCGAAGAAATGACATCCCAAGCAAACAATCACAAGGCAATTGTTCAACCACCTTGAAGATTACAGTTTGGAAATATCCCGAAAGATTGATAGTTAGCACAATTTCTTCTTTTGTTACGAAGTTTAAACCCGAAGGAGCATTCCCAGTTTTCTCTTCCACTTCGTAAATAAATTTCTCGGAACCACAACGCCTGACCATATCAATGGTAACGAGGTTGAAACTTGACCCCCCATCGACACAAACACTAGTTAGAATATTGTTCACTTTGCCAACCACAAAGGTTGCAACAACTCCGTCCATTTCAGATGGAATTCTGCTAAATTTTTATTCAATACTTGATCAGACCGATTATTTTTCGATGAACGAGACCCTGAAGAAATCGAACTCCTAGATATTTCATTCATTGAATTCAGTTGTACATTATGATTTGGTTTAACACTATTATTCGTCTTAATATCTCGAGTCATCGAACTATTATTTGATAATACCATATTTGGTTTGCCTTTGTTAATCCCACAATATTTATTGTATTCTATTTGTTCTCTAAATCTTGAAACAAATTTCTCTGAAATATCTAACAATTACCACCTATTCGAAGGCACATAATAATTCAACATTTTGAACCTAATACTTGGATTCATTCCGCATAAAATTGTTTTGACCAAGTCCCCTTCCTCAATACCCATGTTCAACACAGACATGGAAACTATAATTGACTTCACATAATCATTTACAAATTCAGTTATTCGCTGTTTTCTATAAACACGTTCTCCTATTAGTGAATGAATAGTAATGGGAGTTACAAATTTCATCAAAATACTCTGCTTAAAATTTACCCAACTCATGTTTTCATTTAATGCTGAAGTTACTACTTTTAATAGTTCCGCTTCACATTTAGGTATCAAGACAGAAAGTAGCATTCCTAAGGAATAACTGCTATCCATTAATATTTCTTCCAACTTATATAGCATTTCAAAAACCTGAATACTGTTTTTGCCATTAACATTCTTAATGTCCCGTAACCTATTTTCTAAATAACTCAATGATCGCATATGAGTATATTTGACCATTAGCTTATGCTCAATATCAAAATCAGAGCGATTAGACTCTACATGAGAACCTGGGTTTGAAAAAACAACATTAGGTCTACAGGATTCGGTGTTTCTATCCTCTGACCGGAAGTTGGCATTCCCTACAAAAATTTTATTACTACCCACTCGAGGAGTTGAATTTCTAATACAAGAAACTCTTTTGTAATAGTTTCCTAAATTCAAGTATCGATGACGCAACCGCTCATCACCTACAGGATTATTCTCGGAAGGTATTGAATTATTTTCATTTAACATCGGTTCAGCAAAGGACACTTGTCTCTGTTCCATTCTAGAACCATCTAAACTAGTAGCATTAACCATGCGGCTGAAACCATAAGTACCATTCGATGATTGGGTGGATCGATTAGACAAATTAACAAAAGGCGATGGTATTTGACGTATATATAAACTACCCTGTGTAGGAGGAGTTAATTCCATGTTAACAGAACCAAATTCTAAAGTTCTATCTAAATCGACATGCCCTGTGGCATCCAACGTTAAATATTCGGAATCTGGAATATCAATAACTGCATGGTCTCTAAGATTCTCCATTGTACTGGAATTCAATATGCATAAACACAATACAAGTAATATATAATAAATGTTACTTAATATTAACATAAATACAAGCTAAGTCTAAGACTACTACTACACTACACAAATGAAAATCGAAACGACCAAAAACTAGCTGCGAAATTTCAATATTAGGAAGAGACAAGAAATCTCAATTATTTTCAATTATTTCTATTAAATCGCAAAATTTTTTGCATAAGAGAAGCATAAATTTAAATGGAATAGAAATACTAAATTTACTATCAAATATTTGGAAACTAATAATGTTTTTACTATTACAATAAGGACTAGATATATTACTAATACTAATTTTTTATACGAGATACCCTTTTTTTGATTCAGATACTCTCTTGTAGCTATGTAACGACCCTTTCCTCCTAGTCACGCCACACGAATCCAAATCGAGAGTCTCAACTAAGAAAACAAAATATAATTCAACAATCGATTTAAACTCGAGTAGCAAACCCGAAAGAAGAGTCTTGGCCGAACAGACACATAAACCCAAAGCAGCTGTACTAGACTGGACGGATTGATATTCCTTGTGAATATGTTAATGGCGAACACAAATAAATAGGATATACAGATAATCATAAATAATGGAACAACCAGATTTCAAATTTTCAATAACAAATTTTATTTTAAAGCGTTGGTTGTGCATATACACTAATACGTTAGATTAATATAAATGCACAAAGCAATAGTAACAACAGAAGTAAAATTTAAAAAAATATGTGTAAATATATATATATATATCCCGCGTAGTAATACGTAAGAGATCCAATTCAAAATATATTTTAATTTGATTCTAATGTATTGACTATTAATTTAATTGCAATATCTAACAACAATATCAGTATCTCGACTTGAATCTAAATTTGCTTGAATATAATGCAAAGTTGAAAAATGAATTTTTAAACGTAATAGAAAATTTAATAATAATAAAATAAATCTGAAGTTAATCAGTCTCGACAATCTGCTTTCAATTCAAGTATACTATTCAAAGAATTTCTTTCGTAAATATCAAGCGAAAGTTCAATGTTAACTAGAAAATCTATGATTCAATAACTTTTGTCACCGACTGTACAATAATTATAAATTGGTGACATTAAGAAATATCACAATTAAGCTTTTGTTCAAAATATCGCACAATGAACCTTCAGAATTCAATGCTCTTAAAAAAAATTTTTTCTACTCTTAATTGCTCGATATAGAATCTCAATGGAAATCATTCATCAATAATAAATGTAATATGCACGTATTAACGGGTCAAAATTACGCTTTAAAGTCATAAACATATCCACAAGGAATAAATATCGAACTTCTTAATATTCTTTAGAATTATTCGGATCTATTCTCACGGATTATCATTCCACCAATTTCTAAATTACAATCTGGGGAGGATTTAACTAGATTAAGTAACAGATCCCTACTGTGGCAATTTAATACAAATGTAAATAGCGTCCTAACCAAAGCGGGAACGACCATAACCACAACCAAACTGGAATTGATCACAAAGTGACCCATATACTACTTAAATCAAAAATTCACTCACCCAAATTTTCCGTCTTCTTATTACCTTGTCTCGTGGTGTTACAGTAATGGAATTGGCTTCGTTGACTGACCGAGATGTAACTCGAAGCGAATAAACATATTGGTCAAACGGCACTTTTATCTAGAACCTTTTTTAAAGACTCTCGCCAAAAAAAATTCAAACTAAACTTAGTTTCGGCGTACAAACGGTTACTTGCAATAGCAGTTGAGCTTATTAAGGGAAAAGCTTCCTGCATTACAAAACCAAAGCAAGTAACTATTGTTTCTCAGATCTTTTCTTTTCTTTTCGCAGATTATTGTTCCACAAAAAAATGCAGAATTCGTCCTTTGAGCCAAAAATGCTCCACAAACTAACCAGACAACTAATGTTATAGTAATCAAAACGATTACACTGGTTATTAGAACAAACTCGTAACATATAAACGGGCACAAGTTGACCTCCTTTGGTCCCCCGCTCACTTCCTGCCTCGGCTCCAATACTCCTATTAATTCTCTGCTTAAAATAAGAAAAGAAGCATAACAGAAATACTAGCTTCTGAGAAACTGTGATTATTCTCATATCACTAAGCACTTTTTTTCCACACTTTTCACTCCTTTTGCCGTTTTGCCCAATACATTCATTGCTCCAGTTCAACTTCACTGTTAAACTCAGACACAAACAACGACACCATGCAAAGACTGTTACATGTTTCGTTCCACAACCGTCACCACACATACAACCACGAGCCTATGATCCGTCCTGGCTGGTAAACTACAGCTACGAGATCACGATCCGTCCTGGCTGGTAAACGAATTCACGATCTGTCCAGGCTGGTAAACTACGAGAGAGTATACGATCTGTTCCGGCTGAAAAACTACAAGTGAGTATGCGGGCCCAAGGCAACCGCATACCGCGAAGCTATGAACCATCACGTGACGCGCTAGCAAATATGAATGATTTCCATATAAGTTCTAATATACGCGCACTCCTACTCTTTCCATTTTTACTTTTTCTAAAAAAACTAACAGAAAAAGATACAATGAATAAATATGTATATACCAGTTAGATTTAACTTGTTTTAAACAACACTATAACATAATATAATTATATTCCCTTATTTTTTATTTCTTTTACACTCTCTTGCTTCTCGTTAATCGTCATCAACATGGGACGAGTCCATTGAGTCGCGAGCCGGGGGGTGTCCTCAAGGCGACTCGTTACAAACCGAATTAACTAGAAAAGAAGGCGGGTGGCATAAACGCCAGGCACTGAAAATTCCCGTACACTTGGGCGAAGTTCCCACTATCGTCTACAGCATTACTTCTCCAGATGAAATGGATCTACTTCTTATGGCAAACATATTACTTGATATTTGTTCTATTTGTGGAGATAAATTGAAACAAAACATTGAAACATTCCTGTTGCTGTTGGAATGAACACTCTTTCATTCGTTTGATCTGAAATGACTTTGCAGAGTCTGAATGAATATTCTGTCACTTCAGGAGGGTATAAAGAGCGGTTACCCCCTCCTTCAGTGTGAAAAAATATACATTTAATCAAATGCTTAATGAGAGTGAGCCCATTGGTATAGCACTTTTATGATTTCAATCTATGCTCTCAAGTCATCTTATGTCATAGCTGATGACCTTGGAAAACGAGAGATGCAAATATGATGAAAGAGAGATACAATCACATGCGCAAATTTTGAATTTGAGACAAAATGATCGGATAGCATCAATATTTTGTAGAAAATTTTGATTTGATAAGTAGATATGTAAAAGCTCACCCAAACCTGAGAGCATCCCACTACCAATTGTTGAATTCAAGTGGAGAACTTAGTTGAGTGCATCAGATGATTACAGAGGGGGAGAAACATAATCAGATATGGGAAACAAACAATGGAAAAATTGAACTGCCTTCAGCAGGACTTGAACCACCAAACTCATTATTACGAAGCAACGACTCTACTCACTCTTCCACGGAGCCACACAGAAAGGTAGGCAGTCATAAGTCAGACACAGAACGTTTGTAAGACCTACTTACGAAACGTTTATTTGTAAGGAGGAAAGCTAAGCAAATTCTCCCTGTCTAGTTTTTCTTTCCATGACTAACTTAATTACTGTTGTTCCAGCCTGGGAAGAATATTTTACACCCCTACATAAACTTTCCTTACAATTTTCATACATTTATATATAGCAGCACAAAACATTTATCCATGGCTGTTCTGCACAATTATACTTACACAAAACAATTACTTACAATTCTATTAATTCCATTACCAAGTAAACAGAAATACTGGATATGAAATTCTATATCTCGCCAATAGTCTTGCAGAAAGTATCCAAATTCAATTTTTCTATTTATAACAAGGGGAGCATACACACAAGTTGCGCCCGTGAGATCTGTTTTGCTGAGGGAGGGACAGAAATTTAGATTGAAAATGGCATAATCGCACGTTTAATTATAACATAACTTTATTTTTAAGAATGCCAAATGCGAAGGAGAACGAATGTGTTCTCTTTGGCTTGAAGAATAAAATTATGGCTGAACGTAGAAGTGAACAGAGATTGTTGATGTTTAGGAAAAATGCATGATACCAATCAGTGGCGTAGCCAGGAGGTCTGCAACCTCTGGACAGTTGCATAAGTTGTCCAAATAAGACCCAAGGGTAGAAAGATACCGAAGAGACCTCGCGATTGAGGTCGAGGTCGAGCTGTCACTCTCGATCCTCGCAAGAACACATGGATTCAAGTGGGTATGCACATGCGGGTACGCTACATTGCGATCTAGAGGTCGACCACGAGGGTGAATCAGTGGTCGCGATGATAAACAACCGATTTTGTTTTTCGAAGTCCGAAAAAGTGAGCCTAGATCCGTCACAATTCTCGCAGATCTATACACAGGGAATTGCATGCCCCCGCCGTTCTTTATATAGACACTAGCTACAAATTGTACTGTCATCCGAGCGATGTGAAAATGTAAAAACAATATCAAACTACTTTTTTTAGATTAATATTGATTGCACACATCATGCACAGTTCCAATATGCAAAATCAACCATTACCTTAAGCAGAAAATGCTGAAAACGACAGAAAATGGATATTTAAACATTCAAGTAGAAACCTGTTCTGCACTGAATGAATTATCAATATTATAATACAAGGTCTTGCAAGTTGCGTCTGTGGTCAAGTAAGTTTAGTTCTGCTATTGACATTTCTGAAACGAAGGACGACGGTTCGAGCCTCCGTGCGGAAAGTTAAAGTTTTTCTTCCTTTTTTTTAAATATATGAGAACCGTTTTATAAATATAAATTTCTACTCTGAAGTGGTTGGAAACACATTATCGGACAAACTGTCAGTTTTCAAATCCCTATCCCATTTACTAGCCCCCCATGTCCATAATTCATATACGAAAACCCTAAAAATGAAAAATGTGAACACAGTTCAATAAATACCTAAAACCATACGTCCAAAATGAAAATTATTCATATATATATTTCGCGGGGCTTTGCTAACTTCATTCTTGGACATGTGAACATTCTACAAGATATTTCATTCACTTTACAATATTTTATTTGAAAAAAGAAAATTTGGGGGATCAAGCCCGGAAGTCCTTTAAAAGACACCTATATATATATATATATATATATATATATATATATATATATATATATATATATATATATACAGACTGTCCCATAATTCGTGTGTAAATTTTAATTTCATAGTACTCAGAACTGGTAAAAGCTAGAACTGTGAAATTTGCAGGCAATTTACAGGAAGTTCAGAAGATTTGTTTGATAGCAAAAGGAGATCGCATGTATTATTGTTTGCGGAGTTACAGGGTCAAAGGTCAAAATGCGAATTTTTCCTTATGGGATTTCAATGTTAAATAGTAGTCTCACATGCCATTTTTATGAAAATCCATCTCCGGTAGCAAAAATTGGTATATCGACATAAATTCTGATCCGAAACAATATGATAACGAGAAATTTGGACAATCGTGAATCGCTGACCTGTAGCAGGTCATCTGTGACCGTTGAAGAAAAAGCACTCTTTTCAACAGCTTATGGTACACAACTAATTCAGTTGAAGTTATTGTTAAAAACACATATGCACAAAGGATCTACTGAACATCCTTTTTAGCAAAACGAAGAGGTCAGCAATATCATTAGAGGTCAAAGGTCACGTAGTTAAAATGTCATATTTGATGTGTTAACAAATAAGAAACTGTGACATTGGAAATAATGCTTTGAAGTGCCATAGAACAGATGCATATAGATCCTTCCAACGAGTGTGTATGGGCATTGGGAAAAGGTCATCATAAGAGGTCAAAGGTCACACAGTTAAAATTTCATGTTTGATGTGTTAGCAATTATGAAACTGTGACGTTTGAAAAATGATTTGAGCTACCATGGAAGACATGCATAAAGGTCCATCGAATAGGTGTATATGGGCATAGGAAAAAGGTCAACAATGTCATAAAAGGTCAAAGGTCACATAGTTAAAATTTCATGTTTGAAGTGTTAACAAGAATAAAAGTGTGACGTTAGAAAGAATGATTTGAGCCTCCACAGGACACATGCATGCTGCACAGGACACAAGTCCTTCCAATTGGTATGTATGGGCATAGCGAAAAGCGCAACAATGTCATAAAAGGTCAAAGGCCACGCAGTTAAAACATGATAGTTTGTGTTAGCAAATATGAAAGTGTGACGTTTGAAAAGTGATTTGACCTGCCATAGAATACATGAAAGAAGGCGCCTATGGAATACATGCATAATTAATGGTCAACAGTGTCATAAAAGGTCAAAGGTCACGAAATAAGAAGTTTATAGTTCGTATATTGGGAAGTATGAGACGGCAATGTTTGAGAACTAATTTAGTTGGTATGTATATAAAATTAAGAATATTTATTTGGGCTCTCGGAAATCTTTTCTTTTAAATACCAAGAATACTTAATTTTAGGAAGTCATTAGAGGATGCGCACTATTGTGTGCAGGACATTCTAGGGCATAGTGGGTGCAGGATTTTCTTTGGTCTAGATTCTAAAAACACATATTATTTGGGTAGCATTTTCCAATGAAAATATCACGTATATGCAAATCACTCAGGAGTTCTCCAAAAATAAAATAAAAAATCCTGAGAACAGACTGTACTACAGACTGTTCGTTATTTCTTTGTATTCATATAAAAAAGGATAATGCATTGAAAATAAACTGTTTCCAAGCAATGCATTGTGTTGTGAAGTTTGAGGGGAGAACAAAGATGTCCCGTATTCTCATGAAAAATAAATATGGCAGCCTTAATATTTCCTTGATGCTTAGCCAGGAAATTGAGAAAATAAAAATAATTCCACTGGAAATAAATTGCTTCCCCATATGTAGGAAGAGACGCACGCTTATCGTTTATTTATACCCTTTCGTGACTGAAGCATAAACACGACCTTTTTATGTTTTGAACTCACGTCAAATAATCAGTCTGTTTCGTTCACAAGGGTAGTTTGGTGTTGCTAGAATGATAATCTGGTTGGACAGAGACAGTGAGGCAGTGGAGTGTGGAGTTGAGCTTAAAATTAAATAAGTTTGTGAATCTGGAGTGTTTGGAAATATTGTGTGTCTTGTGAGTGTGTAAGAAAATAAATGGTGTTGTATTTCTTATTTTCCCTATACTCATAGGTCTACGTGTTTGGAAGTGTGTGTGTGTCTGTGTGTGTGTGTATGTATGTGTGTAAAATGAAATGAAATCTTTAAGTTTATCATCCCACGTTATGCCGGTTAGGCTAAAGGAGACGGTGATAATGAGAAATGAGTGAAATGGTGGAATGAAGAAAGTGGGAGGAAACGGGAGAACCCCGAGAAAACCCATGCACACGGTTTTGTCCACCACAAAGTTCACTTGCCGGGGATGTGTGTGTGTGTGTGTAATTGTGTACGTCACAGTGGATATTCTAACAAAGGAGCAATGTGCCGATTTGCCTACAGTTCTTAGTAGGAAGTAGGTTACAAAAACGCGGAGAAAGACGTTTGCACGGTGTGGTGTGAAAATAAGCAATATCCGAATTCTTCATCTTTGCAAACAGTTTCGGAATAACTGTTTTAGAAAGGAACATCTTTCTCAGCAACAACGAAAGGCAGGACCACCTGTAAGGATCTCTACCGAGGATACTAAACGCAAAGTGGTTCGTTCTGTGCTTAGTTCACCAAGAAAATCAATCCGTCGCCGGAGTGTTGCATCCAACGTTAAAAGAAGTTCGCTGAGTAGGATATTGCGTGTGCTTGAAGTTAAGGCGTACAGTATGAAGATTGTAAATAAATTACATGATGATATTTCGGTGCCAGAATTTTATTTTGTAACTGGATGATAGACAAATTAAATGAAAATCCCCTATTCTTATTTCTACTTATAATGTCAGATGAAGTTTTTTTTAATGGAACAGTGTCTTCGTCACATGAACGGTTCTTGGGACCCAGTCCATCGGCGGAAAGAATTGAACACTGTGCAGATCAAAGGGGTATTATGGTGTGGACGGGACTAACAGCAACTAGTGTAATGGGGCCGTTTTTCTTCGAAGCAAACGTTCATCAACTTATATACCAAAATATGTCGCGAGAATCTTTTTCATGAACTTGATCCCTTAAATCTTGATCCACACAATGATATATGGTTTCAACAGGATGGTGTTCCAGCACATCGCACTAGGGCAACATTGCAAATTTTAAGAGGAAGATTTAGAAACCGTTTAATAAGTATAGTTTCTGATGTTGAGTGGCCAGCTGGAAGTCCTGATCTAACCCCATGCGACTTCCTTCTATGGGGCTTTCTTAAGCAACAAGTTTATAAAACTCCTTCAGTAACACTTGAAGAACTTCGACGATCGGTACAGCGTGCCGTTGAACAGATAACTCCAGACACTCTTGAAAAAATCTTCACAAAGACACTTATACACAGAGTGAACTTAAGTTTAGCACATCATGGAGAACACATGGAATAAATTGCAAAGTACTAAAAAGATTTGCAGTCTACAAGGACGTCAGTGTTTGTTGTAGAGGTAAGAAATATTTTAAATATTTCTTTGCAGTAAATAGCTATTAATATGTTTCAATAAGAAAGAAACATTTAGAATACAGTTTTGCAAGGCTAAGTAATTAACAAAAGGTGGGACTCATACTATGTTCAATTCATTGTTTTAAACATCACAGAAACATACCTACCCTTGCCTGCAGCATTTGAATTACAAAATTAGGCTTTTTCACCTTATGGCAATATTGACCTTTTCATTATGGTCATGTACACCCCTTGGAAGGACCTTTCTGCATGTGTTCTATGGAAGCTCAAATCCGTATTTAAAACGCCACAGTTTTATTCTTGCTAACACATCAAACATGAATTTTTAACTGTGTGACTTTGACCTTTTATAACATTGTTGATATTTTTGCTATGCCCATACACAAAAATTCGAAGGACCTTTATGCATGTTTTCTGTAGTAGCATAAAGCATTTTTCAAACGTCTCAGTTTCATACTTGCTAACACATCAAACATGAAATTTTACCTGCGTGTCCTTTGACCTCTTACGATATTGTTGACTTCATACACACACCAATTGGAAGATCTTTTCTGCATGTGTCCAGTGGCAACTCAAATCCTTATTTTCAACATCACAGTTTCATACTTGCTATTACTTCAAACATAAAATTTTAACTGCGTGACCTTTGACCTTTTATGACATTGTTAATCTTTTTCCTATGCCCATATACACCAATGCTTTATGCATGTGTTCCATGGTAGCTCAAATCACTTTTCAAACGTCACAGTTTCGTAGTTGCTAACACATCAAACATGAAATTTTAACTGTGTGACCTTTGACCTCTTATGATGACCTTTTCTCTATGCCCATACACACTCGTTGGAAGGATCTTTATGCATGTGTTCTATGGCACTTCAAAGCATTATTTCTAATGTCACAGTTTCTTATTTGTTAACACATGAAATATGACATTTTAACTACGTGACCTTTAACCTCTAATGATATTGCTGACCTCTTCGTTTTGCTAAAAAGGATGTTCAGTAGATCCTTTGTGCATATGTGTTTTTAACATTAACTTCAACTGAATTAGTTGTGTACCATAAGCTGTTGAAAAGGGAGCTCTTTCTTCAAGGGCCACAAATGACCTGCTAGAGGTCACTGGGTCACGATTGCCCAAATTTCTCGTTATCACATTGTTTTGGATCAGAATTTAGGTCGATATACCAATTTTTGCTACCGGAGATGGATATTCATAAAAATGGCATGTGAGACTACTATTTAACATTGAAATCCCATAAGGAAAAATTCGCATTTTGACCTTTGACCCTGTAACTCCGCAAACAATAGTACATGCGATCTCGTTTTGCTATCAAACAAATCTTCTGAACTTCCTCTAAATTGCCTGCAAATTTCACAGTTCTAGCTTTTACCAGTTCTGAGTACTATGAAATTAAAGTTTACAAACGAATTATGGGACAGTATGTATATATATGCATGTATTTTTTTTTTTTTTTGCATTACAAAACCTTAGGGTACCTCGTAATCTGGATTCTTATAAAGCGATTTGAACAATTATTTAGAAAATATATAGTGCTTAAAATCGGATCAAATAGCAATGCCAGTAATCTGTAATATCTTACATTTTTATTATTTACATTGAATGTGTACTTGTTTTATACTGTATAGCATGAATATTAGCTGCTACATAAGAAACAATTATCTATAATTGAATTTAAGTAGGAAATCGATATAGTTGTTATAAGAGGAAGCTTGCGAAAAAGAAGTGTATAATAATGATTTATCTGAAATAAATGTTGCGTAATGGTGTAGTTTGTTAACCCGCCAGCTTTGGAATACTGGGCTCTTCAAACTGTCCATCCTAAGGGTTGCGCAGACTCGAGTCGAGACAGAATTTTCCTGACAAAATTGAAGTCGGGAAACAGCTCTTCCAAAGAAAAATATACATTTTTCGAATCGAGACATCATTTTACAGCATATTGTCGAGACGAGACGACATCAAATCTTGTCTCGCTCATCCCTATCCATCCTACCTACATAAAATCAATTTTGCATACGAATATTCAATTTCTTTTAACGATAATTGTAATCTACGATACAGATTGAAGTTAGATATTGGCTTGAACTGCTTTATTACCCACTTAACCTTCGTATACTGCGTTCATTTGGCATAAATATTTATTATTATTAGAATGTAAACACTGAAGAATATATATTAACACACAATGAGAAAGATCTCAATGCTCGTAGTAATTAACACATTGGTTGCATGTTTATTTAAAATTAACTCTCTTGAAATCTAAATAGTCATTATTAGAAAGAAAGCACGTTAACCGTTTTGTTAATTTGGACATATTATAAAAGATTGAGGAATGTGTATGTAATCGAACAGAATATATGAAACAAAATGGAATGGCATGTGGAACTGAACTTGAAAGAGGATAGGGTACGTAAATGAAAAATCAAAGAAACCAATGGTTAAAAGCTGTAGTCACTGCTTACAGCAGATGAGTGAAATCTCGCCCCCCCCCCCCCAAAGTTCAACAATTCTGAAAACTAAAAGCGTCACATATTATTCGTTTCCAGACAAAATTAAAAAATGGATTTTCCATATTGTTCGTCTATACCCCTTCAATATAGTTAGCTAACAAACCAAGTACGATCGACTGACTAGACATGACGTGAGTAAAATTTATATAGGAAGTTTCGATACAGCGTTCACCGAAGTGACGCAGACGTGGTGTTCAAGCTTCTGGTAGGTCCTATTTCGTAATGGATTTTAGGTCAGTGAGTTCTCTTTATACGTATCAGAAGGCTCTTTAACTCTATACTAAAGACGTGTCGTATGATTTATTCAAACCGTCAGGTATTCGTACAACCATGAGCCCAATTCGTTTTGCTTCACTGCTTACAAGTTTAACTTGAAATAAATTCTTACTTTTCCACGGAAACACAAACTGTTTGAATGCTCATTTTATTATGGGTGAAATGTATAATTCTGCAAGGAATAAGTTTTCATGTCCTTCTCCGAAATTTGATTCCTCGTCCTTTCGCTCAGCAGTTTCGACACGTAGACAACTAGACTTATTGTCGTTGTGTAACAGCTTGGGGGAAATCGGTTTCAACTGCACGAAGGAAAT
Source organism: Thermobia domestica (assembly GCF_964235325.1). Classification (NCBI taxonomy): domain Eukaryota; kingdom Metazoa; phylum Arthropoda; class Insecta; order Zygentoma; family Lepismatidae; genus Thermobia; species Thermobia domestica. Next base: position 85,661,779 of record NC_137470.1, read on the forward strand.
TGACGGCATTGGGTATAGCTGGATGGAGGCAAATACCAAGTGCTCCCAAGTTCGAAGTGCCACTTGCTGTTTGTGGAAGGTGAAGACAGCCTTAGAAAAATCACGTGTACTGATTGCAAGCACGTGGAAGATTTCGTCGTAGATTTGGCAGCTCCAAATCAATACATTCAGTGACTGAACTAGGAGTGCAATGATACCAGTACACTATTTTACTTTGATTGGTGTTGTTTTTATAAAGATGGAGAACGAAAATATTTTACCGTTCGAACATTTGAAACAATACTTTTTTCTTAAGAGCTGAGGATGATGGTGGACAAAATTTTAAAGTAAACAGTCTGAACTGCCCCGGCGGAAAATATTTATCAACAACTAGGGTGCCATAATTAAAAATTTATAGTAAGGGGTTAATATGAATAAACTGTGTTCTGATGAGGAGGCCTACTTTATTACTAGAAAATAGTTTGCTGATGGTATGTAATATTCGGGTTCTTTCAGATCTATCCTAGAGTCCTGTTGATTATAGAGTTTGAAACCAGCTTTAGAAAGCATGTATCGATTTTAGAGTTACTCTCAAGTTTTGATTCACGTGTTCATGTGTTCTCATTTTATTAGTTGTAGTGTAATATTTCTCTATATTCTGTATTTTTAATTTTACATAACATTATTATTATATAATTAGTTTAGCAGAGCAATAATAAGCAACATTTTTTTCTAACGCATAGGAATGAGCACGAGTCAAGCTAAAACTCTACTCAACTCGTATGCAAATTGAGTTTCGAGTCAATTCAAAGGTAACAACCTCGAGTCGCGATCCAAGCCGATTCCGTTTTTCGCGTCGAGTTAAGTCGACTTTGATAAATGGTTCGTTCGTTTTAACTCGTCTCAAAATCATGGCCTGATTACAGTGGAAAACGAAAGCCATGACAAATGTAAGCTAAACAGTAATATGGAATACTTTTAGTGTTGCTCACGAGAGGGAACACTGCTAGCATCTCCTCTCGTCTCAATAGCTAAATCACAAGAGATTTTTCATAACAAGCTCTGCTCTGCTCGGCTCAACTTAGAGGATGGCTCGAACCGGCTCACTTGGGGTGAACGATCGGCTCGAGCTGGCTTGGTAGAGATGAGCCATCTCCTCGGTTCGACTCAACTGAGCCGAGGGTTCTAGCCGAGTCGTCGGATGAGCTGTTGGCTCGGCTCACTTCTCGGTGTCAGCTGGTCGAGTCGTTGACAATTCTAAGCCCGGACCGAGATGTTTTGAAGATATTTGGCCAGTGCCCTATAACTTTTAACAGTGTTTGGCTCGAACCCGAATACTCAACCTAGACCCTCAACTCAAATTCAGAAGCTAATGAACAATGTCCTTGACTCCTAGACTTCACGACTACCGAAGTTCTCATTCACCTAGTTTTTTAGTATTCAAATAAAAACCGCCTATCTTTCACGTTTACATACAGAGTTGTTACAATTAATAATAATAATAATAATAATAATAATAATAATAATAATAATAATAATAAAATTGTAGTAGTAGTAGTGTCATTGATAATAATTATACTCTCTATGTAATATACTTGAAGAATATACCAAATTTCACAATAGTAAATCCCGTTGTTAAGCGCGTTTCCATATCCAGGCCTCTGACTATGAAAACATTTACGATCAATCCCCCAATCATTTCACAGATTCAACCTGTTGCATATAAGTTATTAGGACGTAAAATTGAATATAGTTTATACGATAAAGACCCTTATGGATTGCAAGACCGGTTACGCCTAAATATTCACCACAACCTTATAGTGGTATCGACATAAACAAAAAAAAAACTGTTGAGCAGGAAACTACTTTACACAAAAGTCTAAAGAAACTCAATTAAGACGTAGGAACTGGTTGAGCGGTTTGGGTCAATAGTCTATCAATCATAAGTTTATGTGTTCAAATCCTGTAGGAAGTACTCGTTTTGTTTTTTTCCTTAAATATGTGTTTCTTATTTTCATCAGAGGACTGAAACATTTCTTTGAATAAATCTTTGGCAAACTACTTTTCTCTCAAATTCGAAGAGAAGGGAACATTATATGAATTGCAAATTTAAAATCCAAAACTGAAAACAAAATATTAAGTATGTTCAATATTTCATTATTATCTTTTGATTTGTAATGAAAAGCTAATTATAAGCATTGATGATTTCAGAAGATTCTCCCCGTTTAATGGTCAATATATGAATGAAAGGAAATTGAAGAACATTATTAGTCCATTTTGAGCATGATCGAAGATATGGCAATGAATTTATGTCGACAGGGTCTCAAATTCTCCCACAGGTCATGCCCTGTAATCATCACTGTTTCAAAGGTTTCCTTAACAAATACCTTGGTAGAATATTTCATTTATTTCTCGTTCTACGTTTTGAAATGACAAAATCATAATTTTAAAATAATTATAATACGATAAGCATAAAGGTTTGTAGAAAAGATGAAGTAAATAGTATTGTGTAAGTTATATTTTTCTAATCGGATTAAAACTAGAATATTGATTTGCATCGCAATTTAAAGTAAATCCTCTCTATATATAATTCTTACTGGAAAGCATGTGTAACTCAAATTACTTAATCAGTATATTTCATAATATATTTTTATTATAATATTTTTACTGTTCAATGTCGTATACAGTTCATTTCCCAAAGCAAAACCTTACAAATGTGTATTGGGCTAGTGAATATTATCAAATAAATTTTCATTTAGTTTACATAATTACTGCATCGCCTATTTTGAAACTACGTACATTAACTAATAATAATAATAATAATAATAATAATAATAATAATAATGATAAAATCATTGCAATATCTTATAAGAATTTCAGGCTTACTCAATAAATGAACTCAACGTGGTCTCTATTCGAAGTTCTATTTATTCCAGTCTTATAGAAATACAAAGAGAAATTTCGAGACCAGATAAAAGAAAAATGTTACTTTGGTGCGACTGGAACTAACCTTTAAGAGTTCCTTTCAAGTTACAAATGCCTTAGACTGTTTCTTGTCTTAAAGTTAACTGATTCACTGAACGTGTCTGAGTAAGTTGTCTTTATTTTCTTCTCGGTTATACACGTTTTACAATAATTTCTTTTAAACTTGAACGACAGGAACACGAATTCAAAAACATTTAAGTCAATTAAAATTCCCCCAGCGGGAATCCGACCGGGGACCCCGTGCACCAAAGACACACGTGCTAGCTACTAGATCAGCGATAAGAACACATAAAATCTGTTTTGAAGTGCCTGAACTTTATGCCTATTTCGCCCTGATGTAATGTCTACTGATGTTTTTATGTTTACCGTATTCGTTTCTATGAGGAACCATATATGTTATTTATATAGATTCTATTACATATTCGTCTATAAATACTATATAAATTATCAGAATTATTCATGATCTTTCATGGAAATTCGCTCGTGCATGCACGGTAAACGGACAGTGTAATTGGAATGTGAGTTCACCAGAGATTATGTATTTCGCCATTATTTAATAGCTATTTAGAAGAAAGCGAAAACGACTCTACCTAATGAAGATGGAATTTCGGTAGGAGATGAAAAAATGAGGTGTATATGGTTTGGGGATACTCTTGTGGATTGTTAGTCAATGACTTATTTTTACATAACGAATGAACGATTTTGCCGTAAGTTGTCAGATCTTTACAATTATAAGTTGAGTGCTTTCAGTAGGGCGAGAGCTGCGTTTGAAAGACTATTTCTGTTCGTTAGTTACTTACAAATTTTAGAATAAAGGAAAGAACGAAATTTTCGTATATTGTCATATATTTTCAATTCGAAATGAGTCCGTTTTGTAGAACGAAAGGAGTGATTGGAACATGGAGTACTCTTGCTAATTGTGTTACCTGCACTTTTAAGAATAAAATAATAGAAACGAGTCGCGTTTTATTGTAAAGATATTTACAGCAGAAAAGTGAACCCATTGTGTAAGGCGGAAAAAGGGTTTTGAAGATAAAACAGACTTAGTGACGTATTTTAAAATAAAATGAGAGGAGATTTGTCGTAAATTTCAGGTAATTAGAATTGAAAATTTAGGCTATTCAATAAGGCCAAATTATTTTTTGGAGGATGTCTTATAGAAAGGAATTCTTGTAAAATGTCAGTTTTTGTATTGAAAAGTGCAAAGGAGAATTTGGAAGCCAAAGCAGAATTCGAATCAGTTGTTGATTGTTAATTGATGACATATTTAAGAATAAATGAAAGAACGTTGTTATCGCATATTAGATATTTACAATTGAAAAGAGAGTGCATTTTGTAGGTTGGAAGGAGTGTTTGGAAGATGACCACAGTCTTGGTAATCGTTAGTCACTGACATATCTAACAATAAATCGATATAGTCGTTATAGTAAAAATATTTACAATTGGATCTCACTATTGTACATGGAAGATTTAGCAGTGTCTCTTTGTTCGTTAGCTACCGGCATATTTAAAAATAAAATGAAGGGGCGGAATTGTCTTAAATTGTCAAATATTTACAATTGAAAAGTGAAACGATTGAGTATGGCGGAAGGAAGATGGATCAGACTCTTGCTGATCGCTAGGCACTGACTTATTATTATTATTATTATTATTATTATTTTAAACGGAATTGTAGTCAGTTGTCATATTCGCAATTTAAAGGTGAGTCGTTTCAGTAAGGCGAAAAGAGTATTTCACAGCTGAAGCAGACTTTCTGACGTCACTTAGTGACATATTTAAGAATAAACGAAAGAACCTAATTGTAGTAAATTGTCAGTTACATACACTTTAAAAGTTCTTCTATTCAAAAGCACTAGAGGAGAGTTTGGAAGATGAAATAGACTTTCATGGTCGTAGTAAGTGATATATCTAAGAAAAAAGTGAAAGAACGGAGTTGTTTTAAATTGTCTGTTATTTACAATTTAAAGGTTATGCCATTAAGGAGGCTGAGAGTAGTTTTTCGAATATTAAGCAGTCTGTTGTTGGTGGGTAGTTAACGAAATAATGAAAAATAAAATGAAAGAACGCATATGACGTAAATGGTCAGATATTTAAAATTGGAAAGTGAGCCTATTCAGTAAGGCGAAAGGAGTGCTTAGAAGCTAAACCAGACTCTTGGTGATCATTACTTGTAGACATATTTAAGAATAAATAGAACGATTTTAATTGTTGTATATTGGCAGATATTCAGGATTGAAAAGAGTGTCTATCCAGGAAAGCTAAAGAAGAGATTACAAGATAAATATACTCCCAGGATCGCTAGTTACTGACGTATTTATGAGGAAATGAAAAGCGGTAAATTTGCAAATTTACTGATATTTACAATTTAAAAGGTAGGACGAGAAGAAAGTCTTTAAGATGAAAGAGAATAGCTGCCAGAAATTTACTATTGTAAAACATGTCGTTTGAGTAGGGCGAAAGTAGTTTGGAAGCTGAAATATATTGATATATTTTGTTGCCGACATACTAGGAATTATATATAATAAAGGAACTATATATCTTAAATTCTCTATTTACAAATGTAATCGAGAGCATTCAGTCTGGCAAAAGTGTTTCAAAGATAAAGCAGACTCTTGCTTATCGTTAGCTACTGACATATTTAAGAATAAAATGACAAAGAAAAGATGTTGTAAAATGTCAGTTATTTAAAATTGAAAAATTACTGCAATCAATGGGGGGACATGAATGTTTGGAACATGGTGCATACCTTTGCTGGTCAGTAGTTTAAGACATATACGAGAAAATATTGAAAGAACGTGTTTGTAGGAAATTGTCAAATATTTACAATTGAAAAGAATTCTTTATGTAGCTACTGAGTTGCTTAAAAATAAAATGAAAAACGGATTTATCATAAATGAACACATATTTTCTTTCTAATACTGAGTCTATTCAGTGAGGCGAAACGAATGTGTGGAAGATGAAGTAGAATCTTGCTGATCGTTAGTTACTGACATATTTAAGAAAAAATGAAAGAATTTTATTTTGCAAATTGTGAGGTATTTACAATTGAGAAGTTAATCAATTCAGTATTAGAACGAATGGAGTGTTTGGGAACTGAAGTAGAGTCTTGCTGATCTTTAGTTACTGGCATTATTAGCAATAAAATGATACAATGGAGTCGTCTGTAATAGTCTGTTTCTACAGTAAAAAACTGATCCCTTCCAGTAGGGCGAAGACTCTTGCTGGTAGTTACTGAATTATTTATCAATAACACGGAAGAACGTTAATGTCGCAAAAGGACAGCTATTACAAATGGAAAACTAAGTCTATTCAGTAGTGCGAAAAGAATGATTAGAAGATGAAGCAGACTTTTGCTAATCGCTAATCAGTGAGTCCTATGACTGGGCGAAAGGAGTATTCCGCAGCTGAAGCAGACTCTTGTTGATAGTTAAATACTGAATTGGGAAGATGAAGCACACCCTAGCTGAACGTTTGTCTCTGACATACTTTTAAACAATGACACAACGTAATTATCATAAATTAGCATATATTTAACTGAAAAGTGAGTCCATTCTGTAGGCCGAAAGGAATGTTTCGATCCTAAGCTATACTCTTGCTAATCGTTATTAACTCATATATTTAAGAATAAATGAAAGAACGTAATTTACGTAAATTATTAGATATTTACAATTGAAAAGATCGTCCATTCAGAGAACAAATTGAGTGTCTGGAAGTTGATCGTTGGTCAGTGAGTTATTTTTAAACAATTACAGAACGGATTTCACATAAAATGGCATTTTATCAATTGAAAGGTGTGTCTATTCATTAGCAAGAAAGGAGTGTTTCGAAGCTGATGCAGACACTTGGTGATCGTTAGTTATTGACATGTTTAAGAATAAAATGATACAAAGAAGTTGTGTTTAATTGTCAGATATATTACAGTTGAATAGTAAGTCCATTTAGTAGGGCGAATGATGTGTTTGGAAGTTGAAGCAAACTCTTGCTGTTAGTTAGTTAATCGCAAAATATAGAGTAATATGAAAGAACAGAATAGTCTTATATTTTCAGATATTAACTATAGAAAATCGAATCTGTTTAACAGGGCGAAGGGACTGTTTGGAGGTTGTAGTACACTCATGATGATCCTTTGTACCCGCCATGTTAAAGACCAAAATTTAAGAACGCAAATGTCAAAATTAATAGCAACTTACAATAGAAAACTAATCCATTTTTTTAATGCGAAATAACTTTTTGGAAGATGAAGGAAGCTCTTGCAGATAAAGATAGTCGCTGACTTATCTTTAAAAAATGGAATAACGGAATTGACGAAAATGTAATATTTACAATTGAAAAGTGAATCTATTCAGTTGTCCGAAAGGACTTTTAGAAATATGAAGCAGCATCTTCCTAATCGTTAGTTACTAACGAATTTAAGTATATATGAAAGTACAAAATTGACACAATTGTTAGATATTTACAATTGATTCCATTCAGTAAAACGAAAGTCGTGTTTGGAAGAAAAGTAGACTCTTGCTGATCGTAAGTTACTGACGTATTCAAGAGGAAAATGAAAGAACGGATTTTAAATGTGAATAAAGAGTCTAAACAGTAACGCGAAAGGAGAGCTTGGAAGCTCAAATAGACTGTCACGATCGATAGTTACTTAAAATTGAAAAGCGAATACATTCAGCTGGGCAAATGGAATGCGGAAGCTGAAGCAGACTCATGCAGATCGATACTTGCTGACATATTCAAAAATAAACCGAGAAACCAAATTGTGGTCAATTCTCAAGTTTTTACAAATGAAATGTGAATCCGTTCAGTAGGACTGAAGCATTGTTTGGAAGGTGAAGCAGCGTCTTGGTAATCGTTAGTTTCTGACATTATTGAGAATAAAATGAAAGAAAGGAATTGTCGAAAATTGTGAGACAATTTCTATTGAATAGTAATTATATTCAGTAGGACCAAAGGATGTATAAAGGCTGAAGTAGACTATTGTGATAGTTTGTTACCAACATATTTAAGTTTAAAATGAAAGAACGTAGTTGTCGTACATTGTCACATTTCAAAAGTAAGTCTATTTAACTGGACGAAACTAGTGTTTGGAAAATGAAGGGACTCTTCAAGATCGTTAGTTGACAAAAGTATATGAATGAATTGAAAGAACGGATTTGTCGTACATTCTCACATATTTACTTTTAAAAAGTGTCTATTTAGAAGGCCGAAAGGAGTTTTTCAAGAAACGAGAAGAGTCTTCAAGATCGTCAGCTGAAGACGTATATAACAATGAGATGAAACAACGGCAATGCTGTAAAGTGTCAAACATTTACAATTTAAGGAACCATTCAGTTGTTGAATACTAAACAGACTCTTGGTGTTGTATGGTTGAAGACGTATTTGAGATTAAAATGAAAGACCGAAGTTGTAAATTGTGAGATATTTTCAAATGAAAAGTTTCCATTCACTAGCGCGAAAGGATTGTTTCTAAGATGAAGCAAACTGTTGCTGAGCGTTAATCACTGACTTATCTTTAAAAAATGAAAGAACGGAAATGTAATTTTTTATATTTACATCTGAAAACTGAGTGCTATGTGTAGAACGAAACAGGTGTTACGAACATTAAGCAGACTCTTGCTAATCGTAAGGTTTGAAATATTTAAAAATAAAATTAAAGAATGCAGTAGTCGTAGATTGTCAGATATTTAAAATTGAAAATTCAATCTATTAACGAGGGCGAAAGGAGTGTGGAAGCTGAAGCAGACACAGATCGGTCGTTAATGACATCTTGAAGAATAAAAGGAAACAATGGGATTGGAAGTTGTAGCAGGCTGTTGCTCACTTTTACTTACTGAGATAATTTAGAACAAAATGAAACAACGGAATTGTCGTAAATTGTCACATATTTATAATTCAAAAGTCATTTCAGTAATGCGTAATAAGTGTTTCGTAGTTGTAGTATAAATTCTGATATTTATAAATGAAATTGAAAGCATTCATTCATGCAAGGGGGTTTTCTTAAAAAGCCGTTCCGTAGTATCATTTTATTCTTAATTACGTAATGAGTAGGAATCACTAAAATTCTGCTTCATTATGCAATCACATTTTTGGCCTCACTGTTTGCCCTCACATTGCAATTGTAAATGACAAAATGCGACAATTCCGTTCGTTATTGTTAATTATATCAGTTACTAGTGACCAAAAAACTCTGCTTAAAAACTCCACTCACTAATGATCACCAAGAGTCTGCTGCATCTTCCATAATGTCCTTTTGTCCTACTGATTAGACTCGCATTTGAATTGTAAATATATGACAATTTACGACAATTCCCGTCTATCACTTTATTCTTAAATGTCATTAACTAACGGTGAGCGAGAGTCTTCATCTTTGAAAAGTCCCTTCGCAACTTTTCAAATCTAAATATCTTTCAATGTACGAATACCGCATTCATTCATTTTATTCCTACATATGTGGAACAAGTGTTCCAACAACTTCCAAACTATACTTTCCCTTTAATGAGTGTATCCACAATACAATAGTAAATATCTCCCTATTTACGACAAACAAATTTTCTCATTTTTTAAGATTTCTAACAAATGAACAAAATGACTCTGCTCCCTCTTCCTAAATCACCTTTCGAAAGTTAATGGACTTATCTTTAAATTGCAAATATCTGACAATTTCTAACTATCTGTTCTATCATTTTATTCTTAAATTTTTTAGTAACGAGCGATTAGCAAGAGTTTGTTAAAATTTTTTGAAACCTCGTTTCGCCGATTTTTAATTACAAATATGTTAGAATGCATTACAATACCGTATTTTATTTTATTCTTAAACATCTCAGTAATTAACGATTTTGAGAGTCTATTCCAGGTTGTCTCTTCTTGTATCGTTTTTTTCGTCTTCGATGTATATACTCGGATGGAGAAGCTAATCTGATTACTTACATCGACTTGAAGACTTTTTTTCATTGGAAGTTTCTTTTGGTTTCATACGTTCTTACTTTATACGTTTCTTCCCAAGCAGCTTTTCCTAGAATCACATGTAGACCTAGCGACATAATGAGAATATTTTGGTTACTGGACGCATCAACATAAGTAGCATTTACTCTTTTCATCATCAAACCATGTCGATGAGTCATACGTGCCATACGGTACAAAAAGCTGTATTTAGTGGCATTGCGCCAAGCAAATACGATTTGCAAGGAAGGATGCTTTTTTTGTTCCCAGTTTTCATTATAGCGCACTTCATACTTGAAGTTGTATCGAGATTTAGCGCGAAAAAACATATCTAAAGCTAAAGTCATTCGTTATTGCGGCAAAGAGCGTAAAAAACAAGAATTGAGTTCTGTGATTAGTTTGTGTAGATCAGGCTCTGTTACCTGTGGATTACGCTCTTGGATTTTTTTAAAATTTCTTTTTTGCTTTTCCAAAGAAATCACATCCTCTAATTCTTTTTACTGTGTTTCGTTAAAAACAATCATTGAAATGCGTAATTGCTTTTTTACTCCAGGAAAGGGGGAGGAACATTAGAGGTAAAAGATCGATAGTTTTTAATATCAAACATTTTATAATGTTTTAAAACTTTAAAATCAGCGTCTGGACTGTCTAAACAAAGAGTAAATCTGAGATTTTTTAAATGGTTATGCTCATTAGGTTATGAACGATTAGCATCAAACTCTCTTCGTCCATCTCTTCAAAAAAAAAAAAAAACTACTAGGCATATGCTGCTCAACCCATTGACAGCATTCTTCCATTTTTTTACGTTGTTTTTCAATACCGTATTCCAATGTTTTTTAGAAAATTGGGATTGCGAGTCCATCTCTGTTCATTCCTCCGTTGTCTTTTCTTATGAATAGCATGAGAAAGAAAAAAACAATCCATTAAATAAAAAAAGAGGGAACATTGTTTGATTTTTAATTACTATTGTTAGAATTTTAAAATATATTCCAACACTTCTATAAAATAAATAATCAAGAAGGAAACAGGAGAAAGGAATTTCTAAATTAAAATTATCATAGTCTTAAAATATTTTCATTGTTATGTTTTCTTACTTTAAAGATATCAAAAGCGGTTAAAGCTCATTTTAGATTTTAGCTCTTGCCTACCTTTAAGTAAAATGAATAATAAACCCGCAAGCAAAGAGGAATTTTATTACTATATCGCACAACTCAAGTACAAGGTGTGGCATATACACCAATATTTACTGAAGTAAATAAAGATGAACTAGGCCCATCTTCACATGTGATAACTGTCTTAAACCCAGCAGATCCAGAATATAAGGAAGAAAGAACCATAGCTTCTGCTAACTCAGAAGTGGTTTTAAACGAAGAAAATCCCCCTTCAGGAGTTCCAGTACAGCAAACTAGAATCATTTTTAATCGCATTTTTTGTTTCGCAGAAAACAAAATATTTCACGTGAAAGAGGTTATATAAATGACACCGATCTTTTCTTTCCCTATCAGAGGTGTCTTACCTGAAAAAAATCATTTATTTCTGCTTCAATCTAAAATGTTTGCAAATCAGTTACCAACAATTATCGGAGGAAGTCTGCTGATTTTAAAGAAAAAAAGAAAGTATATCAGAAATATTCTTTAGTGGTTTTCCTTACTGTAAAATAAATTCAGAATTAAATTTTTTAAAAGAAAATATGCCCATAAAGAAAGTAATAGAATTGCGATTTATCGTACCGCAAGCTGATGTAGAAGGGATATCCTATCACAACAAAGTGTTAAGAGGTAACGGTAACGTTTGTCTCATTATGACGGAAGGAAAAGAGCTACTTAATTTATTTCGTAAGAGTCAAGCAGATAAAGTATGGAATAAATTCATAGCTCTGCCAAATGAAACAGTCATCATATTTCGAGATCAAAAAGTGCAGTTCATTGTATGGCATATTGAAGAAGAAACTGTTTCTCTTCAAATTGTTGAAATAGGAAACTATGGAATTTATTCTTTAGAGATCGAGTAAGTCGTAAATCGAATAATCGAAAAAGTACACCAGATGGAACGTTAATGAAAATGCAAAAACAAGATAATGATTCTGTATCTGGAGTAGCAAAGTTAGCTCATAGATTTTCTCGTGTTTTTACACAGTCCCTCCTTCATTGAAGATAACTGCAAGCCAAATAGGAACCAAGCCTAAAAGAGCGGGAAGAGTTGCTAGTAGGATAACAGCAAGAGCTAGGGTAATATTTTGTTTGACAATAGCAATTGTTTTGTGGGCTTTTTGAATGATCCAGTCGAGTAAAGCAAGATCATCATTGAGAGAAACAATATCCGACGTTTCAATGGCTGTAGCATTTCATATTGTTCCCATAGAGATACACACAGTGGCTCTTGCTAGGGCAGTGGCATCATTTACTCGATGTCAAACCATAATAAGACCTTGACTACTAGAAAGTTCTGCTACTTTAGCTAATTAATCCTCAGGTTATAAATCTGCATAGATGGTAGAAATACCTGCTTGTTCGGCTACATATTTTGCAATTTCTAACTGATCACCTGTAAGCATAATGGGAAGAAGATTTTGGTTTTTAAAGCGATCGATTAACGGTTTTAATTGGGCTCGTAAAGTATCGGTGAAATGGAAGAGAAATAAAGTGTTTCCCAATTAAAGATAATTATTTAATGTTCCTTTTTCGAAGATTTCATAAGAAAATGTTTTAGATAAATAGGGTAGTATAAATGTTGAATTTCCTATGTATACAGGGACTTTACATTTTTGTAAATGAACGAATCCTTGTAAGCCAGAGCCTGGAATTGATGTAAAATCTAGAATTTCTAAAGGCTTAATTTGTTTCTCTTTTGCGTAAGTAACAATTGCATCTGCGATAGGGTGTACAGCAGATATTTCTAACCCATATGCTGCTTGTAATCCCTCCTCTAGAGTATAGCTTGGAGCCTGCTTCGGGTAGAGTATTTCTAATTTTGTGCAGTGAAGCTTTCCTGTAGTTAGCTATTTTATCAAAAGCTACACTGTGACAAGAGGTGAGCGCGTCTAACATAACCCCTCCTTTAGTAAAATTCCTTTAGGAGCATAGCTACTTATTGCGCTTAAATAAGCTGTTGGTTTTGCTATAATTAATGCACAAGGGGAGGTTGCGATTAAGAAAGATAATGCGCCGTACATTCCTACTTCAGAAACTAAATAGGGGATGGAAAAATCCCAAGGGAGCATAATGGCAAAAATGAAAAATAGCGAAATAATGCTCATCGCATACCATTATCCAAAACGGTCTAAAAAGCGTTGTAGATGAGGTTTCGTTTTTTGGGCATGAGTAATGAGCTCAATAATTCAATTTAGTGCTGAGTCACTACTTGTGCGAGTAACCTCTACTGTAATTGTGCCATCCAGTTTATAGGCACCTGCTTGTACCTCATCTACTAGTTTTTTACTAACAGGGCGGCTTTCTCCTGTTAAATGGCTTAAATTTACAAAAGAACTACCCTTAATAACCACGGAGTCAATCGGAACAACTTCTCCTGCTTTGATCAACAAGATGGTTTTAAGAGGAATATCTTTTACTGATCTCTCATAAAGCGCTCCATCTTCTGCTACTACATAAGCAAATCTAGGAGCAATTTGATGCAGGCTAACTAGAGCGCTTTTTGTTTTTTCAGTAACTAGAGTTTCCATAGCACCGGATAATTCGAATAAGACAAGCAATAAGCTCCTTCCACACCATTTCCGATTAATACCGATAAGAGAGCAGCTAGAGTCATTAGCACATCGATATTAATTTCAAAATTTTTTATATCTTCTAAGGCTCCAATTAATGCTGGGGTTCCCGAAAAAAAAAACAAATAATAAACATAGATTAGAAAGAGCAGTTTTAAAAAAGGAAAAAAAATAAAAGCGTACAATAATAATATCATAGATAAAAAAGCTGCTTTTAAAGAAAGATGTTTGCCCCATTTGCGCGAAGAAGGAGTTAGAAAAGGGCTGATGCTCTCTTCTTTGCCCGAAGCAAAAAATTCATCGAAAAGATAAGGGCCATTTGACATTTCAGATGCCTTTGATTAACTGTTGAACAAATAGAACAGCACCTCCAATAACAACTAATACAGCGCAGTTCCAAACAGTTCTCTGCCAAGCTGAACTATTTTCAAGATGAGCAGAAAGCACAGTGGAAAAAATCAGTAGCAAAACAACTGCAATAGGTAGACCAAATGAGTAGGATAAAACATAACCTATTAAGCATAAAACAGCGCTTATTAAAGCTCCTAATAAGGCAAAGAAGCTTTGTTTAAGCGAGTGTTCGTATTGTTCTAAAGAGAGACCTAACTCTCTTCTTCTAACATAATCTGTAAAAGACGATTGTCGTCAGCCACCTCCTCGAGCAGTTTACCGGAAAATCCTTTTGCTTCATAGATTTCAGAGAGCTCTTCTCGTTCTTGAGGTCTGTGATGTTCAATCTCAAAACGCTCCCCTTCAGTACACCATGTAATCTCTGCATTCGAGACCAACCATTTATAGCACTGCGCGCTGCTATAATTAAAATCAGACCAAAAGACAATACTCCAAGAGATGGCAAAGATAGTTGAATGAGCCATCCAATCAAAAGTACTATGGCAAGCAGTTTCATGTTTTCTGTTGCAGCAATTACATGAGAAGGAGCCTCGGATCCATGTATTTCAGCTTTAAGAGGAGCTCCATTTTTGCGCGCTTCTTTTAAATGTTCTGGAACTGATTTCCCCTTAAAATCTTTGGACATAAGTTTATGATCCTTCTTGAACCAAGTAGCTAAGCAAGTGCAACAGATCGAAATAATCTTGGCAAGCAATTAATTCCCTAGTCGAATGCATAGAAAGTTGAGGACATCCAATACCAATTGTATTAATCCCTTAATTATCAGCCATGATGGGGCCAACGGTGCTCCCACAACGAAGGTTGAATCTAGATACAAAAGATTGGTAATTAAGATTCAAATTATGGCAAGCATACACAACAGGAGCTACAGAAATTGCATCTGATGCATACTTTTGTTTTGCATTGTATTTAATCACAATCTTTTTATTTAAAAGAGGCAGGTGTTGTGGATCGTCTTATTTATATAATTGGGATTTAGCGCATGAGCCATATCAATGGATAGACAAAGAGAATGGCTTTTCATGCGTATGAATTCCTCTATATCTAATCCAAGATGGGAAGAAAAACGTTGTAAAATATCTTGTAGGAAAGAGGACCCAGCTCCTTCTAAACTATGAGATCCCACTACTTTATGATCCAAAAAAAGCGCCTATTGCTGCTGATCAGAGTTTGGATTTTTGCAAGAGACTAAAGAGGTGAGAGTAGCGTGTGCGCTGACTAGATTATATATTCGATATGAAGCAAGCATTTCATTATTTAACCCTATAAAACGCGCTGGTTCTTGTGGTACTAGGAAAACATCGAAAGAAAGCAGCTTTCCAAAAAAGAGGTGAAGCTTTAATAACTTCTCTAAGATTTTTTTTCTTGACTAGATACGCTAACAAGAGGACATAAATGTTCTTGTTTATTTAAAATCACTCCTTTTTCATTTACTTCGTGATCTAAATGAATGGCGAGCTGTGGAATCATAAAAGTAGCATCGTATAAAATAACTAAGTTCTCTTCTGGTTCTTGATCCTTATTTAAAACAACAACTCTTACCGCAAGAACCAGATCACGATTTGACCAAGAAGAAAGTAGAGAACTACCATATACTTCAACGCCAAACGTGGTCATATCTTGCTTAAGACAGCCAGGAAGTGGCTTGAGTTTAAAAGCACAGCTATAAGCGCAAGAATAAGCGCTTGTTTAGTAGATTTTTTGGGAAGAGAAAAAGCACAAACTTCCTTCTCTTATTATAAAATATTTACCACCTGGATTCAATTTCCATTTATCGATGTTTTCTAAAGGTTGGAAGTTATGAATGGCTAGACAATTGCCTATTTCCTGAACAGCGTGCCAAGAAGAGGTGAGCTTCCAAAAAGCTTTTAAATCATCTAAAATGTGTGTCATAGATTTTTTGTTCTTTCTGTTAATATTTAACCCATATCACATAAGATGAGATGAGAGCCATAATAATATGTCTTTTAAAAAAAGATAAAACGATAATCTCTCGAACTGCTATCAGTCAATCTTGTTTTAATAGAATTGTAATTTTTAAAACATTTGTACTTTTACGCTTTTATGATTTAACATGCAGATTCATATCTGAAAAAAATATATGCGTTTATTTCCTGTATTGTTAACCGTCTTTATCGATAGCTTAGGCTTTGGTCTGGTTTATCCAATTTTTTCTGTCTTGCTCCTGAACCCTGAACAAGGATTTTTACCCGTAAATACTTCGCTTGCAATGCGTGGCTGGTTATTTGGATTGCTGGTTTCGGGTTTTTGCTTGGGGCAGTTTTTTAGTAGACCGATTTTAGGCGCTCGATCTGATTACAAAGGGCGTAAAAAAATTTTACTACTCACTCTTTGGTTTGCTGCATCTAATGTATTGACTGCTTTCGGAATTATTTTTGAAAGCATCCTTATCGTTTTTATCTCTCGTTTAATAGGAGGCGTAGCTTCGGGTAATTGGTCTGTGGCACAAACAGTAATTGTAGATACCAGTACTGAGGAAGAAAAACCAAGAACTTTGGTTTATTAGGAACGGCATGGGGAACATGATTAGTTATAGGCAAGCTTTCAGATCCTTCTATATGTACTATTTTTCATTTGACTACACCTTTTTGGGCGGCTTCTTTTCTTTGTCTGCTTAACATTGATTTTTTAGCATGGAGAATACAAGAAAGTCTCCCTGCTGTTCAGTTTACAAAGATTAGATTAGTTGCTGGCATTTATAGACTTAAAGAAGCCTTCACCTCTGTTAAACTTCGTGGTTTATTTTTCATGATGTTTGTTTTTTGTGTCGGGTGTTTTTTTTTTTTTTTTTTTTACAGAGTTTGCACTATTTTTTTAATTCGAAAGTTCACTTTAGTGGGTCTGAAATTGTGAATTTTTACACAAGTATTGGTCTTTGGATTGCTTTCTGGCAAGGGCTTGTTATTCGTCCTTTCTTAAGATGGTTTTCTCCTCAAGCGCTCATCTTAACAGCTTTGTTTGGAATGGGATGTATTCTAATTATTATGTCTTCTATAAAAATTAAATTATTTCTTTATTGCATGCTTCCAGCTCTTGCTTTTTCCGTCTGCGACGACAATTGTTTCGACTGTCAGTGATAAGCAATCGCAAGGGCATGTTTTAGGCATTTACAATTCAGTGCAGTGGGCGGCAATCGGCCTGACACCTCTTTTCTCAGGTTCGTTTCTGGCTATTTTTCCTATCTTCCTTTCGTTGTAGGAGCTATGTCTATGTTTTTATCTCTTATTGTATTTATCACAACAGTAGAGGCTAAGATTTTATCTATTAAAAAATAAGTTTTAAGATAGTAGTTCTATTTTTTCTTGAATTAGAGCTCAAAGTATGCTACTCTCTTTACTTAAAAGAATAAAAAAAAAAAAACATTTTATCTGTAAAGTAATGTTTAGGCTTGCTTTACCAAAAATACAATGGCGATATAAGATGTTTATCAATGTCAAATTACATACAGGCACAACATCCACTTTTGCTCCGGTATCACCGTCTAATGGATGCTTTTGCTAAATCAGATGATGAACGTGATTTTTATCTAGATAAGGTAGAAGGGATTATTGTCTATGTCGATTTAGATAAAGGAGAAAAAGAATTAGCTGATCTTGACATAATAAACGCTATGCTCTTTTACCAAAAATGACTTTCTATGAGACCAAAAAGTATATGGAGGGGTTTATTAATGAAAAAGTGTATGACATCGATACTAAAGAAAAACTACTGGATACCATTCAATCAAGAGAAGCTCGCGATAAGTTTTTAGAATGTATTTATGACCATCACACAGAATTAGAAAAGTGTCAGCAATGGTTGCGCCTTCAGGAAATCCTATTTGTATTCGAAGAAGATCTAGATGGAAAAGCTAAAACGATATTTGTTTGACGTGAAGGTTTCAAAAGACATAGCAGCTGTATTTATGACCATCACACAGAATTAGAAAAGTGTCAGCAATGGTTGCGCCTTCAGGAAATCCTATTTGTATTCGAAGAAGATCTAGATGGAAAAGCTAAAACGATATTTGTTTGACGTGAAGGTTTCAAAAGACATAGCAGCTGTGAGAGAAGCGATATATGCGAAAGCAAAAACCTATTATTCAAATGAAGAATTCAATCCTCGTCCTAAACGTGGGCGGCCCCTAAACATGTTGCGAAAGTAGAAATAGAACCACAAGTAACCATTGATATGTACACAATGGTTCCATCTTCTTGGCGAACCTTTTTATATTTGCCAGATATTACCAATGCAGCACGCAATACTTTATCTGCTAAATTTGATACGGAGGCGCAACTGCTCGCTAGCCTTAGAGGAAGTTATCGCATTAAAGTGGATACTAAATTGCAAGTGCTTTCCGATAGACTGGAATCTTTGTTTCATTTATCCACGCGTCTAACCACTGCAGCAGATAGTTCTACTTTTACCGAACAAGGTATTAAATACTTAAAACAGATTCCCGAAGCTACAGTCTCCAGAATAGAAAATAAGAAAAGTTCTATTTCTTCGGTAATTAAAGATTTACTTCCTTCTCGAAAAAAAAACTACCGATTCAGCAAAGAAAAAAGGCGAGATAAAGACAGTAACACAGATTCGCATACCGCATAGAAAAGGATAATAGTTGGTGATTATGCAGGAACTTTTTTGCCAAGATCTAACAAGAGCTATTAAGACTTTAGAAGTGATTTATCGCACGCGATTTGCCGATGAAAAAATGCAAAAGCTGATTCGTCAAAATAAAGGCGGTACATTTCATTTATGTACTGCAGGACACGAAATGGTAGGAGCTGTGGCTGCATCAGCATTGATTCCAGGCAAAGATTGGGGTTTAGCCTTTTACCGAGACCGAGGTTTTGAAACAGGAATTGGTTGTACGCGACAGAAATTATTGCAACTTCATTAGCGCGTGATATACCACATCACTCTTCTGAGCGCATGATGCCTGAGCATTTTTCTTATAAAGAGCTGCGTGTCCCTTGCCAGTCTAGTTGTGTAGGGTCACAATTTTTACAAACTAAGGTGTTGCAAAGGCAAGGCAACTCCTTCAAGAAGATGATGTTGTTTATGTGTCTGCTGGAGAGGGAGCTACTTCTCAACGAGATTTCCACGAAGCGTTAAATTTTTCCCTTTTACACAAGCTACGGGTTATTTTTATTATCCAAGATAATGGTTTTGCGTTTTCTGTTCCTGTAAAGGATCAAACAGCAGGAGGATCTATTACCTATATGGCAGAAGGTTATCCAGGCCTTTCTGTTTTTGATGTTGGCGGAGGAGATTACGAAGAACTCACCAAAGCATTTGATATAGCTGTACAAAAAGCAAGAAGGGTACCGTTATCGAGAAAAACAGCAAAACCACTTTTCCCGAGGTCGATTGCGATCAATACTTTACCATCTCCTATATACCCTACAGAGGGAACCTTTGTTCCTCTTTCCGATAGCGAATAAAACTTGAGAAATGAGGATGGTACCCTTTCTGTAAATGGGCTCTATCTACAAAGAGGTGAATTGAGTGGTGATCCATATGACGATGCTATCATCCCCGTTTTATCTGGAATGATCAACGGGCAAAAAGTGATAGGTACCATCGAAAAGGTTGATGGTTGGTTCGCAGGTGAAGGGGATATTCTGTATTCACTTGGAACATATCTAATACGATCGTTTTGATTAATAGCGTAGTTGCTTGTATCGTTACTTTCATTGTATCTATCGTCCATCGTTGCTGTATCCTTACTAACAGAATAGAAGAATTACAAAGACAACAAGAAATACTCTTTGAAGAAGCACAAAAAATAAGAGAAGAAGCAGAAAAAACAGGAGAAGGAAGAGAAGGATGCGGAAAGTTCTGATACAGACGACACTGAGATTAACCCAGAAGAACCTCCTCCTGAGATCATAGGGTAAAAGAAAAACAATAGGGAAAAAATGAAGAAAAAAGTAAGGACAAGAGAACACCTTATCCAGAGGTTAGTACGAAGAACCTTATCCACACATTGCTCTCCGTATCTTCAAAAGATCTGTACCCTATCGACTGCACTGCGATCAGTGATTTATTTGCCGATTTCCCTCCTGTACTGATCGCTGAAGAAAATCCCAATCTGTACCTATTAGCGATAAAATTCGAGATTCAAATTCTCACCTCCCTCGCATCAAAACTTGCTAAACTGTACATGGAAAAGCTTAAAGAGTACGAAGAGGCTGAGGGACCATATAGTGCAATCATCGACGACTGGTTAAAAACGATCGAGACGTTTAAGGATCTGAACTTTGTTAAAATCACTCTAGCTAACTCTTATCTCGTTACGAATCCCGTCTTTTTCTTAGGAAGGAAAGATCAGGTGACTTTTTACATGTATCAATCCGATGAACATACAAAAGATGTCGATTATATAGGAGATGTCGTCATCGAGAAAAACAGCGTAAGCACTTTACCCGAGGTCGATTGAGATCAACGCTTAATCATCTCCTATACCCCTACAGGGGAAACCTCTGTTTCTCTTTCCTATAGCGAATATAGCTTCGAAAACGAGGAGGGAACCCATGCCCTAAATAGGATTTACGAATCAAAAGGTACCATAACCGATGAAGCATCTGATGGTTTGATTCTTCCCGTCTTATTCGGAATGATCAATGGGGCAACTGTTTTAGGAACTATAGAAAAAATGGATGTTTGGTTCGCAACGAGTCAACCCGCCGGTTATGATCTTGGGGATAGAATACGGAACTTTCTGAAAAAACTTGCTGAGTTTCTCGGTATGCCACTGACATTGTATTTGCGTATGACATCATCATTCGGAAGTTTCTCTGGAAAAGCTTGGAGGCAAAATACAAGATATACTAAATGGATCGGAAAATCTAAAGGAATGATTACAAGAGAAACTTAAAAAAATCAGGGATTTCTAATTCTTTCGCCGATACAGAAGATTCTATATTAAAACTAACGGAAGATCTAAGAAAAAAAAAACGAGCATTGCGAAGAATTTCTTTTGAACTTAAAGAACAGGAAGTTTTTTTTTAAAAAAACTTAGAGACCACAAAAGATCTTATCGAAGACCTTGGAGGTCCTAATGAAGAAATTATCGACGTCTTTGATAAGACGGATGAAGCTTTTAGCGATTTAGAACAGTGCCTTACCGATTTTTTTTAAAAATCCGGATAACGCGAAAAAATTTCTAGAAGGAGAAGATCACTTTAAAAAGAAGATGAAAGATCTGAGTGAGAAAATGAAAGATTGAAAACACAAGCAGCTAGCGAATTGGAAGAGAACATACAAGCTCAAGTAGAACAAACCTAAGTAGATTACAATATAATCACTGAAGGAGTGGAAAACATAAGAACAGAGATAGAAGAAGAAGTCGATGGAAAGATAGGAGAAGAAGAAGGACATTGGGATATAACAGATGTAGATGTAAATGTATTATAAAGTAAGAACGTATGCAAACCAAAAGAAACTTCCAATGAAAAAAGTCTTCAAGTCGAGGTAAGTAATCAGAGTAGCTTCTCCATCCGAGTATATACATCGAAGACGAAAAAAACGATACAAGAATAGGGAGATCCCTGCACGGACTTAAGACACTATGCCCCTATTTACACATTAAAAGATATAGTAGAAGCCCAAACTTTAAAAACCCTCGAATTTGAAGACTTGGTCGTGATGCTCGTAGTTAAGCGAGAGGAAGAAGATTTTCCACTCCGATCAGAGGTCTCTATGTCCTTTGACAATCCTCTCCTCCCATTCTCCAACAGAGAATATGATCTCAAAAGGACTCACTACGCCTGGCAATGTTATATAAACATACATAAAGACCCTAGTGCTCCTTTTGCCGAAGAATACAACGCAGCCCTAATTAATGCGACAAGCGATGGTACTTTTATATCTATCAAGGAGCTAATTACATTAATGCAGATAATCTTTTACTGCAAAAATCTCCTATTGGATATTTATGGATCACCAATAAACAAGGAGATGTTCAAGCCTGGTATTACCACCTAAAAGATCAGGAAAATGGAGTGCAATGCACGTACGAGTATGGGATTTTAACCCCACCTGATGCAGCAGATCTTTGCCCTATTGACATCGTCTATAATTTCACTCTTAAAGATGGGGCTTTCTAGTTCTTGGGAACGAAAGAAGAGGATGAAGGTAAGCAAACTCTAATTGCGCAACCGGAAGAGAATCCCGATTTTCCTTGGTGGATTTTCTGTTACGATGCCTGTTATGCTATTTTGCGCATCGCAGAGCTCGGAATGAACTTGCAGATGGCCATCGTAACCCTTAAAATCATAGGAAAAACTTTTCAGTTTATCGTAAACAACAGAGGAAACTTCCTCCAGTCGATCACCGACAAATTAGTAGAAAGAGGAAGCAAGCCAACCCTTTTACTGAAGCAGAAGAACTGGGCGAACGTTTTGCAGACATTGATCCAGTGAATGTAGATCGATAATATCGTGGAAACTATCGTAGACACGGTAGAAGATACGGTGGTTGACACAGGGGTTAACAGAGAAACCGATATAGACGTCGATGTCGACATCGACGTAGATGTAGATTTCCCTTTTATCTTCATAGATATCGATGTCAATATCGATATCGACTTTGACATCGATACAGTCATTGATAACGTGAAAGAGATCGTTGTCGATACCGAAATCGACACAGTTGTCGAAACCATCATCGAAACTGAAATAGCCGATGTGGTACCTTCGTGCAAATAGTGCGGATTCACGAAGGTACCAAATTGCAAATAGTGAGTACCCCTCTTGTAAGCAAGATCTAGTCACAAGCGCAGAGCGTATTCCAACAGCTATATCTGCCACTTGAGTTCCTAGCCACCCGATAGCTCCACTATACCAACTGCGCTGAAAGGGTTCTAAGGATTTTAAGAGCCTAAGAGCTTCTTGGGTAGGCATTCCACATACAGCTGGTGTAGATTGCAGAGCTGCTAATAGCTTTAGATCTGTACAATCAGAAGTTAGAGTGGCCATCACTTTGTTAGTTATATGTTGCACAGAAGTTGTGCGCAAGATTTGGTCTTCTTTCCAGTTTAGCTGATTTGACAGAGATACAAGGGCTTGTCAATAATTTTTTTTACAAAGTTAAATTCATGATTATCTTTAACAGAAGACTTAGCTCATCCTCATTGATTCCACGCGTTCTTGTTCCTGCAATAGCTTCTCTAAAAGCCATATTTTTTTTCTATGAAACAAGGTCTCTGGAGTAGCTCCTAAAAAGGTTACGTTTTTTGAAAACTCGAAGGCAAAGCAAGTGGCTGCTACTGCTTTTTTTCCATAGCTTGTAACAAAGACCAAGCAGAAGTAGTAGTAAATTGTGTTTGGCGTGCAAGCACAATTTTTTCAAGACTTTTGATAGAAAGGGCGTGTTCAACATTTTTTTTTTCATTCAGTCCAACTAGGTGAATGAACAATTTTAATCCAGGGAGTAACCTGCTTTATAGGGTTTTCTTGTTTGAGCTCCCTAAAAGCCAGGATCGAGATTCTGATTAATAAAGTGAGCAATCGATGTAGTTTTATCATTGGTTTGGACAATTTCAAAACGAGGTAACCAGAACTGAGTACTAGGGAGTTCTTCTCTCCAAACAGACTCAGGAAAGTGGATGCTCCAAAAAAACGAAAAACGATCGATATGAGGGGTGTCAGAATAACAGAGAAGTGATCCTAGTGCCATGCGTGTAGTCTTAGTATGTTTGTCTTTCCAATAAACTTTAGGGAAGATGTCTTGAGAAGCTAACCAAGAAATAGGAGAAAGGAAGGCAAAATCAAGTGTACAAGCATCGTAGGCAAAAGATGTGTTGTTTACAAAAAAGTTCTCATCTAATTCGATCTCCATGGTAAATAAAAACAGCGCCGCCTGTTAAACTAGTAGCTTTTACTGATGTAAATCCTGCATCTCTTAAATAGGTGCAAAAATTTTCTCCATAAGGGAAAGTAGAGATCGTATCATTTAGATATTGGTAGGCTTGAGGTTGACCTGAAATCAGCCCACCTAGAAAAGGTAAAAGATAGCGTAGTTAAACACGGTGTCCTGCTTTGAATAATCGATTATGAGGAATTGTTCCTTCCAAAATGAGAAGTCTGCCTTGTGATTTTAATACACGAAAACACGCTTGAAGCGCTGTGTTCACATCTACTACATTTCGAATACCAAAAGAGATAGAGACAGTCAAAGGAACGATCTTTAAAGCGAAGATCTAGTAAGCTAGCCTCCTGAAGAAAGAGGCAAGAATCATAACCTATTTTCTTGATTTTTTATTTGCTATTTGTAGCATTTCTGGAGCTAGATCAATGCCTATAGCAGAAGTGATTTTTTTAGAAAAACGCATGATAGTTATTAGCTGATCTGCTGTTCCTGTTGCGCAATCCAGTAGAGTTAACGAGTTTTTTTCTGGTAAAAAAAGGCAGCCTTTTTTTTGCCATAAACCATCTAATCCAAAAGTCATCATCCGATTCACTGTCATATGTAGGGAAGTTTTATCAAACATCTTCTGGACTTCAAATCTTAAAGGAGGATATTTTCATCTTCACATGATAAAACCCTTTTAAATCTTGTCTAAAAGATATAAACATTTTTGAATAAAAAGGAAAGAGACAGTTTTTTAAGGCGCTAAAAAGATTAAGTGCATTTACGCTCGTTTTCTAAGAGTTTTTTTTTTTTACGTAAACGAATAAAGTGAGGTGTGGTTTCAATTACTTTATCATCTTCAATGAAATCAATTGCTTGTTCTAAAGTGAATTTACGCAGTGGAGCGAGAATAATATTTTCATCGCTTTCCTAGGCTCTAACATTAGTGAGTTGTTTCCCTCTCACAATATTTACTACTAGATCATTATCTCGATTATTTCCTCCAATAATCACCCCTTCTTAGAGATCATCCCCAAGAGCTACAAATAGTGTTCCTCTATTTTGTATGCTAAAACTAGCGTAACCTGTAACTTTGCCCGGTCCATTTTAAATAAGAACCTCTTCTGGTCTGCCTTCAATAGGCCCTTTCCAGGGAGCATAGCTATCAAAAATCGAAGTTAAAATACCTAAACCTTTTGTCATGGTGAGAAAATGTCTGCGATATCCCATCAAACCCCGAGTAGGAACGATAAACTCTAGACTCATTTGTGCTTAAGGAGCGCATTTCTGCTTTGCGGCGAGAAAGCTCTTCTATCACATTTCCTGAGAATTCTTGAATAACTTCGATATGAACGCTTTCAAACGGCTCATGTTGAATCCCCTCTACTTGTTTAAGTGGTTTACAAATAGTAAATACATAGCCTTCTCGACGCATGGCTTCGATTAAAACCGGTATGTGTAGTTCACCTCTGCCACAAACACGAACGGCGTCATCTCGAAAATGATCAATTTTCAAATAGATGTTAGCCAGCTTTTCTTGCGCTAGACGCTCTCTGATTTTATTCGTCTCTCGTTACATGTTTGCCATCTTTGCCTACAAAAGGGTAATTATTTACCATTAATTCAACAGATAGCGTAGGCTCTGCAAGAATAATAGGAGGTACTTGTATACACGACTCCAAAAGTGCATTACCACCTGCAATTCTCCTTTTCCTGCAATAGCAGGCAACCCAAAAAGCTCGGCTCTTCGGTTGGTTGCGAATTCGAAAGGCGTTGGACCAAACCTCAATTTTGTAACAAATATATCAGTGTGGCAAACTGCAAATAAGAGAATAAAACAAATTGTTAAGAATGACAATTTTATTATCGTAACGGAGTTGGATGACATTAAAGGTTGCAAAATGTTCTTACTTAAGTAGTTCAAACAAGATGAATGGCAAGAAACAGATATCAGAGGAAACCATTTCTGTTCTTCGCCCCCAAAAAAGAATCTCTTAAGAAAAAGAGTTATATAATGCAAAGGTTTAATATAAAAGCCCAAATCAAATTTCAAAAAGTTGACACCCGAAAAGCAAGAACAACTGAAACGAAATGAGTGCAATTGTGCACAGATATTGCAGACGTAAAATGAAGGAATACGGGTTTCGTATTTTAATAAAAAAACGGTTCGGTGGGGCGTGGGCCCCTCCAAACATTTGATAACGAAACATCAAAAGTGTTGGTAACAGTATGTCAGATGTGTGTATAGAACACGAAGAATTGCAGCGAAAATTTACGTATGGACAATACGAAAAAACAATCGAATACGTTTCTATTTTCTGCGGAAAAACTGTTTTAGGGGGCAAAAGCCCCGACCCAAAATTTTGAAAGTTGATTCCCAAAAGGCAAAAAGAAATGAATCGAAGTAAACGATATTGTGGAGAGATATTGTAGACGTAAAATGACAAGATAAGGGTTTCGTATTTTAGTTGAAAAAACGGTTCGTTAGGGCACGAACCCCTCCAAACTTTGATCACAAAATATCAAAAGTGCTAGTAACAGTATGTCAGATGTTTGTAAAGGACATGAAGAATTGCAGCATAACTTTGTGTATGGACAATACGCAAAAATAAACGAACACAAATTATTTACGTTCTGCGGGAAAAAAAACATTTTAGGGGGCAAAATCCCCAACACAAAATTTTGAAAATTGACACGCGAAAGGCAAAAACAAGTGAACCAAAGTGTATTAAGTTGTGCACAGATATTGTACATGTAAAATGACGAAAAACGGGTGCCGTATAATCCTGCAAAAAAGGATTGGGTAAGGCAAAGACCCCTCCAAACCTTTGTTCACGAAATGACGAAAGTGCTAGTAACAGTATGTCAGATGTGTGTAAAGCTCATGAAGACTTGCAACGAAACTTTGTGTATGGAAAATACGCAAAAAATAAACATATTCTGTGTTTTACTTTCTGAAAAAAAGAACGGTTTTGGGGGGCAAAAGCCCCTACCCAAAATTTTGAGTGTTGACGCCCAAAAGGCAGGAAGAAATGAACCAAAGTGAAGAAGTTGTGCTCAGATATTATAGACATAACATCAGTGAATACGGGTTTAGTATATTCCTGGTAAAAAAGGATTGTTTGGGGCACCGACCCCTCCAAACCTTTGATCACGAAACATCGAAAGTACTAGTAACAGCATGTCAGATGTGTTTGTAAAGGACATGAAGAATTGCAGCATAACTTTGTGTATGGACAAAACGCCAAATATAAACGCATACAGTTATTTTATTTTCTGTGGGGAAACGGTTTTTAGGCTGCAGAAAAACTCACCAGAAACTTTTGAAAGTTGATGCTGAATGCTATGAGGAAGTGAACCAAAGTGAATGTAATTTTGTACAGACATTGTAGACGTAAAATGATTACACGGGCTTCGTATTTTCCTCCAGAAAACGGTTGGGTGGGGCACCGAACCATCCAAACCTTTGATCACGAAAAATCAACAGTGCCAGTAACAGTATTTCAGATGTGTGTTAAGGACATGAAGAATTTCAACATAAATTTGTGTATGGACAATACGCAAAAAATAAACATATACTGTTTATTATTTTTTGCGGAAAATCGGTTTTAGGGGGCAAAGTCCCCCACCAAAAATTTTGAAAGTTGACACCCGAAAAGCAAAAGGAATGAACCAAAGTGAATGAAGTTGTGCTCAGATTTTGTAGACATAAAATGAGGGAATACGGGTTAAGTATATTCCTGGGGAAAAGGGAATGTTTGGGGCACCGAAACTTTGATCACAAAATATCGAATGTCCTAGTAACCGTATGTCAGGTGTGTGTAAAGGACATAAAGAATTGCAACATAGCTTTGTGTATGGACAATACGCGAAAAACAAACGAATACTGTTGTTTTTATTTTCTGCGGAAAATCGGTTTTAGGGGGCTAAAAAGCCCACCCCAAAATTTTAAAAGTTGACTCCCGAAAGGTAAGAAGAAGTGAACCTAAGTGAATGAAATTTCGCACAGATATTGCAGATATAAACTGAGGGAATACGAGTTTCGTATCTTCCTGTAAGAAACGGTTAGGTGGGGCACGGACCCCTCGAAATCTTTGATCACGAAATATCAAAAGTGCTAGTAACAGTATGTCATATGTTTGTAAAGGACAAGAAAAAATTGAACGAAACTTTTTGTATGAACAATAGGCAAAAAATAAAACGAATACGCGTTTTTTATTTTCTGTGGATAAATGGTTTTAGGGGGGCAAAAGCTCCCACTCAAAAATTTGAAAGTTGACGCAAGAAAGACAAGAAGAAATGGACCGAAATGAATTAAATGTGTACAAGTATTGCAGAGGTAAGAAGAGGGAATATATGTTTCGTATTCTTCCTGAAACAAAAAACTGTTGAGTGGACCGAGGCTTTGAGGGGCGAGAGGGGTGGACCAAAGCAAATGAAATTGTATGTAGATATTGGGTGTGTAAGCTATGGCCGTTCGTGTTTCACATGTGTCGTTTCTCCATCCGATTTTTTTTTCAGATCAACTAGAAGCACAAACAGTATAGCGTTTTTTGTAGTATTTCAGGAGGCACTTTTAACCCTTATAATGTTTTTGCGCATAAACAAAAATACGTGTCGATTTATTTTCAGTTTGCTCTTGATCTGCCAAATTTGAAGCAAAACGGATAGGGAAACTTGAGAAACACGAAAGGCCTTATTTCACATAGGGTATATATAAAATCTACACACAATTTCATTTGCTTCGGTCCACTCCTTCCTGCGCTATTACGGAAATGTTTACGTTTTTTCGGATGGGGACGAAAAAATTTAATAACGGTTCATTTTTCGTTTTGGAATATACGAAGTTTCGTTGCAATTCGAAATAATCTTTAGGAACGTCCGACATATGCTTATTTGCAATTTTGATATTTAGTAATCAACGGTTTGTAAGGTCCGTGCCTCACTCAACCGCTTTATTCCAGGATAATACGAAACCCAATTATCTCATCTTACGTCTACAATATCTTTACACAATGTAATTCAATTCGGTGCAGTTCTTCTTGCCTTTTGGGCCTCAAATTTAAAAATTTTGGATGTGGCTTTTGCCCCCTGAAAACCATTTTTCCGCAGAATAAGAAACCGTATTCATTTTATTTTGCGTATTGTCCCTATACAATGTGTTGTTCCAATATTTCATGTCCTTCAAGCACTTGTGACATACTGTTATTAGCACTTTTGATATTTTACGGTGAAAGTTTTGGAGGGGTCTGTGTATCATTTAAACTGGTTTCTTTTTTTTTAGGACAATAAGAAACATGTATTCTCTAATTTTATGTCTACAGTATCTATGCACAATTTCATTCACTTCAGTTCACATCCTCTGGCCATTCGGCCTCAATTTTCAAAATTTTGGGTGGGAGCTTTTCCCCTAAAACCTTTTCTCCGCAGAAAATAGAAAACCCGTATTCGTATACTTTGTACATACTGTCCCTACACAATGTGTTGTTCCAATTTTTCATGTCCTTCAAGCACTCCTCACATACTGTTATTAACACTTTTGATATTTCACGATCAAAGTTTTGGAGGGGTCTGTGTCTTACCTAAACGGTTTTCATTTTTTCAAGAAAATAAAGAACCCTATTCCCTCATTTTATATCTACAGTATCTGTGCACAATTTTATTGACTTCGGTTAACTTCCTCTGGCCTTTCGGGCCTCAATATAGAAAACATTGGGTGGGGCTTTTGCC
Organism: Thermobia domestica; assembly: GCF_964235325.1. Taxonomy (NCBI): domain Eukaryota; kingdom Metazoa; phylum Arthropoda; class Insecta; order Zygentoma; family Lepismatidae; genus Thermobia; species Thermobia domestica. Next base: position 85,691,399 of record NC_137470.1, read on the forward strand.
CCCTAAAACTGTTTTTCCGCAGAATATAAAAAACGTATTCCTTTATTTTTTTGCGTATTGTTCTTACACAAAGTTTCGTTGCAATTCTTCATGTCCTTTACACCCATCTGACATACTGTTACTAGCACTTTCAATATTTCGTGATGAAAGTCAGGCCCCACCTGACCGTTTTTTTAGGAAAATACGAAGCACGTATTCCCTAATTTTGTCTGCAACATGTGTGTAAAATTTCGTTTACTTCTGTTCAATTTCTTTGCCTTGCGGGCTTCAACTTTCAAAATTTTACGTCGGGGCTTTTGCCCTCTAAAACTGTTTTTCCGCAGAAAATAGGAGACATGTATTCGTTTATTTCATGTGTAATATCTACCTGCCAAATTTTATCAAAATCGAAGTGTTACACATCGGAAGTATTACTTGTTAGTAACTAATATTTCTTTAAAATTTTGGAGGCGCGGTGGCTCAGTGGTAGAGCGTTCACCTTCGGTGCTTGGGGTTCCATGTTCGATCCCAGCTCGCGCTGTGTGCACTTTTTGATGGACAAACACCGTGCTCGTGTGTTTTCTCGGGGTTCTCCCGTTTCCTCCCACATTTTTCATTCCACCATTTCACTCATCTCTCATCATCGCCGACTCCTTTGGCCTAACCGCCATAAATGTGGGATGTACAACTTAAAGATTTCATTTGATTTTTTTTCTTTAAAATTTTATGAACAAATAGTGGTGATTAAGGATTATATAAGCGAAAAATTGAGATCTATTGGAAGTTTCGGCTCCTTTCAACATTGAAGGAAATGACGGCACACGTATTTAGATTCAAGGTAGACATGAAATTTGAAACTGAGATTTCACTATAATTCTGCCATCATTTTAATGCACACTGTAATGTTCTTGAGTCAGGATTTTGCATCCAAATTAAGTTGCAACAGATTAATTGTTAGAAAACCCGAATTGGCAATGCGAATTTAATATTAGTTGATACTTTAGATAACATGGAAAAAAGTTGAAGAGTGTAACCTAAGTGTGTGGCCAAGTAGGTTGCGATGCGATTTAATAAATTGCATGTCTTCTACTCTCCAGAGTCCACCTCAACCGTTTCATTTTGTTTGAAAACAAAACACCTTTATCATGAGTTACATTAGCATACAGTACATGAGTGACAATTAATAATATGATAGAATAAACTATGAATTTTAATAGAAAAAGTGCAGACACTTGATAATTATTACGTAGTAAGATTTCAATAGATTCAGTGCTTGATCGTGCCGTGTGAGAACTTATGAAATAATTATCGCCATTCCGTTGACGCTCTGGTATACACTGGATAAAATGGGTTTCAATCCTACTTTATTTACACTGGATAAGGTTGGCAACTATGCTTTAGTCCCTACATTGATCATATCGTGGTTCGTCGGCTAGGTTTCCTAGACGAGACGAGATGTCTCTTGAAATGTTTCGTCTCGTCTCATGTCTCAAAAGTTTAAACACAGTTTTTTATAAGTGTTTAAAAATTTATTAACTCGGAATAAATTATTGTTTTGGGAAGTATACCAGCGTTTATTATTTCAAATGAGGACTATCCTAAAAACAAGGAATACCTAAAGTTTTTTAAAAATGATTCTTACAAACAGGTTTCATTTCCATTTTCCAATCGATTCGAGTTTAAATATTTTGTGATAGTGTTCCAGATTCAAGTAAAATGTTAAACCATGAATCGAGATCAGTGTTTCAGAACATTTCATTCCGAGGGCTGTTGGTTATAAGTATGTATAAAAATCCTTTATAGAAATACAAGTTCTCTTAATGCCAGTTTCATCAGTGACTAACCATTGTTTCATGAGTTTTCGTGTTCCGAACAGACACAAACGTGTCAGTCTTTTTCTGTCTGAGTTTGAAAGGATGCTGGTTTGACATTAAAATTTAATTTCTTTTTATTGTTTTATGGTGTTATTCGAACCAAAGCCATTTTTGGAATCGGAAAGCCACATAGGTTGCATTTCTTAATAATTTATTTCATACTACGGATAAAACTACTCACAGCACATAGTTCTTTGACATAGAGGTAAATCTTTGGTTATAGCAACTTCCAGTATTACCAATAGGGATTTCCCACATCCTCCTTGTAATTCGTACACCATCAACAGATATAGAACATTGTTGAACATTTCTCGAACTACTTCATTACACTCCTGGCCTTGTGACATGGTGCATTTTCTTGTTGAAAAATGACACTTCCGTTGGGAAACATGGTTGTCATGAAGGGGTGTACGTAGTCTGCAAGCAGTATGCGATACACCTCGGCCGTCATTGTGCGTTGCTCGAGCTCCACTAGACACATGGATGCTCATGTGAATCTTCCCCAGAGCATTATAATTATTATTATTATTATTATTATTATTATTATTATTATTATTATTATTATTATTATTATTATTAAAATCAAATATCATGACATTAATTATTAGATTTAATAAACTGAATTGAGCTGAAAATTAAATCTTGATTTCGAAAGATTAACTATTTAGTTTATCCGTTCTGTACCTTTCTAAAGTAATAAATTCTGAAATTGGTTTCAAGGTTGTTTCTGAGTGAATACTTTCTTCAAAATAATATTAAAAATTATAGAAAGATTTTCGAGACATTCGAGTCGAGTCGAGATTTTTACGAACAGTCTTGATTCGACTCGTGTCTCGACTCGGAAATTAGAGTCGAGAAATACGTTTGTCTCGAGACGTCTCGAATTTTACAAAGTGTGTCTCAACTCGAATTCCAGTCGAGATGCGAGACGTGTCGACTCGTGCGCATCCCTAAATATTCATATTTTAAATGTGCAATATTAACTCGCGAAAAATGACACTGAAGTTAATTTACCAAAGTCTACTTTCTTCTTGTTAGATTAGTGATTGTTGTTTAGGATAGATTATCCAAAGTCAGATATGGTTATGTATGTTTACACTTTCGTTTCTTTCTTTCAAAATGTATTCCTATCTATTCCCATTTATTATTAATAATTTATTTCTTGCATTTATTAATAACTATCTGAAAAACCCATTATTCGCATTGTGGCTGTATTTGGAAGCCAACGCCTGTAGTAGTATCACCGTTGATTTCAGCGAGTGCAAAAACTATGGATTTGACATTAATATAGGTCATTTTCTACTACTTTTACATGTCCCTGTAAATGTCTCCTGAAACCCCCTGGTTCGATTAAAAAAAACGCTTCATCTTGATCTGGGGCCTTCACCAAGGTACGCGAGATCAAAATTTGGTAACTCTCGGTCCTCTCGTCTGGTCTCCAGGCAGCACACAGATACATATAGGGATGCGCACGAGACGAGTCGAGACAGGATTTTCCTGACAAAATTCGAGTCGAGACAACTCTCTTCCAATAGTGAAATATACATTTTTCGAGTCGAGACATCACTTTTACAGCACATTTTCGAAACCAGAGAGCCACAAACCTTGTCTCGTGCGCATCACTAGATACATACAAACAGATAGACAGATACATAAACATTTTTTAAATATTAGATTAAGTGTATTTCAAACAGTGTTTCTTCCAGAAGTGCTTTTAGGGGGCACTGCGCGCCCGGAGCTGTAAGAGTACCGCCGGAAGAGACCAAAATAATACGTGTATAATATAATAATAAATAGAACAATATTTACAGTTTCCCCCGGAATACGAAATGTGCTCCCCGGGAACATAGTTTCTGAAAGAAACACTGATTTCAATCACAACAGATAGAACCAACGGTGCCGACTTTCCAAAATGTATTTTGGTGCATATCAATGACGGGGCGTGTTATATGTTTTCAGGGGAGTCTCGATATATATATATATGATTGATTTCTTTTCAGTTAAAATCTTTTATGAACGCTGTCATAAAGGGCTGTGCTGTGATAAAGTAAAATATACCGGCAATATAAATTGGGGCTGTCCTAGCTCAGTTGGTAACACATCTGACTTCAACGTAAAGAAACAGGTTTAAACCCGTGATCAAGTTTAATTACTGTAATGCATATTCCTAACATATACAATCGTGAAGTTTAGTGTATATTTTCAACAACTTACATGATGCACAATGAGTGCAAAAAGCAGTGATATTATCAATACGTTACTAAAAGAAAATACTACATTCATACCAATTAAAGTGAAAAAATCATTATAAAAGAAAATACTTTTAATGTTATTGCAGAAAGAAATTGCAAGGATTTTGTTGTGGGCATAAAGTATAAAGTGACTAATTTAGTGTGTTCCTTGGTCGCCATGCAGTAACAAACTTGAAACAATTATGCTTTAGAGGTTAGAAATTTTAACTTTCATCTCGATGTTTTAATTGTTTATTTTTTGATAGTGGCAAGTAAGAAATATTTATTTTATTATGTTTTTATGAACCTAATAACCTTGCCTGCAGCACCCAGAGAAGATTATTTGTGTGAGTGCTGGAGGCAGGGAGCACCCACGTAGTCGGCTCGCCTGCACAGAACAACCCCTAGCATTTCTTACACAGCATATGGTTTTTTGGCATAGAACGTTGCTACTATATTAGCGAGTTCCAGCTAGTTAAGCCTTTTATTAACAGCCGGAGGCAGCATTCTGTTATATCGTTGTAGTGAGTCGCGTGTTAAAATACTCCTAGTATCAGCGTTTTCATTCTTCTATTGACCTTGAAGGACAAAACAAATGCCTTTCGAGGAATACAAGTTTCCTTCAATTCATGAAGTTGATATAGAAATGACCTTCCAACCTATGCTGTGTATAAATGCTGGAAGTCTTTCTAAAACGAGCGGAACGAGCAAGTCATTTATCAAACGGCTCGACGTCAAAAACTGACTCGTCTCGGAACTCGATTCGAGAAAATTACCTTTGATTCGACTCGGAACTCGACTTGAATTCGAGTCGCGTTTTAGCTCGACTCGTGCCCATCCCAAGGCATTAGAAAAAATGGCAACTTATTATTATTCTGCTAAACTAATTATATAATAATAATAATGTTGTTATGTAAAATTAAAAATACAGAATATAGAGAAGCGTAGGATATGCAAACTGATCTGAAAGAACTCTAATATTACATACCATCAACAAACTATTTTCTAGTAGTACAGTAGGCCTGCTCATCAGAACACAGTTTATTCATATTAACCCCTTACTGTATATCGTTAATTATGGTACCTTTGTTTTCAGGATGCGAATTACCGGGGGGTTGTGGGGTATTTGTCCCCCTCAATCACATTTTGTTCCCTCCAAGATATCAACTGAAGTATCCCAAGCGGAGATCCTCGCTTTTCCCCCAAAAACCATGCTTAGTATAACGCCAAATTTCACTGATTTTTGTCATTTCTTGTAAGTTTAATCTGCTAGCCGTATTTCAAAATGAGCGATGTAAACTGTTCAGTATTGGTCATTCTAATTTCCCCACTATTTTCACCGTTGCTTAGTTTAACTATAATATTATGACTAAAGTGTTTACTTGCAACGGTATCCTCATACCTTTCAGTTCGTCGTCGTTCGTGAATATTGAATGTACTAATTGCGCATAACAAAGTAGGATATGGATTTATAAATGCTCTTAGTGGTTGGCCAAGAAGTAAACAAATAGCTTCCTCCATCATACTGGGCATGTCATATCCATCCTCTACATTTGTATCGATTACCATCTTGTTTTAATTTGTTATATATCATTTTAATTTGCAAGTTTGCACAATATTTGTAATATCCAATAAATAGAACAAGTGGATTTAATAGAACATAAGCTGACTATTATTGCTTTAGCATCTCTGCCTTTTACAGTTTACGGAAATGAACTTTTGACACTGTACTCAGAATCTGAGTTCGGCCTATATATTCTCTCGTGGCTATATGTTAGTGTATATACTTACGATGCGTCCGTAGTGAGCAGACACGTTAGTGAAAGTGAGTAAGGGCACAAGATTTGTTTTAGCATTCGCTAACACGACTGATTCTCCGTGTCATTCATTGTCTGTCTGTGTCTGTATAAGCACTTCAACTGGAGCGGACCTTTTAAATTTAACCCTTCACTATCTATCTTTCTTTTCGCTACACAGTTTGCTGTCCACGCCAATAATCGTGTCTGGAAAACTTCAATGTAATATTTATACTTCATTTGATATCATAGAACATAGTGAATAAACTCAGCTGTATCCTAACAGTAAAGTAATTATAAGTGCTGATATCCTGAGCTCCATCATAGACTTGACTTAGGGATGCGCACGAGACAAGATTTGAGGCTGTCTCGTCTCGAAAATGTGCTGTAAAAGAAATATCTCGACTCGAAAAATGTATATTTCTCTATTGGAGAAACTGTCTCGACTCGAATTTTGTCAGGAAAATTCTGTCTCGACTCGTCTCGTGCGCATCTCTAACTTGACTTGATTTTGAGTTCAATTACAATTGTAATCATCGTTTTCTTTTAACACAAGCAAAGGACGAAGTTTCGAACACGGGTCATCTGGGTGGTAGTTCTGTACGGATCAAATGAACTACGGAATAACGTAGTAGAAACTCCCTACTCTGTAAATATATATTGCTAATATTCGTAAGCTTCAAGCGTGTAAAAGAACGTTCCTGTTTTGTCTTTCTATCAAGGTTTACGATATTTCTATCGTATCTTGTCTGAGTTGCAAAACGAAAGGTAATACATTTATGGATTTATGGTTAGGGATTGGTCCTTTAAAACATTTCATTATTTCGAGAGGTGAGAGAAAGATACTATCCCTCGAAAAACATGCATTTCCTTTTGTGACAGATGAGAATACTACTTCAAGTTTGACTATTGAATTCATATAGTTTGGAAATCTTCGTTTCACACTGTGAAACGATACTCACTTCTTTTAGTTTGGTATTGGTAGTGGTAACTCGTCTAATATATGCAGCAAGTTGACACTCTTAGTCATAGAGAAGAAACTTGTAGCAATACACGTTGAAACCATACTTGGCTAACTTCAGCTACTTCTGGTTTGAATAGGAATTGGTGGAAAATATTCTAGTGATACTGAATTCTTGGAGAAACACTTTCCTACGACCCTGAGTCGATTGTAAAAAAGCCGTATCTTGATATATCCTATTGTTTTGATTCCTGGAAACAAGAATTGAAATAGGAAATAATAGTTAATTCGAAACACTTCCTGTTGATCGTAAATAGCCGTATCCTGGTATCTCCTATTGTTTGGATCTATGGAAGAAAGAATTGAAATAGGAAGTAATAGTCAATTTGAACCACTTCCTGTTGCGGTAGGGTGTTGACAATAATTATGGTATATTGTCTTGAGACGCTAAATCGTTTGGACAATGATGTTCTAACTATCTGTTACTGTTTTCGTTCTATGGCGAGGAACGTTCAAACAGAATATGGCTAATTTTAACAAATCCTGCTTTGATCAAAGCTGCCATGGAGGAGGAAGCTATTCTTGAGACGATGAATCGATTGCAAAAAGCTACTTTTTAATATCTTTTAACATTTTTGCTCTACGGAAATCAGTATTGGGACCGAAAGTACTAGTAAATTTGAACAATTACCAGCTTTGGTAGAGTTATATGGATAATAACTATATGTTTGTTGAGAGGCTGAATTGTTTGCTTCAAACTGCTTCTCGCTATCTGCTGCCGTTTTCGTTCTATAGCGATAAACGTTGAAACCGTTATTGAAACCAGTTATAGGAAATTCTAACTACAGCCGAATTTATTGGAGTACTGTAGATAGTCATGATATGTCGTCTTTAGACTCTAAATCATTTGCAGAAACCACTTCTCAATATCCGTTATAATTATGTTTATATATTGACAAACGTTCAAACCGGAAATGGCTAATTTGAACCAATTCCGGTTTGAGAAGAAGGTTAACGAAGGAAATAAAATCTAATCTTAGGACAGTGAATTAATTGCGAAAGACCACATCTTGAAGCATTTACTATTTCTGTTAGGCGGAAATTAGAAATTGAAACCGGAAGTAATAGTAAATTTCAACCATTTGTGGTTTCGGTAGAATATATTGGATACTCTTGATATTGGCTCTAGATGGTAACTCGTTTTTAAAAATCAGTTCTCGCTATGCTACCGTTTCACGATAAAAGTTGAAACTGTTGTTGAAACCGGAAGTAATAATAAATTTAAACCCTTTTCAATTTTAGTAAAGTATTGTGGATGGCCACGATATGTTTCCTCTACACGCGCAATCGTTTACAAAAAAGTCTTCTCCCTGTGCCTTGCCGTTAAATGTTAGAACCGCAATTTGCAAATTTGAACCACTTCTGGCTTGAATATAGAGTTATCGGATAAGATGGAACCTATTCGTTGGATGCAGAATCAATAGCAGAAAACCATTTCTCTATATCACTGTCTTTGCTCTGGTATCTGTCGACAGCAAAGCCCTGCACGGGCCGATAGCGCCCGGTTCGGCCCGGAATATGCCCGTTTCAAGTAATATCAAACTTGGCCGGACCCTAACCGTGCCAGGCATATATCGGGCCGAACCGGATCGGGCACATTCCGGGCCGAGCACAAATGCTATAGGGCCGAACCGGGCCCGGCCACTCTGAAAGACGGATCGGAAACTAATCTTGTCAGCCTTTTCTTAAATGTCCTCCATACCCCTGCCTTTGCCGTGATCGTACGGTCTTACTGTCACCCTATGCTAATAGTAATGTGTTTGGGAAGCTGACTCTTTATTCAAGTCTGCTAAGTACTGTAATACTACCACTATTACTACTTCTGCTACTACTACTTCTACTATTATTACTAGGACCACTGCTAATACTATTACAACAGCTACGACTTCGCGTCAGAGTTGACATATCTGGTGGTACCGAATTCACCTTCTAAGTACAGAATAAAATGGAGAAATGCTAGTTATTATGGCCGGTCTGCGTAGAATGTGAACCGATGCTTGATCTACGAGGGACAACGCTGGCTCAGTAGGAAAAACACACACATCAGGTGCTAGAGGTAGTCGTATCAATCACTGCTTGTGCTATGTGAGCTTTGTGGTGGACAAACACCGTGTGCTTGGGAGTTTCCGCGGTGGTCGCGATTCCTCCCACAGTTTTCATTCCACCAATTCATCCCATCATCATCCATACGGCCTTAGCCGTTGTTACCTAAAGAACGTATAATAAAGTCAAGTACTTGACATACTAAGTAGAATTTGGTGCGCTACCATAAGACCACGAAGGCCAAAACCGTGAACTGGCGCGCTCATAAGATCAGTACAATTTGTAGTAATGTTCAATTAGCAAGGCAAATACCAAATAGTGTTACATCTTTCTGTATTGTTTATAGTATGATACCACAAATATAACAAAATATAATGATCAAATAAATCACCAAGAGTCCAGGGTCGATTAGGTGTTCCTAGGTGGCTCAGTGGTTGAATGTTCATCTCTAGTGGATGGGGTCCCTGGTTCGATGCCAGCTCTCGCCAAGTGAACTTTGTGGTGGACAAACACCGTGTGGGGGTTTCTCGGCGTTCTCCCGTTTCGTCCCACTTTATTCATTCCACCATTTCATTTATTTCTCATCATCAGGGCCTTCTTTAGCCTAGCCGGCATAACTGTGAGATGTAAATCTCAAAGATTTCGTTTTCATTGTTTTGTTTTCGTATTAGTAGTAATAGCAGTAGTGGTATTCGCTGTCAATATAGTAATGAGTAGTAGCAGTAATGATAGTAGCAATAGTAGTAGCAGTGGCAACAATAATGGAATTAACACTAGCATTCGTAATCGTAATAGTAATAGTAGTATCAGCTGTAGTAGTTGTAGTATTTGTATCACATACGGTATAAAAGTTTTACATATCTTCTCTGTTACTTGTAATGCACTAATGAGCGTAGTATAAGAGTTTCACGCCCATGAGCTGTATTATTGTATAATAAACATGGCTGGACAGAGCAAGCACAGATAACAAATAGACAGACAGAATAGGGACATAGAAAGAAAACATTGGGTAACCTTTCACACGATTTTCCTATTCGAGAAGGACAAATACCCATTGCAATATTATGACGACACATTTCTCATTTGAAGGATTGACTTGGCTTATCAACTTGGTTGTTCCCAGGCCGGTTACGCCCGGCTCGAGATTCGGGCCGGGCGGGATCGGGTCGAGCCGCGCACTGAATGAAGATCCATCCAGGCCGGGCCGGGCCGGTCTTTGGGCCTGGGTTTGCAGGGCTCTGGAACTTCCTACTTTTATGCACAGCATAGTTTGGAAGTTTAAAACCTGTTCTTGGTCCCATAAATATTATTAACACTAACATATCAATGATACTCTTGTGTATAATTCAAAAAGTTAGCCGTGAAATTTAATCCAGATTGGAAGTAGTTGTGGAAAGGACTCTTTATATATCAGATTTGTGGGTGTTCAGATAAAACCAACATAATCTTTCTATTTCACAACGGGTGAGTAATGCATAGGTCATTTCTACTGTATATCAACTTCACAGACCAAAGCGACTTGTGACTTCATGAAAAACCATTTGTTGGTTCTTCAAGGTCAATAACAACAATATAGCTAATACTAAGAATACACGCGACCCATTACTTCGATAGAAGAGGCAAATTCAACAGACGTATTTACGTATAAAAGCCTAATGCCCTCCAGGCCTTTAGTAGAAGGCTTAACTGGGTGGAAGCAACATAGCAACGTTCTGTGCGAAAGAACGCTGTTTGTTCTATCTGTTGTGTGTATGAAGCACGAGTTTGCTTGTGTGTCTGTCTGTGTGCGTCCTGGAGATCAGATGAGTTGACATAAAGTTACTAAATTTTGATCACGGATACTTTTGTCCACGCCCCAGACTAGGACGAAGCGGTTTTTTTTTCAAAATTCGAACCAGGGTTCTCAGGGGAGGGCTGCATTTACCAGGACATGTAATGATATTAGAAAATGGCCGATTTTGTGTCAAATCCATAGTTTTCACGGTCGGTGAAATCAATGGTGACACTTCCATTAGCAATAACTCAAAATCGGCTACCATTGTTTGCGGGCCGGGGTCACCGGTGGGTGGAGGTACCGAAACACGTAAAAATAATCCAAAATGACCTATATTCGTGTCAAATCCCTAGTTTTCACGGTCGCTGAGATGAATGGTGATTCTTTCAAAGGCGTTAGCCTCTAAATACAGCTGGAGCCGCGGTGGCTCAGTGGTAGAGCGTTCACCTCTGGTGCTTGGGGTCCCGGGTTCGATCCCAGCCCCCTCGAAGTGAACTTTGTGGTGGAGAAACAGCGTGTGTCATAGCTCACCGACTCACTGACAATGACTGATTTAACACGTTTGATAACAGCGCGTGTAATTGCTGATTTATACGCAGTTGATATAGGGTGCATACCTGTAGATAGGTGTGTAACAGCGTGTGTAACAGTTGTTGTAAAAATTCTGTGTTCGAGTCGCACCCTAGACTGAATTACATTGTTTTTCAAATAATTAAACACTATAAATGATTTTGCGTTCGGTGCTGAAAGAGATTTATCCTATGAAGGACGATAAACCAAGACAGTGTGTTAAAATTTAATTTATCCCCATGTCTTTTGCTCTTTCCTTTCCCTGTTTCCTTTTTTCCGATTTTGTTTAGCTTTATATACTTTTTCGGTCTCTGCATGATGCGTATTATTATTATTTTCGTTTTCCTTGCATTAATTTCTCTCTCTTAGAACTTAACGTGAATGAAATTTCTGTAGATTTATCTCGTGGTTGTTTCTCTAAGTGTTGCTCTCAGATAGCAATACTTTTCCCTCCATATGGAGGAATATGCAAGGCTACTGTACCATACGCGCACAAGCCCTATGGGACTATGGAAGTGAGTTGCGCAGTTTGAGCAATACGCACGGATAAACCACGCTTACATTTATATTTATTAAAATCTCATATTAGGACTTACTCCGCAATACAAACTTTAAACAAATGCGCCTTTTAAAATTCTGTACTTCTTCTTCTTCTTCTTATTATTATTATTATTATTATTATTATTATTATTACTATAGCAATAGCTATATGAAGCAATTATCTCGGCCAACTTGGTCGGGCCGCGGTGGCTCAGTGGTAGAGCGTTCCCCTCTGGTGTTTGGTGTCCCGCGTTCGGTCCCAGCCCCCGCCAAGTGAACTTTGTGGTGGACAAACACCGTGTGCGTGGGTTTTCTCGGGGTTCTCCCGTTTCCTCCCACTTTCTTCATTCCACCATTTCATTCATTACATCATCATCTTCATCAAGCGCGGGACGTAAAACTCGAAGATTTCATTTCGGCCAACTTGGTTAATACACACCATTCATCAACGGGTAGTTGTAGAAATGAATTTTTTACAACAGTTGTTAGCTCAATCGCTAGAGCGCTGACTCATAGATTCAAGGGTTGTGACTTCGAAACTAGTCCGAGTCAAAAGATTTTTTTCTGATTTAATCCTTCAGATGGAAATGTTTCTCTATTCACTTTTAACTCGTAATTCTGGATAGAGATGTTTGGATGTGAAAAAAGATACTAGAATATAAGAAAAGAAAGATAAATTACGTGATATCTTTTGCAATTTTTAACTATATTTTCACCTATCTAGGACGTTTCTGAAAGTTCAGACTCCTATAGCTCCTTTCCGCTCTCTTACCTGTCCTTTAACTACGTAATTTCTACACTTATTTCATAAATCACATATACATATATTGCAGATGGATCTCTTTCTCTTCTCTCTACATCATGTCTGGAGATAATTGTTTTGATAACACGTTACAGACACGATTTACAAAAAAAAAAAAAAAAAAAAAACAATACGATCTACGATATCAGTGATACATGTTGTGGTGTTTAACTTAACATATAAAACAATAAATAGATAAGCTGAGAATACGAATCTTTACAGAGATGACAGTGCACTGATGCTTCAAATTTGTGTCTTCACTCCCTATACCTATGTTAATTCCTTAGTCAAAATAAAAACTCTTCAAAATTAATCACAAATTCTTATACAACTATCCCTTCCTTGGAGTACCGCGCGGTCACATACACGTCACGGCGATGTAACGGTACTTTTGGTGACGAGGATAAAAATACGCATACGTCAGAAGTCCGTAAACAACATGGAAAATTGCAACGAAACTTCTTATTGGGACTATTTGCAAAACAGTAAATGAAACGTGTTTTAATTTTTGCGGAAAAACAATGTTGGGGCCTAGGCCCCACCCGAAAAAAAATTAATAATACCGTAAAGCGAAGGAAGAAGTGGACCGGAGGAAATGATTTTGTGTAGATATTAGGGTGGTCGTGCATCAATGACGGAAAATTCGGGAGATGAATCTACAGGTAAAATCAAGCAAAAAATGTCATATGAACATTGGGTAAAGGCGGCTTCGTTTGGACGCTAGTGGCGTCTGAAATGTCACCTTCCGAGGCAACAATTTGCAATATCACAAGAACGGAAAGAAATACGAATGTCGGGTCAAAAGATATCAAAGGAAATCCCATCCGAAGAATCCAATTATGCATAAGTCATGGCGAAAGAGTGGCGGCGCTAGAGGGGGCACAAAGAAAGTGAATGTAACATGGAGGAAAGTGAACAATTTACACTGAAAAATTGTAGGAGGGGATGTTACTTGGAAAATGTAGCAACAAATGTTAATGAACAAAGGCAACAATGGCTACACTGTAGGGACACTATGGGAGGCGGAATGTAGAAATACAGTATCTTTGTAACGGAAAGAAATAGGAATGTCGGGTCAAAAGTTGGCAAAGGAAACCCCATTCAAAGAATTCAGTTATGCATTAGGTATGGCGAAACAGTGGCGGCGCAAGGGGGCACAAACGAAGTGAATGCTACGCAGAGAAAACTGAACAATTTACACTGACAAACTGTAGGAGGGGATATTATGTGGAACATGCAGCAGCAAATGCTAATGAACAAAGGCAACAATTGTATGCTGTAGGGACACTATGGGAGGCGGAATGTAGGAATGCATATCTGTATACTGGACAGAAATAGGAATGTCGGGTAAGAAGATTTCAAAGGAATACCCATCCGAAGAATCCAATTATGCATAAGTGATGGCAAAGCAGTGGCGGCCTAAGGAGCACAAAGAAAGTGAATGAAACGCTGAGAAAAGTTCTACCACAGATGTTGTTCTCGGATGAGGCATTCATACGGGGTGGCATCACAAATGTCCGCAATGACCATCGATGGACATCCAACAACCCGCATGCAATTGTAGAAACGAAGCATCATCAGCATTTCTAATTCCGTGTGTTGGTTGGTATTATTGATCACGACGTTGTGAAACGCTTCTTACCACAGCGATTGAACGCATGAAATATCGTATCTCCAGTTTTTAACCTAGGGCCTAACTATTCTAGTTAAAGACGTGCCACTGAGGACACGGCAGTGTATGTAGTTTATGCATGATGGCGTCCTTCCCATTCATGGCCCACTATTAGTGCATATCTGAACGAAAAAATTCCACGCAGGTAGATGGATCGTGGAAGCAAAGAAGTATGGCCCCCACGTTCACCCGACCTGAATACCCTAGACTGTTTTCCTGTGGGGCTACATGAAGAGTCTTGTGTATAAATGGCTCGTGCTTGGCATTGAAGATCTTCGCTAGCGCGTATGAACTGCATTTGCCACACTACGGCAAACTCCAGCGTAATTGCCAAAAGTCGGAGAATCCTTACGCCATCGTGTAACTGTCTGTCTCGAAGAACAAGGAAGACATATTGAACACCTTCTTTAAGACAGCATTATGTTGACCACGGTAAGTACAATAACTCTTGTTTTCACAGTACACTGGACCTCATCTTTCGTACGAGTTTTTTTACGATTTGCACGTATCAACACTAAGAGTGTTTAACAGTTTCTTTCTATCTACCATGCGCCGCCACTGTTCCGCAGTACGTGCGCACAATTGGATTCTTCGGATGGGGTTTCCTTTGATATCTTTTGACTCGACATTCTTATTTCTCTCCGTAACAAAGATGTGTCTCTCCGTGTCTTTGTTCATTAACATTTGTCGCTGCATGTTTCAAGTAACATCCCCTCCTACAATTTTTCAGTGTAAATTGTTCACTTTTCTCCATGTTACATTCACTTTCTTTGTGCCCTCTCTGGCACCGCCACTCTTTTGCTATCACTTATGCATAACTGGATTCTTCGGATAGGGTTTCCTTTGATATCTTTTGACCCGACATTCGTATTTCTTTCCGTTCTTGTGAGATTGCGAATTGCCGCCTCGGAAGGTGACATTTCAGACGCTTCTAGCGTCCAAACGAAGCTTCATTCACCCAATGTTCATATGACATTTTTTGCTTGTTTTTACCTGTAGATTCATTTCCCGAATTTTCCGTCATTGATGCACGACCGCCCTGTATAGACCCTATGTAAAATAAGCCCTTTAGTCTTTCTGAAGTAACCCTATCAGTTTTGCTTCAAATTTGGCAGACAAGAGCAAACTGGAAATAAATCGACAGGTCTTTTTGTTTATCCGCATAAACATTGTAAGGGTTAAACGTGCCTCCTGAAGTACTATAATATACGCTATTATGTTTGTGCGTGTAGTTGATCTGCCAAATTTGAAGAAATCGGATGAAGACACGACACTTGTGAAACACGAAAGGCAATATTTTACATATCCAATATCTACATACAACTTAATTCGCTTCGGTTAACTCCTCACGCCACTCAACGCCTCGGTGCACTCAACAGTTTTTTTTCTTTGAGGAAAATACGAAACACGTATTCCCTCATCTTACCTCTACAATATTTGGCCACATTTCATCCACTTCAGTCCACTTCATTTTGTCTTTCGGGGTCAAATTCCAAAATTTTGGACGGGGGCTTTTTCCCTAAAAAGCGTTTTTCCCCCGAAAATAAAAAACGCGTATTCGTTTATTTTTTCCCTATTGTTAATACACAAAGCTATGTTGTAATTCTACATGTGCTTCACACACATCTGACATACTGTTACTAGCACTTTTGATTTTTCGTGGTCAAAGGTTTGGAGGGGTTGGTGCCTCACCCATCCGTTTTCTCCAGGAAAACATCAAACCGGTATCCGCATTTTACGTCTGCAGTATCTGTGGACAATTTCATCCACTTGGGTTCATTTCTTCTTGCCTTTCGGGCGTCAAATTTCAAAATTTTGGGTGGGGGCTTTTCAAACCTAAAACTGTTCTTATGCAGAACATAAAAAACCCGTTTTCGTTTATTTCTTGTCGTATTGTCCATACGCAAAGTTACGTTGCAATTCTTCATGCCCTTTACACACATCTGACAACTGTTACTAGCACTTTTGATATTTCGTGATCAAATGTTTGGAGGGATCCGTACTCACCCAACATTTTTTCGAGGAAAATACGAAACCCGTATTCCCTCATTTGATGTTATACACTATCTGTGCAGAATTTCATTCACTTCGGTTCACTTTAATTTGCCTTTCGAGCGTCAACTTTAAGAATTTTGGGTGGGAGCTTTTGCCACGTAAAACCGTTTTTCTGTAGAAAATAAAAAGTCGTACCGTTCACTTTTTGCGTATTGTCCATACACAAAGTTTCGTTGCAATTCTTCATGTCCTTCACACAAATCTGACGTCCTGTTACTAGCAATTTAATATATCGTGATCAAAGGTTTGAAGGGGTCCGTGCACCACAAAACCCTTTTTTCTCGGAAAATCCGAAACCCGTATCCTCCTTTTACGTCGTCAATATCTGTACACACTTTCATTCACTCCGGTTCACTTCTTGCCTTTCGGACGTCAACATTCAAAATTTCGTGTGCGGGCCTTTTCCCCCTAAAACCGTTTCTCCGTAGAACAAAAATCCCGTATTCGTTTATTTTTGCGTGTTGTCCATACACAAAGTTATGTTGCAATTCTTCATGTGCTTTACACACATCTGACATAATGTTACTAGCACTTTTGATATTCCTTGATCAAAGCTTTGGAGGGGTCCGAGGCCCACCCAACCCTTTTTTTTCAGGAAAATACGAAACCCGTATTCCCTCATTTTATCTATAATATCTGCGCTGAATTTTATTCACTTCTGTTCACTTCATTTTGCCTTTCGGGCGTCAATTTTCAAAATTCTGGGTAGGAGCTTTTGCCCTAAACCGTTTTTTCCGCAGAAAATAAAAAAAAACAGTATTAGTTAATTTTTTGCGCATTGTCCATACACAAAGTTTCATTGCAGTGCTTCATGTCCTTTACACACATGTAACATAGTGCTACCAGCACTTTTGATTTTTCGTAATCAAAGGTTTTGAGGGGTCGGTGCACAACCTAACCGTTTTTTCATTAAAATAAGAAACCCGCATTCCCTCATTTTATGTGTACAGTATCTGTGCACAATTTCATTTACTTCGGTTCATTTCTTTTTGCCTTTCGGTCACCAATTTTCACAAAATTTTGGGAGTGGGATTTTGCCCTCTAAAACAGTTTTTCCGGAGAACATAAAAAATCAGTATTTGTTTATTTTTTTGGTGTATTGTCCATACACAAAGCTATGTTGCAACTCTTCATGTCATTTACACACATATGACATAATGTTACTAGCACTTTTGATATTCCTTTATCAAAGGTTTGGAGGGGTCCGTGCACCACCCAACCCTTTTTCCAGGAAACTACGAAACCCGTATCTTCATTTTATGTCTAAAATATATGTGCATAATTTCATTACTTCGGTTCACTTCTTCATAATTTCATTGCCTTTCGAGCGTCAACTTTCAAAACTTTGGGTTGGGGCTTTTGCCTCCTAAAACCGTGCCTCCGCAGAACATAAGAAACCCGTTTTCTTTTATTTTTTGCGTATTGTCCATACACAAAGTCATGTTGCAATCTTTATGTCCTGTACACGCATCTGATATACTGTTAGTAACACTTTTGATATTTCGTTATCAAAGTTTTGGACGGGTGCTTTCCCCACCCAACCCGTTTTTTTTTAGGAATGTTCGAAACCCGTATTGCCTCATTTT
Organism: Thermobia domestica; assembly: GCF_964235325.1. Taxonomy (NCBI): domain Eukaryota; kingdom Metazoa; phylum Arthropoda; class Insecta; order Zygentoma; family Lepismatidae; genus Thermobia; species Thermobia domestica. The sequence goes on from NC_137470.1 coordinate 85,709,342, forward strand.
ACGTCGACAATATCTGTGGACAATTTATTGATTTCGATTCACTTGTATTCGCCTTTCGGGCGTCGACTTTCAAAATTTTTGGTTGGGCCTTCTGCCCCTAAAACTGTTTTTCCGGAGAAAATAAAAAAACTTATTCGTTTAATTTTTGCGTATTGTCCATACATAAAGTTTCGTTGCAATTCTTCCTGTCCTTTACACACATCTGACATACTGTTACTCGCATGTTTGATATTTCGTGATCAAATGTTTAGAGGGGTCCGTGCCCCACCCAGCCGTTTTCTCCGTTAAAATTCGAAACCCGGATTCCCTCATTTTACGTCTGCAATATCTCTGCACAGTTTCATTCACTTTGGTTCAGTTGTTCTTGCCTTTCTGGTGTCAGCTTTGAAAATTTTGGGATTGGTTTTAATATTAAACCTTTACATTATGTATTTTTTCTTTTTTATGACATTCTTCTTCCGGGATGGAAGGAGAGAAATGGTTTCCTTTTATATCTGTTTCTTGTCATTCATCTTGTTCGAACTGCTTAATAAGATCATTTTGTAACTTTTGATGTCATCCAACTCCGTCACAATAATAAAGTTGTCATTTTTAACAATTTGTTTTATTCTCTTATTTGCAGTTTGCTACACTGATATATTTGTTTCAAAATTGAGGTTTTTTCCAACGCCTTTCGAATTCGCAACAAACCGAAGCGCCCAGCTTTTTGGGTTGCATGCTATTGCAGGAAAAGGAGAATTGCAGGTGGTAATGCACTTTTGGAGTCGTGTATACAATCTGGGAAGGTTCGCACAAAGTATCACAGATGCTGACCTCTGCAATTCATGAAATTTAAATGACATCTCCTTCACCAGCTTCATCAACTTCTACTTTTCTTAATCCATGGTATCCTTCAATACTTGTTACTTTGTGTAAAGAAGTATGACCATTTACGTCTACTTTGCTAATGGTTTGGCCTTTAGTAATTTTTCCTTTAAGAATACGACCACAAGCCTGATGACCTACAAAATCATTATAACTCAATGTACTAGCTTGCATGAGGTAGGGCAATTCTAAGCTACCAGCATTAGGGGAAACATTTTCGATAATCATCTCAAACAAAGGCCTCATATTCACACGTGGGTCATTTGGTTCACGGGAAAAAAAACAGATAATCCAGATGCATAGCAGATAGGAAATTCAAGCTGTTGGTCATTTGCACCTAATTCGAAAAATAAATCAAATGTAAGATCTAAATCTCGATCGGGATTTGCATGGGGGCGATCGATTTTGTTCAGTACAACTATGCGCTTTAGGCCAATTATTAAAGCTTGGGCAAGTACAAAACGGGTTTGAGCCATAGGACTTATTGAGCATCTATGAAAAGAAGAACGTAATTGACCATCCCTAAAACGCGTTCTACCTCGCCTGAAAAATCAGCGTGCCCAGGGGTGTCTATAATATTAATTTTAAATTCATCGAATTCGATGCTGGTATGTTAGCAATTCCTCTCTATTTTTCCTGATCGTAATTATCCATCATTCTATCAGAGGTAGCATCATTTCTCGAAAGATTGTTTAAGTAAGCTGTCTATTAGAGTTGTTTTACCATGATCAATGTGAGCAATAATTGCAATATTACGAATCATTTTGTGGTCACGGATTTTTTTTGGAATAAGACATAAAAAGGAATCTCTTAGTTTATCAGTTGATATACGATTTTAAAACAATCTTCATTAAAACGCTAGGTTAAGAACCATTACGAAAATCCTTAATCTTCTAATAAATTTTCTTTATTAATAAAAAACTTATCTGCTAAGAGAGCTTAAGAGCTTGATGTTTTAAGAGAATCTAGATTAAGGGGGTTAATTCGAATGAAGTCTTCAACAAGGCAACCTTGAATAATTTCTGTATTCAGCGAATCTTTCTGTACGAGATTGCATGTCCGTAAATGATTCAATAACCCATAGCGGGTTTCCTTATCATTTACTAAAAGAGCTTCAAAATAAGAGGGATCAATCCGTTCTTTTAGCATCACTTCATGTCCACTCCAGTTATGATTAGCAGAGCGTTCTCGCTGGATTTTTTCTGACGAGGCGTTTAAGATAAATTTCTGATTCACTGTGAACACATCTACTCCCAAAGCTGTTTTCACGGCATTGGTATGTCCCAGATTCTAAAGCCTTAAGAGAAATTAAAATGCGTACTTTGCTCTGATAATCTAAGTGGCTTACATCAAAGCCATCAGAAATCGTATCTTCTTGTGTAAGCATTTGGGTATAGATGCTATCAGCAGCTCCGGAACAGTAATCCCAAACAGGGCCCCCGACCTTGTTAATTTGAAACTTAGTTTTCATTTCTTCAGAGATCATACCCATTGAAAGCATTGAGGCGGTTCGTTGATATAAATCCTCTTGATTTGTAAAGGCACCTGTAATTGCAGCTGTAAGATGACGTCCTCCTATTTTTTGCACTTCATGAGCAAGACCTTGAACCTTATAAGGGATTTTTCCTGGTAAAATTCCAGTTTTTTGCATTTGATGAAAGTATTCATGAAATGTTTCTCTCATGTGCGGTGCTTTTTCAATCATTTTGTTAAGCAATTCTTCTAGAAGAAATTTGTAAAAAGCTTCACTTCTCTCAAAAATAGTAGCTTCTTTTGGAAAAATTATTCGGAATAAATGTCCCATTTTTAGGCGATCTAGGTCTTCTTTTAAGGAAGGGGCAATCGCTGTATCAAGAATCATTAGAGACATAAGTTCATATAGATCAAAGTTTCTTTTTCGATCCATTAAAACCACAACCCGATCGAATAGATTAGGATAATCCTGAGATGCTCCTATATGAATTTGACCAAGTTGTGAGACCTCTTAGTTATTATTAGATTCTTTACACTCTTCGACGACAAGAGATTTTGCATGAGAACCGGATAATTGTAAAATATCGCGAATCTCTGAAGATGTAAGTTTTTGAACCTCGTAAGTAGTTTCTTGCAATTTTTCTCGAAAAACTTTATTCACTATAGAAACTCTGCCCGCTTCTTCAGATACAATGACAATCAGAGCATCTGTCAATTGACTTGCTCCTAAAGCTGCTCTATGTCGTGTACCCATGGATCTGGTGAGTTGTAGGCTATCTTCAGCAAGAGGCAGAATCACACAAGCGGCAAAAATAGTCGTATTACGAATAATCACTGCGCCATCGTGCAAAGGATTTGTATCGAAAATAGATTCCAGTAACTCTGAAGGAAAAGTTGCATTCAGCTGTAAAGGTTTTCTGGAAAAGTCATCTAGAGAATCTTCGTTTTCTAGCAAAATGAGAGCTCCCAGTCTTTTTGCTGCAAGACGATATACAGAAGTCCCAAATTGGTCTAAAAGCTTATCAAATTCCGTTACTTCCTTATACCGACGTCCTTTGGGACTGAGCTTAGATAAAGCTACACACATTCCGGTTGAAAGATGATGAGCAGTCCCAATAAAGCTGTATTGCTTAACAATCCTATGATTCTATGTAATATCGGGTAATTTAGCTAAGTAGCTAAATCAAAAGCAAGTAAAACAGTTAATAGCCACATCCATAGAGCGCGTATTCCAGAAAAACATAAGCAAATAATTAACCACCAAAGCAATTACTAATATTTCAAAGACAGAAGTAAAGCTATGAAAAAGCGCACACATTTTTTACATCTTAGAGTTATTTAATAGAGTTTGAACTCAAGCAAACTATAACAGAAAAGATGGCTAGAAAAAGGAATATTTTTTTATTTTAAACGGTCTTAGCTGATCTTCGCTTTGGGTTTTTTTCACGATGTTGTTAGAATCAAGAATGATTCCTTTTTATGTTGACTCGAATTCTATTCGGATTAACACTATATTCATCTTCCTTTAAGTATTGGTATAGGGTTAATGCTTGTCGTTTTTGAAGGTTTTTATTTAAAAACGAAAAATGTCTATCAACAAATTGCAAAATTTCGGACAGAAATTTTTGCTTTAACATTTGTTCTTGGTGTTGCAACAGGACGTACAGTTATTTGGATTTGGAAAAAATTGGCTCAACTATTCGCGTTTTGTAGCTCTTTTTGGTTTAGATTGTTATATCCTTATCCTGATGAAATTACAGATGGATTGATTGCTTTAATGAAAGCAGATCAGAGGATCTGCCCTTATCTAGATATGCCTATTCAGCATATTAGTAATCGAATCTTAAAAGCTATGAAACGAAAAACCACCAAGCAGCAGATCATGGGAACTATAGAAAAGTTGCACAAGAACCTTCCGAATGTAGTCATTCGCACAAGCTTAATGGTTGGGTTTCCTTCGGAAACAAGAAGAGGTGGATGAACTGATTGGACTTATTCAAAAATATCCCATAGACCATATCGGAATTTCTAAATATTCCTGTAAAGAGCAATCTCCTTCTGCAAAGCTACCAGTTCACATAGCAGAAAAAGAAAAACAGGCGCGTTTTAAGAGAATAGCAAAAGCGCAAATGCAGCTTATTGCTCAAAGAAATCAAAAATATATAGGACAAAAAATATCTGTTATTATAGAAGGCACTCATCCTGATTCATCTTATCTTCTATCTGGAAGGTTTTCTGGGCAAGCGCCGGAAATTGATGGTATGGTAATTATCAATAACGCTCGCAGGGTAAGAAATGTACCTGAGCTATATGAAGTGGAAATAACATGTCTCTGAGTGTGATTTAATTGGAAAAGCCATTCGATCCTTAGAGAAAAAAACTCCGCTTAATGTAGTTATATGAAAAAAAGATCTATCATAAAACCTGGCTCAGAGAAATCCCTTTTATACCGACATCCTTGGATCTTTTCTGGAGCTATTGCTTCTTTACCAGAATTTGAACAAGGAGAGATTTTTAGAGGTTTATAGCTCTTCTGGACAATATTTAGCACAAGCTTATTTCCATAAAAGTAATTCTCTTGCAGCTAATGTATTAACTTTTAATGACGGTTTAGAAGATGTCGTGCTGAAAGAGGATTTAGATCGGGCTATTGAATTGCGAAAAGAAACATTTTACCAAAAAAAATACGAACTGTTTTCGCTTGGTAAATGGCGAAGCAGTTGAGCTGCCGGGTCTTATCATCGACATCTACGACGCCCTAGCTCTTATGCAAATCAATACCTGGGACATGCAGCGTTTAAAAGGAAAACAACTCTCACTTTATTAATAAAAATACTTCCCCATATCACAGGGATCTTAGAAAAATCCGTTTATTCAGCTCGCCTGCAAGAAGGTTTAGAAGAACAAGAGAGCCGTTTTATTTGGGAAAGTTCCTCAACAGCTGATTGTAATACAAAATGGTTTATCTATGTATGTTACCCTTAAAGAGAGTTTTTTTTCGGTTTGCGATTGGTACCTCAGGTCCAATCTAGGTGTGGCTCAGCTATCTATCCTATAGTAAATTTTGTACAACTGCTCAAAAACTGATCACTCGAAAGAACTCTCGTAGATTGGCTATTTTAGTAGAAGCGGTTATGGCGGATGAAAAAAACTTTCGCTATGAGCTTACCTCTGAAGAAGATGTACAAGCTTTAGGCCAACTTACATCTATCAATTAAAGGTCTTTAGTGATTAGAAAGAGGCTACCCTTCTTGCATATTTCGCTCATCTTGTCCTTTGTTTTATATTTTTTCTTAACAGGAAAATATAAAGCATTAGACTTTGAACTTATCAAATCCCAGTATGTCATTTAAAAACAATATGTACAAGACTATCCCATTCTATCTGGCCTTTGTTTCATTTTGATTCATACAACCTCGGTTATATTGATTATTCCAGCTTCTACTATATTAACACTAATTGCTGGGTTCTTATTCCCTTTGCCATTAGCAATTGTCTATACTTGTTTTTCTGAAACGTTATGGGCTGTTATCTTTTTTCTATTATGCGTACGGCCTTTTTTGTTTCTTTCCCATAGGAAAAAGCTTATTTTATCTATTTACGAGAATCTTTTTATGGCCATGAAATCAGCTACCTGCTTTTCTTGCGCTTCAGCCATATCTTACCTTTTTGGGTGATTAACTTATTTTCTGCTGTTATTCGAGTAAATATCTACAACTTTATTTGGACAAGTTGTGTTGAAGTTCTACCCTTATTCACTGTTCTTGTAGAAGCAGGAGATGGTCTTTTCGATTTTTTCAGAAGTGAAACTGATTTATCCTTTTCTGCTATTTTTGATACGCAAGTTTAATTAAGCCTACTTGTTTTAGCTCTTCTTGCTCTTTTACCCATTTCATTAAAAAAGTATTTTCCTCATAAGAAAATCTCAAAATGATTTAAATCTCATCGTCTTATTCAATAAAATTCTAAAAATAAGCTATTTAAACTATTAAATTATACAATACAAAGAAAAATAATTCATAATTTTAATAAAAATATTTACAAAATAATTTATTTATCTTATTTGTAAATTAAGTTTAAACTATTGAGAGAATTATGAAACATCATACTCATTTCATATTCGGTTTAGGAGTAAACGTAGTTGCTTTATTCTATCTTTTAGCATACAAAACACATGAGTCTAGCCTTTGTCTCAGATTTATTAAATAAATGGGAAGGTCTATCTCTATTTAATAGAAAAGCTCCCCAAGATGTTTTTCTCTGTCCAGAACCCAATAGTTTTAGAAAAAACTCTCATAAAGAGTCTGTATACACCGACTTTTGCGAACCTGATTCCTGTGATGAAAAAAGAATCAAAAGCTTGATCCTTGTATAGATGTTACTCCTTCCGCTAGAGGCTGCATAGGAACTACTGGGCCTTATTTAGAAGCAGCTTACTTATACTGGCGTAGTTCTATTGAAGACTTAAGCGTCACCTCCAATATAAAGCAAATACCTACCAATCAAACTAAGGAGAGGATTAAGCAAATTGATTATAAATACGAAAGCGGCTTTAAACTAGGGATAAGATATAACCTATCTTACGACTATTGGGACATCTTTACTAACTGGACTCGTTTACACACTCACCCTCATTCTTTTTGGAGCTATACAAGACAAGCCTTAAATACCTCTTTACTAGCTTCTTTCGAAGGATCTGGTATATTAGGGTCTAATTCTGTAAGTTCGCGCTAGAGCTTACATTTCGATACGATTGGATTAGAACTAGGCATACGTCTGTTTCTGGGACGTAATTTAGCAATTCGCCCTTATGCAGGGTTAAAAGGGCCTTGGGTAACATCTAGATTCAACACTTCTAATACGGGAATCAAAAGCTTGGTTTTTAACCTAGCTAATGTATCTTTAAAGGATAGAAACCAAGGGATACGGCTTAGATTCGGAATGCAAGGTACATAGGATTTAGACTGTTCTAATTTTGCTATCCTAGCTAACATTGCCGGAGCAGTTCTTTGGAATAATATCAAACCCCACAATAACACCACTTAAAAATCATTTAGATGGGTCTCTCGGTGGCGGGAGTAAACATGCCCATTATCGCACTCTAAAGCCTCTATTAGAATGCTTTATAGGATTAGACTGGGGTTCTTGTTTCTGCAAAAAAATACTATTTAGGGACTTCAGCTAGCTATGAATTGCAGGATAAAAATTGGGTAAATCAACTGATTTATATCCTATTGGATATTGCTTGATAAGCTCAAAAGAGCATTCACCTGCTGTGTGCAAATAATTAGCTGCCCATAGCAATAGGTTCAAGAAATATGAGGGGTGGAAGTTCGAGAAACAGCAAGGTTGGACAAGGGGGGGAAAGTGCAAATTCCGCAAGAAAAAAGGGGGCACGACAAAATACAATGCTGACAATTGATGTGTAGAAAGAGACTTGCCACAATAGGGAAAAAATGAAGGCCACCAGTGGGGTTAACAGTGTTGCCAAATGCAATGAAACGTTCATGTGTTGCAAAGAGCACTATATGATTTGAGTGCAATATTCAGCGTCAACCTGTAATGTATAACATAAGATATTACGTGTATAATCAGTGGTACAATCTAACAAAAGAAAATAGAAAAACATAAGTACGAAAAATACGGAAAAGACGGAGTTGGCCATAATGCGCCACATTTGATCACGAGATGTGCATATTAGAATGAACAAACCAAGAAAACACCAACTATGCAGGAAACCGACGTACCTAGAGTCGAAAAGGAAAACGAGTTCCAAAGTTGGCAACACTGGCCATGAGAATCCAGACAATTCTAATATAGTTAGGCCATTAGCTTCACAAAAAGAAAATTCCGGCAACAGGCATTAGCCTTCGCATCATTTGTGTATACTCGTCAACATTGCACGTGTAATTGTTCGATGAGACAATGATCCAAACAGAAGATACATTTGCAATGAGCGAAGTCCTTTGGGACTGAGCTTAGATAACGCTACACACATTCCGGTTGAAAGATGATGAGCAGTCCCAATAAAGCTGTATTGCTTAACAATCCTATGATTCTATGTAATATCGAGTAATTTAGCCAAGCAGCTAAAGCAAAAGCAAGTAAAATAGCTAATAGACCCAACACCACATCCATAGAGCGCGTATTCCAGAAAAACATAAGCAAATAATTAATCACCAAAGCAATTACTAATATTTCAAAGACAGAAGTAAAGCTATGAAAAAGCGCACTCATTTTTTACATCTTAGAGTTATTTAATAGAGTTTGAACTCAGGCAAACTATCACAGAAAAGATGGCTAGAAAAAGGTATATTTTCTTTATTTTAAACGGTCTTAGCTGATCTTCGCCTTGTTTTTTTCACGATGTTGTTAGAATCAAGAATGATTCCTTTTTATGTTGTCTCGAATTCTATTCGGATTAACAAGTGCATTCCACTATATTCATCTTCCTTTAAGTATTGGTATAGGGTTAATGCTTGTCGTTTCTGAAGGTTTTTATTTAAAAACGAAAAATGTCTATCAACAAATTGCAAAATTTCGGACAAAAATTTTTGCTTTAACATTTGCTCTTGGTGTTGCAACAGATTGTACAGTTATTTGGATTTGGAACAAATTGGGCCAACTATTCGCGTTTTGTAGCTCTTTTTGGTTTAGATTGTTATATCCTTATCCTGATGAAATTACAGATGGATTGATTGCTTTAATGAAAGCAGATCAGAGGATCTGCCCTTATCTAGATATGCCTATTCAGCATATTAGTAATCGAATCTTAAAAGCTATGAAACGAAAAACCACCAAGCAGCAGATCATGGGAACTATAGAAAAGTTGCACAAGAACCTTCCGAATGTAGTCATTCGCACAAGCTTAATGGTTGGGTTTCCTACGGAAACAAGAAGAGGTGGATGAACTGATAGAATTTATTCAAAAATATCCCATAGACCATATCGGAATTTCTAAATATTCCTGTAAAGAGCAATCTCCTTCTGCAAAGCTACCAGTTCACATAGCAGAAAAAGTAAAACAGGCGCGTTTTAAGAGAATAGCAAAAGCGCAAATGCAGCTTATTGCTCAAAGAAATCAAAAATATATAGGACAAAAAATATCTGTTATTATAGAAGGCACTCATCCTGATTCACCTTATCTTCTATCTGGAAGGTTTTCTGGGCAAGCGCCGGAAATTGATGGTATGGTAATTATCAATAACGCTCGCAGGGTAAGAAATGTACCTAAGCTATATGAAGTGGAAATAACATGTCGCTGATTGTGATTTAATTGGAAAAGCCATTCGATCCTTAGAGAAAAAAACTCCGCTTAATGTAGTTATATGAAAAAAAGATCTATCATAAAACCTGGCTCAGAGAAATCCCTTTTATACTGACATCCTTGGATCTTTTCTGGAGCTATTGCTTCTTTACCAGAATTTGAACAAGGAGAGATTTTTAGAGGTTTATAGCTCTTCTGGACAATATTTAGCACAAGCTTATTTCCATAAAAATAATTCTCTTGCAGCTAGTGTATTAACTTTTAATGACGGTTTAGAAGATGTCGTGCTGAATAAGGATTTAGATCGGGCTATTGAATTGCGAAAAGAAACATTTTACCAAAAAAATACGAACTGTTTTCGCTTGGTAAATGGCGAAGCAGTTGAGCTGCCGGGTCTTATCATCGACATCTACGACGCCCTAGCTCTTATGCAAATCAATACCTGGGACATGCAGCGTTTAAAAGGAAAACAACTCTCACTTTATTAATAAAAATACTTCCCCATATCACAGGGATCTTAGAAAAATCCGTTTATTCAGCTCGCCTGCAAGAAGGTTTAGAAGAACAAGAGAGCCGTTTTATTTGGGAAAGTTCCTCAACAGCTGATTGTAATACAAAATGGTTTATCTATGTATGTTACCCTTAAAGAGAGTTTTTTTTCGGTTTGCGATTGGTACCTCAGATCCAATCTAGGTGTGGCTCAGCTATCTATCCTATAGTAAATTTTGTACAACTGCTCAAAAACTGATCACTCGAAAGAACTCTCGTAGATTGGCTATTTTAGTAGAAGCGGTTATGGCGGATGAAAAAAACTTTCGCTATGAGCTTACCTCTGAAGAAGATGTACAAGCTTTAGGCCAACTTACATCTATCAATTAAAGGTCTTTAGTGATTAGAAAGAGGCTACCCTTCTTGCATATTTCGCTCATCTTGTCCTTTGTTTTATATTTTTTCTTAACAGGTAAATATAAAGCATTAGACTTTGAATATATTCTCCTTTAAGTTGATGTACTGCTTCTGCAAAAGCAGAGAGTAGTTCCTTTGTTTTATCCACTTTAGGATCTCCTATAATAACAGCTTTACCCTCAGACTCAAAAAAAAAAAAAAAAAAAAAAAACAGACAGAAGAGTCATGGCTTTTGCAAGGCGCATTACATCTTTTAAAGCTACTTCTTCATTGGCATAAGGGTAAATGCGTATCCCATCTAAAGTGGGCTCTATAACGCTAGAGTGTATACAAATAATTGCGTGTAATCCGTCTTCCGCATTTAGTACTCGAGTATTTTTTCATAACCAGGAACCGGAATTTCTTCTAAAATGAGCGCTTTTTCTCAGGCTTGGGTCATTAGATTCCTCCTAAAATAGCTAACAGAGGGTTTTATAGACCTTGTAAAAGTAAAAGGTAGTAGAGTAGCGTTAGAGCGCGAGAAACGTGCGTCACGTCGCTCCGCGAAAAGTGGCCGGGAAACGTGGTTTGCAGGCTGAGCAGGAGAGTGACCGCTTGCCTGTACGCGTGTAAATGTTTGAGCATCCAGTAAGTGAAAGCAGAATTCAAAAATTTTTAAAACTAAAGGAAGTGTAAATAAAAATATATACATAAATTCAGTGAATTACTATGTAATATTGAAGACTTTTAAAGACGGAGTGGATTACTCGGGACGAAAGAAATAAAAAATAAAAAAAAGCAACGTCTGCAATTTTACTAAAGAATCAGAAAGTTGCAAGGGTGAGCAAACCTTGAAGTGTCAGTGTCCTGCTTGTCAGGAAATATTTTCTACGCAGAGGAAGTGAGTAAAATCGTGAGTGAGTGTATACAAACGTGCGTAAATATAATAAAGAAAACAAACAAATCCTACTAAGCACATGGTTATGTAGTAAACTATAGCACGTGTTTAGTGTAGTGATAACTATTGACAAACAAACTCAAAGTGAGGAAGAACGTATTCAGAACAAGACAATAACAAGGTAAGTGGATTTATAATAGTACTTAATTTATCTTTTAGTGCAAAACGACTTTCATTCATAGTTAATTTTGGCGCCAATTTTAAGGAACACAAACGGTTGTGGATGGTAAGCAACGAGCATTACGTTACAGTGAATCTGTTGCATATCATCTGCATAAGAGACAATTTTACATATTATAACAACAGACAGGTCCAAATTCATTAGCTTAAACGAAATTCCCCCCCTCCCTAGGGAGGCTCTCTCCTTGGGTGGTGAAGACAAAAGGGAATAAACACGGATCGCGTCATGGATTGGCGACCGATGCACTCGAATAGTTCATACACAGAAATGCTTGATCAAATGGATCAAGAACAAAGGGATATACCAAGTTTAAGACCACAAGGTAGGCCTAATCTATCGAGAACGAACATAATGGATAAATCGACTAAGGAAGAAGGAAGAATATCATCGCAGAACGACAAAAGAGTGAGAGATTCACCAGGCAACAAGGACAATAAGAAAAGGAAATACGGCACCCCAACAAAGAAACAGAACAACATGGAAGATGATGATAACGATGACAGCCAAATTTTAAGTGATGGAGAGGAGACGAAAGATGAAGATGAATCAGCCAAAATACAAGAGGAAGATTTAATAAAGGAGTATGAAACAGCTTTAAGTTTTGTAGAACAAGCTGTCAAGAAAAGTAAAGCAAGTTCGGCAATCACACGTACAATTAACAGGAAGCTGATTGGTTGGGTAATAAAACAGTCAAAGGTAGAAGGGTTAAATAACCACCTAAAGATGGAAAATAAAAAACTCAAAGAGGAAAACGAAAAATTGAAGGAAGACATTGAGAAACTTAAACAACAAAAAGGAACAAGTGCAGAAGAAAGACCACTGTATGCAACTATCGCAGGAAGAGAACAGGCGCCAAAACAGACTACCAAGAGAACGCAAATGATTGAAAACACAAAAACCAAACAGAAGCGTACCATCTTCTTGAAAGCAAAAGAAAATGAAAATATTACCACAGTTAAGGCGAACTTTGTCAGATTAGTAAATCCCGCTAAAGAAAAAATAAAAATAACAGCAATGAAAGAAACGAAAAATACATTAATTGTGGAAACTGCCTCAAATGCAGACATGGCTAAGATAACGAATAACAGATACCTGCATCAGATGGTTAAAGTCGAACAGCCAGAAAAGAAAAAAAACCGTTGTTGATAATATATGATGTTCCAGCGGAATACATCAACGAAGAGCTGGTAGAAACATTAATTGAACAGAACTTTGAGGAAGAAGAAATAGAAAAAGCGAAAGAGGAAATAAAACCACGCTTTAGAACGGGACCCAAGAACAAAAGCAAATGCCATCTCGTAATCGAAACGAGCGCCGGTATAAGAAGGAAGCTGATTGGAGAAGGTAAAATATATCTGATGTATGAGGTCCACGGAGTCAAAGACTTTGTAACTATCCCAAGGTGTTTGTTTTGTTTCGACTATGGTCACGTGAGTAAACATTGCAAGGAGGAGGAAAAAATCTGCATACAGTGCGGAAAACATGGACATGTACGTTCAAATTGTATTGAAAAAGACAAGGCAAAGATCTGTATACCGTGCAACAAAAGAAAAAAGAAATGTGAGGCTAAATCAGAGAAGGACTGCGCGACCTACAAAATGTGTTACGAGCGCACCATCGCAAGGATAGACTATGATGGATAAGTATCCTGAAAGATTTATTTATAAACAACAAGGAAAAAACACAAAAACTAAAAAGAAAAGTCAGTCCAATATAATAAGAGATAAAATTAGGTCTGAAAATAGAAGCAAGAATTTCTTAAAAGCAAAATTTGAAGATTGGCTAGAAAAATCAACACCAATAAGCAGCGCAGAAAAGGATATTATAATAGAAGGGGGATATATCGATCTTAAAGATACGAATACGTGTGTAATGCATCTCATTAATCCTGATTTGACAACATTCCCAAAAGGTTTTGCTTAGAACGTGGTTAAAACTCATGAAAACTTTAAAATAGACAAAATGTATTATGTGGATATTAAAGAGGGAGACAAAGTCATCAGAGTAAATTACTCCTCGAATAAGTTTCGCACCAACTTCATCCATATAAGATCAAATAAAGAATCGGCTCTGGAAGACCTAGAAATAGTGTTAAGATTTATTTTAACCCTGGAGATAAGTAAAGATAAAATAAGAAAAGAAATTCTAGTCCCAGCAATTGAGATGGGGTTATGGAGCAAAAAGCCGCAAGAAGTAATCCAGAGATTATTCAAAACAATAAAAAATACACAAAAACTAACTCTAAAAATGAAAATAATGGACTCAAGATTCCTCTCTAGCTCAAAACTGGCACTTGAATATTACGAAAAAGAATGTAGCGAGACGGTTTGTCATGGGTACAATGAGAATGAAGTTAGAAAAGACTTAGAACACGCACAAACAAAAATAATGAAAGAAAGTATTAAAGAGATGGAAAAGAAAACAGATTGGGATGCATCTGACAAGATGGACAGACTACTAATAGGAAGGGAAAAATATGAGAACAAAGAAATACCGGACACGGAAAAACTATATAAAAACATTGAAACGCAGATGATCCTTGGAAGATTAGAAGAACCTAAATTGCTAACTACGGCATTGAGACACTTAGTGCGACAACATATTGAACTCGGAAAAACCATTGTCTTCCCGCAGTTGGAAGACGTGGATGAAATAGAACTAAAGGCAAATGGGATAACATCTGATCCATACAATCTTTTAGAACATGTCAACAAAGTATACAAAAGAAGAGAAATGACACTGGACTTGCAAAACGTGTATAGAGAGTTCGCTAAACAATATGGGAGAATCGTCTATGACCATAAAGCAGAGTGGCCACATTGCCACGTCAAAATTTTTAATCCTTGACCATCAAAATGGTTGAATTAACTGCAAACAATACGATTAAAATCATGCAGATAAACGTAGGAAACTCAATAACGGTCATGGACGAGATTCAAGAATTAGAGGAGATAGATATTATTCTCATACAGGAACCCTACACCAAAAACAATAAATTAACGGTGATGGGATCAATGGAAGTTATCTATGCAGGAGAGAAACCTAAAACTAACGCAGGTGATAAACCAGGCACGGGGGAGAAACCGAACAAAAATAACACAGGAGAGAAACCAATGGCAGTTATAGTAAATAGAAACAAGAATTTCAAAACATTAAATTTAATTCAATTTAGAGATCCGTGGACAATTAGCATCGAACTTAAAACAGAAATGGGAAATTATAAAATCATAAATTGCTACTGTCAGTTTAGTCTGGACATCGAACCTTTTTTAATAAATTTGACAAAAATATGCGAAACATATAAAAACGACGAAATACTTATTTGTATGGATGCAAATGCCAAATCATCAATCAGGAATAGTAGGATTACGGATGAAAAAGGGAAAAAGTTAGAAGAAATGATCGCGCAAAATGAGCTAGTGGTTATAAACGAAGAAGGACATCCGCCAACATTTAGAAACAAGCAAGGTGGGGAATCGAATATAGACGTAACATTATCAACATTACAACTAAGTAACAGAATATGCAACTGGAGGGTCTTAGATACGGCCACGCTAAGTGAGCACAATGTTATTATGTTCGAGATTGATGGTACAAATGTGAAGGAAAATATGAAAGCACAAGAAAACACACTAGTCTACAACACCAAAAGAATAAACTGGGAAAAATTTTGGAGAAACATAAACTTACCGAATATAAATGATGATGATGATGTGGATGGTTTGTCAGTAAAAATAGAAGCCGAAATAATGAACGCTATCAAAAGTTCAACAAAAACAAAATCACAATATGACAAACAGATTAAAACAAAAAAATTTTGGAATGGGGAGTTGCAAAATCTGAAAACGAAAACCAGAAAAGCAAGGAAATTATACCAAGCCACGTGGGATGCCGAACTCAAAGAAAGAAGATTAGAAAAATATAGAGAAATTAAAAGCAAATATCAAGATAAATTAAAAGAAACAAAATTAAAAAGTTGGAAAGCATTTTTAAGGAAAAACATAAATCTAGACATATGGGGCGAACCATATAAAATAATTAGTAACAAAGTAAACAAGCCAACAACACTTTCTACCCTCAAAATGGACAATGGAGAACATACCAAGGGTTGGAAAAATACAGTAAATTATTTAATGACAAAGCTCTTACCGACTGACGACCCAACTAAAGACAACAATGAACATAGGCAGGTACGAAATCAGATGAAAATACCACCTAGAAATGATGAACAAATAGAAAAAACTACGAACGAAGAGATAATAGCATACATAAAAATGCTGAAAAACAAGAAAGCCGCAGGACCGGACAATATAAAATCAGAAATATACAAGGATCAAGTGGAGAAATGGGCACCATACTTATCAAGACTGTACAACTTGTGTCTAAAACAGAGAAGGGTACCTAAAAACTGGAAGAAAGCCAATTTAGTCATAATCAAATAGAATGACGACAAAATGAACGACGATCCAAAAGCTTACAGACCAACATGTCTCCTGAATACAATTGGCAAACTCTTCGAAAGAGTTATCGTAAAGAGATTAAACAAATACAGAAATATAGAAAATGATAGGCTACAACATGGTTTTCGGAAAGGAAGAAGTACTGAGACTGCAATAAGGAGACTTTTGGAACTAATTGAAAAGGGTGAGACGGAGAAATATCAGGTAGTAATATACGTAGATATAAGTGGGGCCTTTGATAACCTATGGTGGCCATCACTATTTAAGCAATTTAAAGAAATGGGGGTACCAAAGTCTCTGTATGAATTGATGATAGATTACTGTACCGATAGGAACACAACATACATAGCACCAAATAAAAATATAACTACATATAGTACAAAAGGATGCCCACAAGGATCCATATCTGGCCCTACATTGTGGGATATTGTAATAGATCCATGTTTGAAATGTCTTAATCGACTTGAAGAAACAGAAGGAGTAGTTGGTTATGCTGATGACATAGCGATAGTGTTGTCGGCATCTTCAAGACACGAAGTAGAAAGAAAGGGAAACATAATACTAGAAAAGCTACAAAAATGGTGTTCAACAAATAATTTAACACTTTCCGGAACAAAAACAAAGTATACAATTTTTGGACAGAAAATTCAAAGAATCCTATTCTAAAGATATCCAACAAAAAGATAGACAGAGTTAAAGAGTTTAAATACCTGGGAGTATGGATAGATGAAAAATTAAATTACGGAAAACATATAGAGGAGATTACGAATAAGAGCAAAAAAGTAGCACACAAATTACTAACAATAGCAAGAAGAGACTACCAAATCCCTAAGAGGATATTGCAAACTTACAACAAAACAGTGATCATGCCAGTACTTAGCTATTGTGCCAGTGTGTGGTGCCACAGACTTTTTATGAACATAAAACTAAGACAAACAATAAATCGGGCACAAAGAGGGGTACTTATAAGAACCCTAAATGTAATAAAAACCATGTCAACGGAGGCTCTACAGGTACTGGCTCAGGAAGAACCAATACATTTCCAGGTACTAAGACAGGCCTATAAAATGTGGACGAAAAATAATGAAAATGCAAAAATTTTAGAAATACTAGGACAAATTCCAAATAACGAAGCAGAGTTAGATAAAATTATTGAAAGGAAATGGCAACGGGAATGGGAAAACTCAAGTAAAGGACAGAAACTAAAAGAATACATACCGACGATACAAATAACGAAAGAGATGCCAAACCTAAATAAGGAGACCATGGAGACACTTTCTGGCCATGGACCATTTAAGTCACATTTATACAGGATCACAATAGAAGAAAATCAGACA